>NC_068303.1:22770911-23087065 GCF_025860055.1 Xyrauchen texanus | reverse complement strand
TATTTTCGTTTGTTTCTTGGTTTGTTTGTGTTTATACATTTCGCGTCTTTAATAAGTCAAAATGAGGCCACATCGTTAATATACGATCGCCAAATGCTGCTTAATATTAGATCTACTATATCGCTTTACGCGATCAAGGATACGACTGGTCCGAGTTTCAGCCTACCACCACCTCCAGGCTGAGATTTTGCCTGGCCTCCTCTCGATTGGTCTGTCAACCTCGTCTGGATGCTGTGTGGCCGGAGTTGGATCGCGGCCTCTACATCTCAAGGCGCTCTCTGGAAATTCCTTATCAATGGATTCTACATTTGTCAGCGGTTTCGTCAGTGCCATCTCACCGTCGCCGCTCACCGCGTCTTCGGCGCGGTGGGGTGGATTATCATCATCTTCGTCCACTCTGTCGGGCACCGCACATCGTCTCGCAACAGGTCTGTGACGCATCTTCGATTAAAATGGCTTTAGTAAATTCAAGATCGCTGGGAAACAAGACGTTTATTTTTAACGACTTTATAAACTCTGGCAACTTAGATTTTTTATTTGTGACTGAGACCTGGCTGTCTGTTGGAGATAATAGTCCTTTCTCTGAACTTACCCCTCCTAATTATAATTTTTTTAATTCACCCCATTTGTCTGGCCGGGGTGGAGGACTGGCATCTGTTTTTAGAGACAGTTTTTATTGCCGAATCTTAGAAATTGACATTTTCACAAGTTTTGAAGTTCAAATTTTTGCATTGGACTCGATGAACTCGTTGGTGGTGGCAGTGGTTTATCGCCCACCAAAAACAAATAAAAACTTTATCACCGAGTTCTCAGAATTTCTAGGGGATATTACCCCTAAATTTGATAGAATTTTAATTGTTGGTGATTTTAATATTCATGTTTGTTGTGACTCCACAGTGTTAGTGAAAGAGTTTCTTAGTCTCATAGAGGCGTGTGATATTGTCCAGTGGATGAAAGAACCAACATATGCACAGGGTCAAATTTTAGACCTGGTGTTGACACATGGCCTTTCTATTTCAGATGTGCATATAGGTGATTTGAGTTTTTCGGATCACAGGCCTATAATGTTTACTGCTGATATTTCTTGCCACACTACTGAAATTATTAGACCTGAAAAATGGTCACGTGTTGGCCTTTTTTCTGCAACCTCGGTGGAAAATTTTTCAGTAGCATTCAAAGAGACCTGTGATTTGCTTTCCTCAGATTATCTTGTTAATGCGTTAAATGTGGACGAGCTTCTTAATACGTTTAATTATTTATGCACTAGTGTTCTAGATATTATTAGCCTATGAAACTCAGAAAACATAAAAACAAAGTAGAACCATGGCTAAACAGCAATACCCGTAGTTTGAGAAAAGCCTGCAGAAGGGCAGAACGCAGGTGGAAAAAGGATAAACTTCAAGTATCCTATGACATTCTACGGGAATCTTTAATGACATACCAAAAAGCAGTGAAAGCTGCGAAATCTCACTATTTTTCTGAGATAATTTGTAAAAGTACAAATAGTCCCAGGGCTTTATTTAATATCTTGAATTCTGTTTTTAATCCAAATGGCAAAATTTGTTTAGCGGAGTCCTCAACTTTGTGTGAAAACTTTTTTATATTTTTTAAGGATAAAATAGATACAATTAGACAGTCCATCATTCCTGGTACTGATGACCCTGTTGATTTTTTAATTCCCACTAAGCTTTTAAACTCATTGCTGGGTTTAATGGATTCAGTTGCTAAGCTGAAGCCTACCACCTCTGCATGTGATATTGTTCCGACCCAATTTTTTTAATTGGTACTTGATTGTGTTGGGGATTGGATTCTAACAATTATAAATAAGAGCATTCTTTCTGGGATTGTTCCATCCTTTTGCAAACATGCTATGGTGAAACCATTGTTGAAAAAGCCAGGTCTGGATACAACTATCTTATCACATTTTAGGCCAATCTCAAATTTACCTTTCATTGCAAAAATCTTAGAGAATGCTGTATCTGTGCAATTGCAAAGCTTTCTGGAAACAAACAATATTGCAGAAAAATTCCAATCTGGTTTTAGGAAAAACATTGTACTGAGTCAGCACTTCTAAGAGTTTTAAATGATATTTTATTATTTGTTGACTCTGGGAACTCAGCAATTTTGGTGCTATTAGATTTGAGTGCGGCATTTGATACAGTTGATCATGACATTCTTTTATCGCGTCTTGAAAAGTGTGTGGGCATTCAAGGAACTGCCCTTTGCTGGTTCCGATCTTACCTTAGCAATAGAACATTTTCAGTGGGTATTGGTCGCGCTGTATCATCTGTAGCACGAGTTAACTGTGGTGTTCCTCAAGGGTCTATTCTGGCTCCCATTTTATTCTCACTATACATGCTACCACTGGGCTCAATTTTTAAGAAGCATGTAGTGTCTTTTCATTTTTATGCAGATGACATCCAAATCTGTCTCCCTTTGAAACGAAATGACAAGCAAGGCCTAGAAACTTTGCTTGCCTGTTTAACTGATGTACGATCTTGGATGTCCTTGAATTTCTTGCACTTAAATGAGAGTAAGACTGAAGCAATTGTTTTTGGCCCCTCTGTGGGTAAAGCAAACCCGACTACTGACTACGATTATTTAAACTCTTATATCAAACCCACTGTGAAAAATTTGGGAGTTCTTTTTGATTCATCTCTCAAGTTTGACCAACAAATAAATTCTGTAGTAAAGTCTTGTTTTTTCCATCTTAAACTTCTGTCCAAAGTTAAAACTTTTCTATCTTTTAATGATCTTAAAACTGTCACACATGCTTTTGTTTTATCTCGTTTGGACTACTGTAATTCACTATATATTGGATTACCCCAATCCTCCATGTCACGGCTTCAGATGGTCCAAAATGCCGCAGCCAGGTTTTTAACTGGGGTTCGTAGACAAGAACACATTACTCCGATATTATTGTCTTTAAATTGGTTGCCAGTGTGTTATAGAGTTGAATTTAAAATTTTGCTGCTAGTTCTTAAGGCTTTGACTGGTCTGGCACCATCCTATCTGTCAGATCTTGTAAATGTAAAAAAGTCAATAAGAGCCTTGCGATCCTCAGACAGCATTATACTGTCATATCCCAGATCGAGATTGAAGTTGCGAGGTGATGGTGCATTTTCAGTGGCCGGTCCTAGGATATGGAATAGTCTTCCTTTATCTGTGAGGTCTGCAACGTCTGTACATGATTTTAAATCTAAGCTACAGGCTTATCTTTTAACTCTTGCATTTCACTCATAACTTTCGCTAAACCCTAACCTAGTGTTTTATTGTCTGTTACTGTATTGTGTGTGGTTTGTTTTATACTTCTTCATTTGTACAGCACAGTGGTCAACTTCTGTTGTGTTTATTTGTGCTTTATAAATAAATAAATGAAATGAAATGAAATGAAATGAAGACTCCATTCTCCGTACAGTAAATCCACTTCCAGGTTTATTATGCCTTGGACATGTGTCACGCATAATGAATAAGCATGTACTGGTCCACATAATCAGTTTCTGTGAAGGATGTGCAGTCGAGACGAGCGTGTAAGTCCTGGAAATTTACATATGCCAATTTTAGCCAGAGGATGTGGAGAAAAACATTTGTGAATTTTCAGCAAAAAAACATATAGATTAATTGTATTAATTTTTAACAGATTAAACGGTCAAGTATTAAATAACAGAAAATAACGTGTTAAATTTCCCAGGCCTAGTATAAAGTAATTTTATCTTAGGAGCACACAGAGCAGCAAGACCCCATAACTTTTAACTAACAACAAAGAGAAAGCAATAAATAGAGCAAAAGAAAAAAGAAAAGATGCAAAAAGTACGGGAGAATAAAGGGATAGACAGAACTTTTAAATGATCAAAAGACTTTCCTCAGTTTCAGTTCTCAATTTCCTCATTGTTTGATGTTACTGGCATCAACTCATAGTGCAGCATATGCCCAGTGACCTGCCAGAAGTGTGACTAAGTGCATGTGTGTCTGTGTGTAATAGCAGATACAACTCTGGCAAACAAGCCATTGACGATCCATAAAACCTGGCTGCCCGCCCTGCTTTCAGGGCATTCTGCAGGAGTGAACGTAGAGTGTGTGTGTGTTTAAGAGAGAATTTGTATCCATTGGGACTCCTTGTGGTCAGGTGCTAGTTAAGATGAGTGCACTGATTCTATAAATATCTTTGAAAGAGATTCTGCTGCTGTTCTGGATTCTCTTTTCTTCTGTCTTTCTGCCTTCTGTCTTCCTGTATCCCACTTCCTCTACCTCACTCTCTCTTCTTCTCAAATGTTAAACTGTTCTACATTTTAAATTTAGCCAGCTTCAGAATACTGTATTTATTTTTCCCCCTCTCTAATTGTATCCATCTATATATGCTTTACAGAGTAGAACATACAAACAGACACAATACGAAGGCATTTATGATAATCGATGTTAGATGATCAGGCATTTGCAGTCTCATCTCACTAATCACTGCAGAATTGGGCCTAACGGCCTAACAGTAATGGCTGCGCAAAGACCCTGCCCCACCAGTAGGCTGTACCACATCACTCCGGTGAGTAAATGCATCAACAAAACTATTATTACTGATATTTCAAAACATGTGCTAAGGGATCTGTTGGATACCGGTCTGGTTATAGCCGGTATCCAACAATGCTTGGTATGTACCCCCCTGGATCCTTACCGGAATACGGTACGCTCCAGCCCGATCGGGGGCAGCCTGCGGGACATCGGAGACCCGCACCACCGTCCCTATTTCCATCAGCGGACACTGATCCCGGAAGTGGTCCGGGTCTCCACACCTCCAGCAGACCGGCCCAGGTGCCACGGCCGCACCCGTGCTGGCAGGCGCCCCCACCTGAGGAGGAGAGTGGCTGAAGGACGGGGAAGGGGTAGGCGGGTTCTCCCAAGGCCGGGAAGTTGGTCTCATGAATCCTCCGCGCCTGCGGGGGGCAGGAACGGACCCTGGGGAGAGAGCAGAGCGAGAGGGAAGAGGGGAGAAAAACAGGGGAAGACACAGGGGAAGGGGAGAGAGAGAGAGAGGGCTCATCCGCCTTTGGAATCGGCGCCATGTGGTCCTCCGCGAGTCGTACGGCTTCCTCCAGCGACGCCGGGCGGTGGCACTGGACCCACTCCGCTGTTCTCCGGGGCAAACTGCTCCAGTACCACCTGATCGACGAGCTCCTCGACGTCACGGTCCCCCGCAAGCAGCCACCTCCGACAGGCATCACGGAGCCGCTGGGCGAACGCAAACGGGCGGTCGGACTTATCCAGTTTCAAGGCCCGGAAGAGCTGGCGACTTTCTTCCGGGCTCCGACCAACCCGTTGCAGGATGGCTCTCCTCAAGACGGTATAAGCCAGGAGGCTTGTTGCCGGAAGTTGTTGTGCCGTGAGCTGTGCTTCCCCGGAAAAGAGAGGGACGAGGCGGGCTGCCCACTGGTCGCGCGGCCAACCCCAAATTTCCGCCGTGCGCTCAAAGAGGTCCAGGAACGCCTCCGGATCATCTGCCGGCCCCATCTTCTGTAGCGCAGGTGGGGGCAGTGTGGCGTGGGTGTCCGGGGTCGCGGCTGCGTCTGGAGCGGCCTCCTGGCTGAGGAGGCTCCGGATAGCAAGCTGGTCCTCTGCTTGAGCCCGCATTATCTCAAAGAACCGACGATCCTGGTCCTGTCGGAGCTCAAGCAGAGACTGTTGGTGGCTCTGATGGAGAGTAGCGAGGGACTGGAGGACTTCCGCCAGCTGGGAGGACTCTATGGGGCGACTCTGTTCCATAATTTGCAGAAATTTTTTTTTTCCAGCTAACTCCCGGGTTTCGGCACCAGTGTGAAGCTTTCCACTAAGGAAGACACGGGAACCAGCGTCGGCTTCAAGGTAAGATTCTTTAATTACACACTTTCTGTTCGATACACAATTGTACAACACACGTTCTTTTAGTTGCTACTCTGGGTGTAGGCACTCTCTTCCCCGAGGCTCTGTGGCTGCTGCTCTTTTATGCCGCTCTCCTCATGCTTACTGCAATTAGACACAGGTGTTAGACATAATTTAGCTCAGGTGTAAGCGCCCTTACCGCTTTTCTCTCCCGGACGGGCGCTTGACCATGCCCCGCTGCCACAGACCCCTAGTGTCGCTTCTCCGACACAACGTGGAGAGAGCGACAGAAGGGGAATGTCTAGGTTACGTATGTAACCTCCGTTCCCCGATGGAGGGAACGAGACGTTGTGTCTTCCTCGCCACGTCGCTGAGCTGAGCCACTTTTGTGGCCGGACCATTTCCGGCTCCTCAGAAAAATCCTGAATGAACTCCCATATTCGCCCCGCTTAAATGCCTGTATGTCCGGGGGTGGGATATGCAAATACCGTCTGCCAACTTCTCATTGGCCTTTTTTCATAGAACAGAGGTATATATCGCCACTCAAGAGAGACCCCTAGTGTCGCTTCTCCGACACAACATCTCATTCCCTCCATTGGGGAACGGAGGTTACATACGTAACCTAGAAGTTTAAATGGGCAGATTCTCATTTTAATCCAGCTTTAATGGCTAGATAAACTTAAGCGTATAATAATAACTATAAATACAGATATAAAACAAATCGAATGCTGAAATCTCAAGACTATTATTTTCTTTGGCTATTAGTTTCTATTGCGCACAAGCTGGGTCACTCTAGCTCGGTTTTGTTTTTGACAATAGTTCAGATGACAGTGGGTGATTGTTTTCAAGCCATGTGAATAAAAATGGCAGCTTGCCAGTATCTTTCCCACACCTGGCTCACCGCTTGCAGATGAAGTCTCCATTCTCCGTAGAGTAAATCCACTTCCAGGTTTATTATGCCTTGGACATGTGTCACTCATAATGAATAAGCATGTACTGGTCCACATAATCAGTTTCTGTGAAGGATGTGCAGTCGAGACGAGCGTGTAAGTCCTGGAAATTTACATATGCCAATTTTAGCCAGAGGATGTGGAGAAAAACATTTGTGAATTTTCAGCAAAAAAACATATAGATTAATTGTATTAATTTTTAACAGATTAAACGGTCAAGTATTAAATAACAGAAAATAACGTGTTAAATTTCCCAGGCCTAGAATAAAGTAATTTTATCTTAGGAGCACACAGAGCAGCAAGACCCCATTACTTTTAACTAACAACAAAGAGAAAGCAATAAATAGAGCAAAAGAAAAAAGAAAAGATGCAAAAAGTACGGGAGAATAAAGGGATAGACAGAACTTTTAAATGATCAAAAGACTTTCCTCAGTTTCAGTTCTCAATTTCCTCATTGTTTGATGTTACTGGCATCAATTCATAGTGCAGCATATGCCCAGTGACCTGCCAGAAGTGTGACTAAGTGCATGTGTGTCTGTGTGTAATAGCAGATACAACTCTGGCAAACAAGCCATTGACGATCCATAAAACCTGGCTGCCCGCCCTGCTTTCAGGGCATTCTGCAGGAGTGAACGTAGAGTGTGTGTGTGTTTAAGAGAGAATTCGCATCCATTGGGACTCCTTGTGGTCAGGTGCTAGTTAAGATGAGTGCACTGATTCTATAAATATCTTTGAAAGAGATTCTGCTGCTGTTCTGGATTCTCTTTTCTTCTGTCTTTCTGCCTTCTGTCTTCCTGTATCCCACTTCCTCTACCTCACTCTCTCTTCTTCTCAAATGTTAAACTGTTCTACATTTTAAATTTAGCCAGCTTCAGAATACTGTATTTCTTTTTCCCCCTCTCTAATTGTATCCATCTATTTATGCTTTACAGATTAGAACATACAAACAGACACAATACGAAGGCATTTATGATAATCGATGTTAGATGATCAGGCATTTGCAGTCTCATCTCACTAATCACTGCAGAATTGGGCCTAACGGCCTAACAGTAATGGCTGCGCAAAGACCCTGCCCCACCAGTAGGCTGTACCACATCACTCCGGTGAGTAAACGCATCAACAAAACTATTATTACTGATATTTCAAAACATGTGCTAAGGGATCGTTGACATATTTCCATAAAGTAATGAAACTATACTGGCTGTGGATGCCAAGCCTCATGACATCTAATCAAACAAAACACTGAATGCAATCTGCTTTCAATCTAAAATGATCTTCTCTTCCTTAAAATGTTTGGACTGCGAATACTTTTTGATGACTAGAGAGCCAAGGCATGATACATTTAGTGTTGAAGGAAAGGTGGCGTGTAGCTGAAACAATCTCCCAGAGAGCCTTGCGGGCCATTAGACTCCCTTTATTTCAGGTGTCCCACAGGGCTTTGCATTAGGACCTTTTATATTTTCCTATTACATGTATGTGTGAAAAATGAGAACATGAAGGAGAGAAAAGATAAAAAGAAGAAAACAGAATTTTTGGGGGTGATTGTACAAGAGGAAGTGATTCATGAATTATGCAGTCATTGGTTGGCAGGGCTCAGACGAACGGAAACTCCTCCAAGGATGTTTGGACTTGGCAGAGAAAGTGAGATGTGAGGAGAACCATTCTTTAAACAACAGAAAAAAAGTAGAAGGAACAAGCATAAACTTAAGGACCAGGAAATAGAAGTTTTAGATTTTTAACATCCAAAATAATTACACATTTCACCTTTAAGACTTTGTCCTAAAATGAAAAATTTTCACAGGAACTTGGAGAAGTTATTTGATAACTATGATGCTTAACTAAACTTGTATTAATAAATCATGCTAATTTTTTTAAGCTAAATAATTTTGACATGAATAATACTGCCCTACAAAAGGCAAGACACTTTGTACATTTTAAAGTTAAATGCATCAATCTGGAACACTTTGAGAGTAAAATTAAGAGGCTAGTTCTATGAAGAAATTTGTGCTCTTAGAAACAATTTTGTGCTCTAGTAGTAATTTAATCATAAACACATTGGTTGTATAGTTATGAATGGTGATGACACGACCAAAAATCACACCCACAAAGCATGTTAAATGAGATGGAGTTTAACACAGTTCACAAACGGTCAAAACACAAAATCGACAAGAGCATATATTTGAGTCAGGCTTGACACTAAGCACTGTCATGTGCTTGTCCTCCAGAAAAGTAAATTGGTCATTCACGTAAAAAAAAGAAACTTGTCCGGAGAGAAAAAAGGACTTTTAAGTTACATGGTCAAGTATCATGTCAAAGTTTATGTTGTATATTTTTCTAAAATTATGACCAATGCCCAACCTAACAGTGTACCAATGCAATCAACTCAATTCTCTGCGACAGAATTTAACTGCACTGGGTAGGGGAGGAGGCTATTGTCAAATGAAAATTATTTTATGTTACGTATGAGTCAAAAAAAGGAAAGCCTCCATAGCCACCATTAACAGTAGGGATGCTCACACATGACATCTACTTTTTCCATGTACAATTAAAGCTATACATTATCACAATACCACAATTTCAGTAGTCGATATTGAAATTTGACGATTCTCAATACCAGCTTTAATAGCACAACAAATAATAAAACTAATTTATATGTTAATTATGGAAGAATTGTTTCAAATTCTTAAGTCAGTAATAAAATAACAATAAAAACAGCAATGACAAGAAAAAGATAAAAAATAATAGAACAAAAATACAAATGAAGAAAATTAATTGCTTTTTTAACAGCTTTAAATGTTTTAAACAACAGTATCACACACAAACATATACGCCGCCTGTCAATCAAACAGAACACAGCAGTTACTAGATCACTTGCAAATTATGAAATTACGTGCTCTGGATTACTTTCAAGAGCAGAATAAGAATATGAACATTCTAATAAGTGACACAGGCCTAGGCTATTACAAATGCAGCATAGCTGGTTATTTTTTTTTATTATTGATGTTTCAATCAGTCTGCTTGTCCGGTCGGGAAAGTTCAATTTTCTTTCACTTGCTTCTTCAAAAATCTGACAGGGAGTGAGAAATGATTTGCCTAAGCTATTGCGCAAAACACAGCATTAGAGATCTTTTATGTTATTATGAGAAGTGTACAAATATTTCTGGTTTATTATGAAATGGTGGCGGGACAAATTAGACTGTGGTGTGCAGTCTAGGCAATTAATGGGAAACTGCTGAAACTGAGAAAAATAGCTTAAAAATTTACTTGGTTTTAGTATGCAATTTTAGTCATATAATTGCTGCATTTTTCCTTTGTACAGCAGAATTAATCCATGTAAGAACCGAGTGGATGTTCTGCAGATGAAGATGCCTGTTGAACAGTAAGGGGGAGGGAATCTAGTAGCAAAGTGAGTGGGGGTTGACAGACAGACCTCGATTCTGCTGTTTGTCTTGTGGAGAAAGGGAGGACAGTGAGAAATGGGAGGATGAGTCAGATGCAAAGATGGATGTGGAGTCCTGGATGCTGGTAAACAGGAGGCCAGAGTCACAAACATGGCCACCCTGTCTGTTTCTCACTCTCTCTGCCTTATTTGGCTTTTTACTGGGTCGGTGATGGGTTTTAAACCATATTTTAGTCCTAAGAAGATAAGTTGTTGCGTCAGAGAGGGAAAAGTTAAATAATTACATGTACAAAGGAGACAGACATACAAAACACACACACACTTGTCTTCCATGCATTTTATGGATTTTAAACCAATCTAACAATATTTTCTATCCACTAACCCTAAACCTATCCCTCACAGAAACCTTTTTGCATTTTTACATAGTTTTTTACATTAAAAAAAACATAGTTTAGTATGTTTAAAAAGCCATTTCCCTCATAGGGACTGCTGACTTGGCCACACATGGTAGGTAATCTCAGATTTTACTATCCTTTTTGGGACATTTTGTCCCCTCAATGTAGGATAAACACACGCGCACACACGCACACTAAACAACCTTAAAGACATGTTTGCTAACTCCCAGCACAAGGAAGAACTGAATAAGCAAGATCAAACTGAATAAGTAATTTTGTACGTATGGAAGAAAGGCAGTCACAGTGGATTAACCAAAGCAGATGGGAGGGAGTTTAGTGCTTTTGTCTTAATTTCTCTTCTAAAGTTTGGGGTGAAACTTTGATGAACTGGCCTAGATACTGCATGCAGGAACAGAGATAGAATTAATAACTCTGACAGAGACAAAAAAGCTTTTGTAACTGAAGCCTACTTTTACCATCCCATAATCTCTGGGTGAAGTGAAGGCTGACAATCATAGCTTTAGGAAGTGTCAATCATCTTTGTCGTAAGGGACACCGGATGTTTGAGACTCATAACTCATAAAATAAAAACGTAAAACATGACTATCTATTGTTGTTATCATAGATTGGGTGGCCCCAGGAGGTAAAGGAAAACCTAAAACAGTAAGAGTAAACCAATATTATGTGCATAACGATATGGTGTAATCAAAACGTATGTATGAATACATATTAAGGGAAAAAAATAATTACACAAAATTTGTTCTGATCCGCTAATCGTGTTGATGTTTACGGACAGATCACTATTTGTATCACAATTGACTGTGTTTACGGAGTTCAAAACAAGGCTGTGAGTCTGTGTGTTGCTCAGTGACATGCAACTATTGATCCTGCTTTGGCTTTGTTTGAAAATATTTTTGACAGCAGAGCAACATATTGTGTCTAAAATGTGTTACTCTATATTAAAGGAATGTTATGGGTTCAATACAAGATAAGTTCAATCGACAGTATTTGTGGCACAATGAAGATTACCATAAAAATTATTTTGACTTGACCCATCATTAATTTAAAAACAAATATGAGTTACAGTGAGACACTTACAATGGAAGTGAATGGGGCCAGTCCATGAACATAATAATACACAGTTTAAAAAGAATGGCAAAAAGATGTAAACATTGCATGTTTTAACATGATTTTAGTGTTTTAACATACTTCTAGTGTAATAAAACCTTTACTAACCTTTTGAGTGTAAAGTTAAATCCAATATTACTTAATTTTCTTGACAGCATGACACAGGTAAACCCCGTAATCTGACAAGTGCTGTAACAATGGTAAATCCTTGAATTTATTAGACTAAAATCATGCTAACACAATTGTATTTAATGTTTATGGACTTGCCCCATACACTTCCATTGTAATTACCTTTTTGTTACTTCGATTCTTGCTTTTGGGGACGAGTCAAAATAATTTTCCGCGTTAATCAACATTATGCCACAAATACGGTCAATTGAGCTTTACTTGTACTGCACCTGGACCTTTACGTTTTTTAGCCTCGTTACACGCTAATGTGTGTATGTGGTTTCTTACTTTATTGTTTGGAAAATCTAAAGATCGACAAGGGTAGGCTTCAGGTATAATAATGTCACGCGGTGGCTTCCTGAAGAAAAATTGCATATAATAAAACACAGTGTGTTATGCTCCTCCCTCCCCAGATCTAATAAAGTAAGTGAGACTACCCCACTCCCTAGCAGCTCTCAATGAGAATGTACATAAGCACAAAAACAATTAAAACAATTTATTTTTCTTGTGATTGGTTATGTCGTTTTGTCTAAAGAAATGAATAAAATAAAACAAAATAAATTCACAGTCTTTGAGTTGTCTTTCTTTCTGAATTCACACCAACTTTTCAACACTGAAATTGTAAAACTCTTCTCTTGTGATATAACAAATCCCTTGTGGAACTTCCAAAATGAAATAATTTTCAATGTGTCAGTTTGTATACCAACAAATTATCACCTTTCTCAAAAGATCACCTTCAAACAATCACATTTGAAACCAACAAACATACACATACCATCAAATTTCACCCTTGAACAAACACTTTTAAATGTTCACTCACAGTTCACAGTTTATCAGTTCAGTCACTGGAAAATCAGGAAAATACCAGTTCACGGAACGATGGATTCGAGTGCGTTGTCTGGACGTGGGGTGCGTTGCAACAACTGAAGATCCCGTATTGAAGTGTGCAAGTTCAAGTTTTCACTCGACTTGGTATCAACCGTTTCACAAATGAACTGTCTCAAAAATAAAATCAACTTGAAGGTGAATCAAACTGAGATGCCACTTGAATGGCAGGGTAACAACAATCTTCACTCTGGAATCAGCGAAAAGATTATATCTCTTCATTAAGTGCATACTGCGTACTAACTGCTTCAGTGAGCTCACTCTCACGTGCTCTGACTCGTGCGGGAAACTTAATTACACGTGAACCGTCTCGTTTAGCCACTAACTCGACGATACTTATCTATCAAAACACGAGAAGTGCATAAAACTGAAAAAAACGTGTAACAAGTCTCTGAATGACAAAAATCAAACATAGTTTGCACTTAAAACGTACTCACAGCTTCCGTGGTTTTCACAATGTGTCACCGCGTCATTCTCACAGTAAACGCATACCACTGGAACAAAATTGTCTTCTACAAAATCAAACGTAGGTCACTGCTCACACTTTCACTTAGTGCTGTCTGCGGTTGCTCTTTACTCTACTTAAGCCTCGATAATCTTCAATTGAAACGATTTATCGAACAAGCTTCTCAATCGCGACACTGCACTCTCTTCTGCGTCAGTCACACACACATCACAACCCGCGCTTCTTCGTCTCTCTCCGCTGCACTCACAGCACGCGCAAAAAGTAGACCACTCACCAAAATAAAAGTACCCCCCGTTACATTCCCCCCTTCTAAACCCTGCCACTTCATTGACATCTCTGGCAGATTCATCTCTGAAACACAAAACAACATGTTAGAAAAACATGACATATAGCTTCATAGGCTTCTCAAAATTATAGAAGACTCTGAACGCTTATGTTACAATATAATCACTTCTATACTTCACAGGTAAAACACCCTTGTTCTGCCTCTGAGAACGTCTAAGCTCAGGAATACTTTCTCTTTCAGCTTCTGAGATATCAGCATCATCTGAGTCATCTTGTACCCTCAACCCTGATTCAGCTATCACATTCTGATTCTCATCACTGTCATTCTGCTCTACTTCCTGTGACTCCCCTTGACCCACTCTTGTGTGTGCTTGGTAAGTAGAGTGTTGTTGAATTTCAGGAAAGCATACAAGATCTGACATGTCTGTATCTGTCTCTGTTTTGTCTCTCACACTACGCTGGCGTGTACGTGGTGTTGTGGACGAGGGGAACGAGCAGTGCCTAAGCTGATCTCGGTGTAGAACCTTTGTAGGACCCCCCTTTTCTGGCTTGATTGTAAACACAGGTATATCTGCATAGTTTTGTTTCAACACTATGGTGTGTCTTCCCATTTATCCTGAATTTTGTTTCTGCCCCTGTGCCTGTGATTACGCAGAAGCACCCGATCTCCAGGCCTCACAAGAGCTCCAAATGACTTGCGGTCATAGATCCTCTTTCTCTTTCTGGAAGCCTCTTGAGATGCTGCGTTTGCAATCTCCACTGCTGTTTTCAGCCTTGCATGATGAACTTTCACCCAATCATCCAGGTTACCAACTTCATCTTCTTCTAGATCCTTTTCTCCAAGGACATCCATTGGTAAATGTGCATCTCTTCCGAACATTAGGTAGAATGGGGAATAACCAGTGGATGAATGCACATTGCTGTTGTAAGCCATTACCAGCTCTGGCAGGTGAGTCTTCCAATCTCTCTTTTTCTCTGGTGGCAAGGTTCTTAACAAGTCATGCATGGTACGGTTGAATCTCTCACACTGAGAGTTCCCCTGCGGATGGTATGGGGTGGTACGGCTTTTTCCTATGCCATAGACTTTGCAAAGCTCCTTGATCACGTTAGCTTCAAAACACCTCCCTGGTCCGAGTGCAGACGAGCTGGACAGCCATAATAACCAAACCAGTGCCTAAGCAAGGCTTTCGCTGTTGTGTTTGCGGTCTGATTCTTCGTAGGAACAGCAACTGTGAATCTGGTGAACATATCCGTGAGCACAAGCACGTTTTCGTACCCTCCAGAAGATTGTTCAAGCTGCGTATAATCCATGGCTAGGACCTCTAATGGAGCTGAAACATTACTGCAGGTCATAGGAGCTCGAAGTCTGGGAAAAACATCTTTGGCTAGTGTACATCTCTTGCACTGCTTGATCCAGCATGGAACATCTGCCGACATTGTAGGCCAGTAATAATTTCTCCTCATTCGAGTTACTGTACTTCTCTCTCCAAAATGACCTCCGTGTTCATGTTGTCCCTCATACACTTCACGCTGTAGAGGCTCAGGAACCACCATCTGCCATATTTCCTCTCCACCCCTCGGATCCAAGATGCGTCTGAACAGTACTCCTTGACGCAGCTTCAGATGGTCAAATTCTTTGGCAAGCTTCTTCAGTTTCAGCTCCACATCACTGTGATCCATTCTACTTGGTCTCTTGTTCTCAGATACTGCTTTATAAATGGGGCTGATCACAGGATCATTCCTCTGTTGCTTTCTTATCTCACTCCAACTATACCCATTGATTTCTCCTCTTATTGATGCCTGCACCACAGCTTTACCATCAGGTTGCTCTTGGTCGATTCTTTTTCCTGGCCATAAGCATGCTCTCACTTCATCAGCTCCTAGCCGAATAAAGTCCTTCCCATCATCATCCTTCTCTGGTTCCTCCTGAGAGGGAAACCTTGACAGGGCATCGGCATTCGTGTTGTGTCGACCAGGTTTGTAACACACTTCAAAGTCGTACTCGGCCAATTCCGCTACCCAGCGCTGCTCTACTGCGCCAAGATTAGCTGAACAGAGGTACCTCAGTGGGTTGTGGTCAGTAATCACTGTAAACTTTGAATACATAAGGTACTCCTTACACTTTTCAGTGATCGCCCACTTTAATGCAAGCAGCTCCAACTTGAAAGCACTATAGTTTTTGTCATTCTTTTCCGAACCTCTCAATCCTCTGCTGGCGTATGCCACAACACGCTCAATCCCTTCACGTTTCTGGCTGAGGACTGCTCCCAGTCCATGAAGACTTCCATCTGTGGTAAGTATAAAGGGTTCACTGAAGTAGGGATAAGCCAGAACGGGTGGTGACGTCAAACATCCTTTCAACTCATCCAATGCGGACTGACATTCTTGGCTCCAAGTAAACGTTACTGGATTCTTGCTTGTCTTTCTTCCAGTTACCAGTGCATGCAGTGGTTTGGCAATTTGAGCAAACCTTGGGACAAATCTTCGGTAATAGCTCATAAATCCAAGCACTTGCCTGACCTCTCTCACATTTTTAGGAACTGGCCACAGATCCAGGGCTTTAACTTTCTCATCATTCACTTTTATGCCCTCTGCAGAGATCTGGTGTCCTAAAAACTTTACTTCGGGCTTCAGAAGAAAGCACTTGCTTGGCTTTAACTTCAGACCATATTGTTTTAGCCGGCTGAAGACAAGTTCTAACCTCTCACAGTGGCTTTCAAAATCTCTGGAGAAGATAATGACATCGTCTAGATAGACAAGAAGAACGTCAAAGGCCAAGTCACCAAGCACCACACCCATAAGGCGCTGAAAGGTGGCCGGAGCATTGCACAGCCCGAACAGCATCCTGGTCCACTCAAACAGCCCAAAGGGAGTGGTAACGGCTGTCTTCTCCTGATCCGTTTTACTCACAGCCACCTGGAAATACCCAGCAGTCAAATCCAGTGTAGAGAACAGCTTGGCGTTGCCCAACGCATCCAAGGACTCGTCCACTCGTGGGAGCGGGTATGCATCCTTATACGTTACTTCGTTGAGTTTTCGATAATTACAGCAGAAGCGCACACTGCCATCCTTCTTCATGACAATAACTGCGGGTGATGCCCAGGGGCTACTGCTTTCTTTAAGGACTCCCTGGGACACCAGACCCTGGACATGCCTTTTGACCTCTTGAAATATCTGTGGCGGTACTCTACGATGGCGCTGCTTTATTGGTGGCGCTTCACCTGTCGGAATATTGTGCACCACAGCCGTGGTGTAGCCATAGTCTTGGTCATCCTTAGAGAAAACATCTCTGTGCTTTGATAGCAACTTCGATGAGCCTTTCACATTGTCCTGGTGTGAGTCCTTCATAATTCACTTCAACAGGAACTGGTAGCGGCGTGAGTGAGTTTGTATCCACTTGAACTTTGTCTTGCACCAACTCTTTGACATGGAGCACTCCATCATCTTCCTCAAATTCAAGCACATCCTTTGTGATTACTTCCTTTGGCTTATAGACAGAAGCAACTCTGAATCTGGGAACAAGTCTAACGGCTTTTCCGCTCAAGTTCACTACACGCACAGGAACCTTTCCATCCTCTGTTTCAGCAAGAACATGAGCCACTAAAAGTCCGTTTGGCAAATTTACTCCAGGGACTGGCGCAACCAGCACCTGACTGTTCACCCTAGGTGACACTCCACAGCGGCCTTCCAGCACCTTCTCACAGTGGGGAGGAATAGTGACAGCCTGTTTTCCAGCAATCTTGACATATCCAATCCTTCCATCAGGTCCTAAATGTCCAGCTTCTTTCTCTACTTTAGCAAGCACTCTCCGGACCTGAGCCTCATCTCGCCTGTTATACTTATCCATCTTCTCCATCCCCTCAGCTGAAATAAACAAAGACTGAACTTCACTGAGTACATTCATCCCGATGATTCCAGACACCCCTTTCATTTCTTTCACATCAGGGCTTGTGTCAGTCAGAACGAATATGCACCTTCCAGGAAATACTTTCCCCAGGCATTCTACATCCTCCCGCAAGCATCCCAAGACAGGAATGTCCAATCCATTGGCCGCTGTAAGCTTAACCCAGCACGCAGAGGATAACTTCAACTTCTGCTCCCCAAAGTGCTGTCGGAAGTGTGACTCGGATATAGTGGATACCTCTGACCCTGTATCCAAGAGGCACTTGGTTTTTACACCTGCTATCTTGCACTGTCTTTCAGTTTTTCAGCAGTCTCGTCGGCCAACCATTCCGCTGTGTGGCATCAAATCAATGATGGTCCTGGGCCTCTCTGCACTGCACCTCCAGTGGCTGTCTCAGGAGCCTCAACTGACTCCACCGTATGCTGTGATGGAACTGGTCCCCTTCTTAACTTGCCACCTTGCGGACAATAACGACTGGTATGCCCGGGTTCACCACATGAATAACAAATATAACGTCCTTCACTGTTTCTTAAGGGTTGACTCTTTGGACGGCTTTGCTGTGGTTTATTTCCCTCTGTCCTGTAGACGGCTTGATATAGTTCCTCTTGACGAGCAGCTATTTTCTGAATCACCTCATGCAATTTCTCTAAAGACAGAGTGGAGGGAACATCCTGTGCTGCAGCAGCATTCACTACTCCTCTGGCACGAGTACTGGGCCTGGCATTACTAGAAGGCTGTGCTTCCTCCTCTTCTGACCAGGTAATTGCCGCTTGCATCACCTCCACGAAACTCAATTCTTGCTCCGCCTTGATTCTGCCCTTCATCTCTCGACGCAAGAAGTCATCTTTTAGGCCTAACACCAGTTGCTCCTTCAGGACATTTTCAGCATCTGCTACTCTAGCTGGCTCTCGGCGCTGAACACGACTCAGTCTTTCCCGAAGGTCATATGCATAGGAGCGTATTGTTTCTCCTTCATGCTGAGCACGGTCATAGAAGTCTTTCAGCCTGGTACCAATGGGCACTTTATCCCCATAAGTGTCAAGGAGAATAGAGAAGATGTTATCAACAAACTCCTCTTTCCCATCCATCATGAACTTCACTGTGGCTTTGGCCTCATCTTTTAGGTGTTGTTTCACCAGCTCTACCCGATCCTCAGTGGGCACTCTCATGACTTGAAATGCAGACTTCATCGATGCTACCCATTCTTCAACACTCAGCTCTCCAGGTTTTGCCATGCAACCAGTGAAATCAGGGAGCTTCTGGTCTCGAGGGATATAAATGGCAGCTGGGGTCGTTTGTGCGGAGGTTTGGCTCTCAATTACCACCTTTGCTAAGGATAGGGCTTCTCGCTGCTCTGCCCTGGCTTGATCAAGTGCCCCTGCCTGCTCAGCAAACCTCCTCTGCATCTCCGCCATCTCTCTTTTTAGTTCCTCCAGCTCAGACATCTTCTTGCTTGACAAGATTACTTATGGGCCTGGAGACGTGTGACTACTTAAATGTGCCTAATCCTATCCTGTTCGTGACGCCACTTTTGTAACGGGGCCTTTAGCCCGTCATGTAGGGGAATATGGATTATGGCTGCTCTGGAAGTTTGGACAACGAAAGGATCTTGGTCCCCGCTCCCCAAACATTTTTTAGCCTCATTACACGCTAATGTGTGTATGTGGTTTCTTACTTTATTGTTTGGAAAATCTAAAGATCGACAAGGGTAGGCTTCAGGTATAATAATGTCACGCGGTGGCTTCCTGAAGAAAAATTGCATATAATAAAACACAGTGTGTTATGCTCCTCCATCCCCAGATCTAATAAAGTAAGTGAGACTACCCCACTCCCTAGCAGCTCTCAATGAGAATGTACATAAGCACAAAAACAATTAAAACAATTTATTTTTCTTGTGATTGGTTATGTCGTTTTGTCTAAAGAATGAATAAAATAAAACAAAATAAATTCACAGTCTTTGAGTTGTCTTTTTTTCTGAATTCACACCAACTTTTCAACACTGAAGTTGTAAAACTCTTCTCTTGTGATATAACAAATCCCTTGTGGAACTTCCAAAATGAAATAATTTTCAATGTGTCAATTTGTATACCAACAAATTATCACCTTTCTCAAAAGATCACCTTCAAACAATCACATTTGAAACCAACAAACATACACATACCATCAAATTTCACCCTTGAACAAACACTTTTAAATGTTCACTCACAGTTCACAGTTTATCAGTTCAGTCACTGGAAAATCAGGAAAATACCAGTTCACGGAACGATGGATTCGAGTGCGTTGTCTGGACGTGGGGTGCGTTGCAACAACTGAAGATCCCGTATTGAAGTGTGCAAGTTCAAGTTTTCACTCGACTTGGTATCAACCGTTTCACAAATGAACTGTCTCAAAAATAAAATCAACTTGAAGGTGAATCAAACTGAGATGCCACTTGAATGGCAGGGTAACAACAATCTTCACTCTGGAATCAGCGAAAAGATTATATCTCTTCATTAAGTGCGTACTGCGTACTAACTGCTTCAGCGAGCTCACTCTCACGTGCTCTGACTCGTGCGGGAAACTTAATTACACGTGAACCGTCTCGTTTAGCCACTAACTCGACGATACTTATCTATCAAAACACGAGAAGTGCATAAAACTGAAAAAAACGTGTAACAAGTCTCTGAATGACAAAAATCAAACAGAGTTTGCACTTAAAACGTACTCACAGCTTCCGTGGTTTTCACAATGTGTCACCGCGTCATTCTCACAGTAAACGCATACCACTGGAACAAAACTGTCTTCTACAAAATCAAACGTAGGTCACTGCTCACACTTTCACTTAGTGCTGTCTGCGGTTGCTCTTTACTCTACTTAAGCCTCGATAATCTTCAATTGAAACGACTTATCGAACGAGCTTCTCAATCGCGACACTGCACTCTCTTCTGCGTCAGTCACACACACATCACAACCCGCGCTTCTTCGTCTCTCTCCGCTGCACTCACAGCACGAGCAAAAAGTACTACTCACCAAAATAGAAGTACCCCCCCGTTACACTAACTGTGATGTTCCCCCCTTAAACTTACATTTGAAACAAATGGTCCTTCACAGCACCCCAGAAAAACACACTCTCACTCGCATGGCTAAGACACACTTATCTGCTTTGATCGCACTCAGCCACAGACACACAAATATCCGTGCACATCTGGGCACCATCCCCCTTTTGTTTTTCCATGAACCCCTGATGGGAACCAGCTCCAAAAGAAAGTTTTCAACAACAACAAAAATGACTGAAAAAATGGCTGAAAGAATAACAGTAATTTGAGAAACACAGAAATCATGCAGCTCTGGTTAACACAGAACAAGACAGAGATGTGGCGTCCCCTCCAGCGCACGCATACACGCACAAAGAGCCTTGCAAATCCGCTGTGTTTTCCTTGAAACTTCAGAATCTTCTAAGAAAGTATGTACTTTGTGAACTATGCCCTAAACTACACTTTTTGTAAGTCTGCCTGTGGATGCTATGCTAATTTATATCAGAGATCTGTTACAAACAATAGTCGTGAAGGTCAGAAAGATCACAGATCTGCTTCTCAAACTAGTGCACACTAACAGATGCATCCACAAAGTTTCTATGTCATCTGAATAGTATATCTTATTGTGTTAGGGTGATCATACATCCTCTTTTTCTTGGAAATGCCCTCTTTTTTTTGGACCTGAAAATGGCATCTGGCCAGGATTTCAAAATATGCCTAAAATGTCCAGGATTTGTCTTCATAATTGACATGCTTCATACAGTTACTATAATACATTGTGTGTATTTGATACTGCGCATCAGTTTTCAGTTTAACCATCTTTAATCAGTTTTACAGCTCTCTGGACTCGCTGTTCGCACGCACGTGTGTGTGTGTGTGTGTGTGTGTGTGTGTGTGTGTGTGTGTGAGAGAGATTGCCACTCTTAGCCAGAAAAATCAATAACACAATAATTTACGTACACTTTTAAAAGTTCATTCCCCAACTAAGAAAGTTATTAAATAAACACCCAGTTCATTAGGCTTACGCTTGCTATTCATTGGTATTAATAAATGAAAATGTTGACTAAATAGTGACAATATCAAGTGTACTATGTATCAGGGAAATTTACACTAATATGACGGATAAATATAGACCATGATGGAAATGTTCTACATTTTACAAATATTTGTACAACCACTGTATGTGACCTACACAGCTGGCTCTTATGTGTCAATGGCAAAAACAAGAACACAGGTCAGGCCATGTGAGGGGAGAAATAAGCCCTGCATCTCTATTCAAATACAATCCATACTTCATTGTTTGTGACAAGCACAAAACATCAGCCAAAGGAGAGAGTTTGTCATAAACATTTTTTTTGTATTTCATTTTTTTATTTATGTGCTAAAGCAAAGTTTTGGAGCACATCTGCATCTGCACATCCGCTCATCTGCATCTTGGTCCGTATCTGCATCTTTTTCTTCATTTTTCTTCACTGAGGTTGGGAATAGTTTCATTAAGGTAAGAAATAGCTTTTAGTGAAAAGATATTTCATTTAAAGAGGGCTTATAAGTACTCTATGAAAGTTTAAAACCATTAATGTCCTCTAAAACAATTTATGTGGATTACTGGACCCTTTTTGTACAAAAATATTTAGACTATCAGTACAAAAATGTAAAATATTAATAAAACTAAATCCATAACAAATGTGTCGTCTTCTCTTTTTCCCCTCAATCCTACAACTCATTTTATTCAAAACATTATTTTCCAAACAACTGTCTCTCTTTCTCAACACAGCTGGGTCATTCAGCACATTTCCATTGCCACGATTCTGCTGGCATAGCACTTTTTCTTTCTTCCCGCCCTGAGCTATTTTTAGCTGCACGCAGCACATTAGCAACACAAAAGGAACAGCATGGCTGTTACGGGACAGTGATATCCGCAGGGGGAGAGAGTCAGAAAGAAAGGCCTATAAGATGGAGAGGTGGAGATCTGTGATAAAAATTAAAGGCTAAACTTCAAAGACTGGGCCTTACCAGGAAGTTTGATATTTTGATTATATTAAAAGCATAAGAGGGTCCTAAAAAAAGAGGTGTAGTGTGAGTGAGTCTGTCTATCAGAGGTCGGAGCAGGCCAGAGGAGGGGTAGCAGGAATTGGCAGGAGGTGATTTCTGATTGGGCTTTGAAGAAGAGGAGTAGCAGAGTTTAGAGAGCTCAACTATGGACTTCCTGTTCAAAGTACAGAAGAGGAGCATCTGATCAGGAAGTTGGAGGAGCAGACAGCCAGCAGGCCTGTGCGGCAGAGAAAAAACCTGGAGAGAATTACACACACCTGGATCCAGTTGCTCCAGCTTAAGCAGATGTGCTGTCAAACTCCCACAGAGACACAAGCACACTCAGTATTTAATCATTGTCAAATGAAACATACACAGCTGGTTTAGCACCTGAAATCTCACCTTGAATCTATACAGTCACCTAGGATGTATCTCAAAACCTACCTAGAAAGCATTTTTGGAAATCCCAGGTCACTACAAACATACTTATGATAACACAAAATGTTAAAGTACACAGTTCACTAAGTTTTATGAAACCGTATTAGTGTGCTATATTTAACACACAAACAAAAACTCAAACACAAGACATATTCTTTGAGTCTATAAGTCCAAGTCAAATCTCAATATACCTTTTGTTAATACTTTTCTATACACTACAGGTTTGTTTTATAAACCTTTCATTTGGAGACCAATTCAAGTCTTAAAAGGCGCCATAAGCGATTTTGTCATGAAAAGTATGCAAAAAAATATCCTACTCACTGATAGATATTAAAGAAATAAGTGTCATGAGATATCTCACCTGTCTCTGTGACAGCTCTAGACTGTAAACAGCAAACACAAATGTGTCCGTGGTCACTCATGCTTTCTGATTGTCAATAATTTTTTGTTTTCATGGTATAGTTGTTGCAGCGCTTTATTGAGACATAATGCAGTTCCCCTTCTGTCACTCACTCGACGTTGTGTCGATTTAGTGACACTAGGGGTCTCTCTTGAGAGCCTCGTTACCTCTTATCTTTGAGAAAAGTCCAATGAGAATTGAAGAACAGAATTTGCATGCCCCTCCCCCAGACATATGGATATAAAATGAGGGAAGTGTGCATCTGTTCAGACAGATTTTTTCTTCGGAGCCGAGTGGTTGTGTTTCAGTGAGCTGAGTAAAACCCATTGCTGTTCCACTCACCTCTAAATAGCAGACGCTGTTCGAAATACTGTGCATTACAGCAGCTTTTCTCTTCTTCTGCACGCCTGTGCAGACCACACCCCTGAGCGTTTGACACTTTTTCGCCCTCTAAAAGTGTATATATTTCTCTAAAAGAGTAAACACATTGATGTTGAATGTCTTTTTTCATCTTTTTCGAGATGCCCTTCCATCTTTGTATCATTCCTGGATGCGGTCGTTACCTCTCCTCTTCTGATGGCCACGGGCGCAGCCTCTCGTGTCTGGGCAGAGATCACACAGAGGCAGCGTTTGTGGATGGCTCATGTTTTCACTGCGAGAACATCTCCCATCTCCCAGATTGGCCGATTCAGTGACACCGTAGAGGACTTTTTCCAGCAGTTCACGGCTCAAGATCCTGCATTTTGTCTTTCCGCTGAGGGTATCCCCCTGCGGCGTTGAAACCCCAGGCAGCTCAGCCCCTCCTCGGGCCCAGCTCTCAGCCCCAGCGTAGAGCCCCCCGCAGGGAGCGGATGTCCCCCGTCTCACGGACCACCTCCCGGACCCAGAAGTCTCCCAAGCGCTCCAGAGGTGGGCAAACCAGGGAGAGAGATGTCTGCCACGGAGCTTGTACCCTGACCACCCCATTCCACAGTGGAGGGCCGGGTAGAGAATCTTTTGTTTCCTTTCCTTTGCTTACCGCACCCCCAACAGGATGCAATACCATGTTGTCGCAAAGGAAGCAGTTTCCTCACTCCCTGGGTCACTTAGCTGGTGCCCACAACCGCCGTTCTCATGGCGATCAGGCACAGAGCACTTGCAGTCGGACCCTCCGCCTTCATGTGCCCAACAGCACCACACTCGTGCCTAAGGCTGGCAGGTGGTGACAAGTCTACCCACCCCAGGTCGGGTACGCGGAGCAAAGTAAGTGCTTCAAGCCTTTCTTCAGCACAACCACCTCGAGATGAAGCAACGCTCCCTGACACACCTCTGTCATTTAGGACTTCGGGTGAACTGGGAAAAAAGCAAGCTTGCCTCGGTTCAGAGCATCTCTTTTCTCTGCATGGAGTTAGACTCACTATCCATGACAGCACGCCTCACAAGCGAGCATGCGCAGTCAGTGCTGAACTAACTGAGTTTGTTCAGACCAGGCACAGCGGTTCCACTGAAACATTTTCAGAGGCTCCTGGTGCATATGTCATCCTCAGCGATGGTCGCGCCACTCAGGTTGATGCATAGATGACCACTTCAGCACTGGCCTCAGAATTGAGTCCCGAGATGGGCACTGCGCCATGGTACATACTGTGTGAGCCTCACCCCTTCATGTCGATACTTATTCAGTCCTTGGACAGACTCTTTTTTCTATGGAGAGGAGTCCCCCAACAGCAGGTGTTCAGACATGTTGTAGTTACTACGGGGAACCTCACAGTTGGGCTGGGGCACACGCTGGCTCCTGGATGGGGCCCCGGCTGTGTTGGCACATCAACTGCCTAGAGTTGCTGGCTGTATATCTTGCCCTGTGCAGATTTCTGCCATTGATCCGCAGCAAGCATGTGTTTATTCGCTTAGACAACACAGCGACACAAGCATATATAAATTACCAGGGTGCCGTTCGCTCTCTTTGCATGTCGCAACTCACCCACCATCTCCTCCTTTGGAGCCAACAGTGGCTGCACACCACTCATTTCTCGGGCAAACTAAACACCACAGTGGACGAGCTGTCACATCAGGTAATGCTCAACAGAGAGTGGAGAGTCCACCTTCATGTGGTCTAGCTGATTAGGGCTTGGTTCGGCAGAGCACAGGTAGATCTGTTTGTTTCCCAAGATTCCATCCACTGCCCGCTCTGGTACACTCTGACAGAAGCAACACTCGGCACTGATGTGCTGAAACACAGCTGGCCCCGGGGGGTGCGCAAATATGCATTTTCCCCAGTGAGTCCTGTGCAAGGTCAGGGAGGTCAAGGAACACTCGTGGCCCCCAACTGGCCCACTCGGACTTGGCTTTCGTATCGCACTCTCCTCGTGACAGCACCTCCCTGGAAAATTCCCCTGAGGAAGGACCTTGTTTCTCAGGGACAGTGCACCCTCTGGCATCCACACCCAGACCTCTGGAACCTTCATGTCTGGCCATCTTAGACATGATCACGCAAGCCAGAGCACCCTCTACCAGCGCTTATTCACAATTTGGTGTTCTTCCCGATCCGATGACTCACAGAGCTGCGCAGTCTGGTCAGTGCTCTCAATCCTGCAGAAGAGGCTGGAGGGGCGGCTGTCCCCGTCCACCTTGAAGGTTTATGTAGCCACCATAGTGGCTCACCACAATGCAGATGACGGTATGTCGATAGGGAAGCCACTATCATCAGGTTCCTTAGAGGCGCCCGGAGGCTGAACCCTCCTAGGCCATGCCTGTTCCCCTTATTGAAACAGGCTCTCCATTGTCCTCTTGGGCCTTCCCGGAGCCCCATTTGAGCCGCCATTTGAGTCCTTGAAGACAGCCCTCCTGATCATGCTCACTTCCATCAAGAGGGTTGGGGACCCTCTCTGTCAGCGACACTTGCCTGGAGTTCAGTCCATCAGACTCTCACGTCATCCTGAGACCCTGACCGGGCTACGTGCTCAAGGTTCATATGACCCCGTTCAGGGATCAGGTAGTGAACCTGCAAGTGCTGCCCCGGGAGGAGGCAGACCCAGCCTTATCGTTGCTGTGTCTGGTGCGTTCTTTGCAAACCTATTTGGATTGCACACAGAGCTTTAGACACTCTGAGCAGCTATTTGTCTGCTTTGGTGGACAGTGGAAAGGGGAACGCTGTCTCCAAACAGAGGTTTGCCCACTGGATCGTGGATGCTATCATTTTGGCCTACCAGACCCAGGCTGTGCCCACCCCCTTGCGGATTCGAGCACACTCTACAAGGAATGTGGCATCCTTGTGGGCACTGGCCAATGACACCTCTCTAGCAGACATTTGCAGAGCGGCGGGCTGGGCAACATCCAATACGAGATTTTACAATCTCTGGGTTGAGAAGGTCTCGTCCTGTGTTTTGACAGGTTCGAACACTTAGACTTCAGTAATACGGTGACAACAGCTGGCCGAGTGTATCGCCCGCGTCTCCCTTGGGCAGAGCTCCCTCTTTCCCCAGGTCACTGTGTTTGTAGAGCTCCTCCCTGTCAAGGCAGAACCTACCACCGCGCCACTTCCATGTGTGGCTGGTAAGCCCATGTGACATATTAACCTCCCCTGTTGTGCAGGATGTGGTCTCTGTGGGGTCTTTTCCCCCTGAAAGAATAGGATCTGAAAAGAACGCCTTCACTGATGCGTGTTACAGCGTTAGATGGCCCCAGCCGCATCTAAGACTCTATGGAGAGAAACCATAGAGAGAGAAAAGTGGGGAAATATATGACGAAATTGAAATTGTGCTGCTCTAAGGTCCAGCAAGTTACAGCTTTATCCACCACATGAAACACAAACTTATCCATGAACAAAAACAATAATAACATTATTTGCACATTCATTGTTAAATACACTCACTGAGCCCTTTCAGAAACACCTGTACACCTACTTATACATGCAATTATCTAATCAGTGGCAGCAGTGAAATGCATAAGATCATGCAGATACTGGTCAGACGATTCAGTTAATGGTCACATCAACCATCAGAATGGAGAACAAATGTGATATCAGTGATTTCAACCATGGCATGATTGTTGATGCCAAAAATTGATGGGCTGGTTTGAGTATTTCTGTAACTGCTGATTCTTGGGATTTTCACATGCTACAGTCTCTAGAGTTTACTCAGAATGGTGCTAAAATCAAAAAAACATCCAGTGAGCAGCAGTTCTGTAGACGGAAATGACTTGTTGATGAGAGAGGTCAACAGAGAATGGCCAAACTGGTTCGAGCTGACAGAAAGGCAAAAGTAACTCGGATAACAACTCTGTACAATTGTAGTGAGCAGAATAGCATCTCAGAATGCACAACAGCAGAAGACAATGTCGGGCACTTTATTAGGACCACAATGTTCCTAATAAAGTGCTAAATATATTATATTAAAATACTAATATAATACACACATTTTTGGTGGTTAAGAGAATAATCGGATATACATTTAGTATGCTGGTTACATATTAAATTTAATTTGTGACCATTCTGTACGGGATGTTTTTGGAATAACTGCAAGTCAGTTTTGAGTTTTGCTCAAGGACAAGCTGACGAAAAACCTGCAATGATGTAGCATGCACATGTTACTACGTCAATACAGAGCACGAGCCAGCCACTTTTCTGCTGACATAGTGTGTGTGTGTGCACGCGCATGTGTGCGTG
Organism: Xyrauchen texanus; assembly: GCF_025860055.1. Taxonomy (NCBI): domain Eukaryota; kingdom Metazoa; phylum Chordata; class Actinopteri; order Cypriniformes; family Catostomidae; genus Xyrauchen; species Xyrauchen texanus. Next base: position 23,059,115 of record NC_068303.1, on the reverse strand, counting down.
TGTGTGCGAGAGAGAGAAGGGTGTTGCACTCACATACTGGGTGGCGTTATGAATATCTAAATATCCATTAAAGGCATAATTCTGTCATAAACCACTTACCCTCATCTCAAAGGAGATAATAGGCTGAATGTTCAGTCTCAGTCCCCATTCGCTTTCATTGTATGGAATAAAGATTCAATAAAAGTGAATGGTGACAGAAGCTAATATTCTACCAAACATCTCAGTTTGATTTTATAAGAAAAAAAGTAATCCAGGTTTGGTACGACATGAGAGGTAGTATAATACATAGATACATTTATTATAAAAGCAAAATTGCTAAATAGTTTATTTTTGTTGATGGTAATACAATACGGTACAATTCATTAACATTACTAATGCTTTAAGTATCATTAACAAACAATTAATAATATTTTTTACAGCAGGTAACAATCTTTGTTAATATTAGTTAATAAAAAATACAATTGTTCATTGCCATGTCATAGTTCATTAACTAATGTTAACAAATATAATAATATTTGTATATGTTTAAATTAACATTATATAAGGTTAATAAATGCTATTTAATTATTGTTCATTGTTAGTTCATGTTAACTAATATGGTTAACTTATGTTAACAAATGGAACCTTCCTGTAACGTGTTACCAAACAAGGTGAAAAATAAACTTAATTCAAGATACATTCTGTGAAACATTATACAATATAATATAAATAAAAGACCAAACTCCTTGTAATTCCAGCCAACCCTGCAGTTGAACACAACATCACTGCGCAGCTGGGTTCAACTACAGTAATGCCTTCCAAAACGGTCAGAAATCTAGGAGTGACCATCGATAACAAATGCATTTCACAGACCACATCTCAAAGACCACAAGATCATGTAGATTTACACTCTATAATATCAGGAAGATAAGACCCTTCTTTTCTGAACATGCCACACATTCCTTGTTCAGTCACTTGTAATTACTAGACTGGACTACTGTAATGCTCTCATTGAGCCTCCCTGCATGTTCAATTAGACTCCTGCAAATTATCGAGAATGCAGCAGCACGTCTTGTCTTTTATGAACCAAAGATAGCACGTTACACCACTCCTTGTCTCTCTTCACTGGCTGCTGGTTGATGCACGGATCAAATTCAAGGCTCTGATGCTGGCATACAGAATAGTCTCTGGGTCTGCTCCAGCATACCTAAAATCATTTCTGCCGAGCTACGTGCCCACTAGAAACCTGTGGTCAGCTAAGAAATGTAGCCTTGTTGTACCAACACAAAGAGGCACCAAATCGTTTCATCTTACCACGTTGGTGGAATGACCTTCCCAACCCCATCCGTGACGCAAACTCACTTTCTGTCTTCAAAAAACAGCTAAAAACACATTTTTTCCATGAGCACTTAACCAGTCACTAAAAAAAGTAACTTTTCTTGTGCATTTTAATCTGTTTTGAATTCTGATGCTAGTCAAACTTTGTAAATGGCACTTTTTCGTACCACAGTCTCTTTAAGATGATTCGCTTAAGTGTTCCTCTTTTGTAAGTCACTTTGGATAAAAGCATCTGCCAAATTAATAAACGTATTATATCACTGTATGCAAATTTGCTTCTTAAGTAAATGCGTCTTGTTTTAAGGATGTTTAGAAATTTTTACTGCAAAACAAGACAATAAAACACTTGATACAAAATGATTTGATGCAGTGCACACAAGCCCACCTGGATGTTATTTTCATCTGCACTGTGACGTCTTCGGCCTTCCACTCGACTGATTGTCCCCGTCTGTCCTTCGATAACATTGATCGAAACGTTTGACTTCCTGCACCCATTCACACAAACATCAGAGCTGAATCATTAGCATGTTGAGACCATGTGAGTAAAGAGAATGAAATGTGCATTGCACATTAAGACGTGTCACTGCCAGCCATTTAATGAAAAGAGAAAAGACACTGGTCTTTTTGCATTATATGACACTTGGCACACACTAACAAATGCAACCTCAGTCATCTCCATTTTCCTGCTGGTCTGGGAAATCTCCTCTCATGTGTGCAACACAAATATTTTTAGCTCATGTACACACAGCAGTTATACATTTGCATGAATGTGATTCGTGGCAGTTATCACGATTCATAAATCTTCAAGTCTCCTGAAATAAGGCTGTACACACATACACAGTCACGCACAAATGAGCTAGGCAATAACCTATTTCAGTAAAAAACAAAATGCATCAAATTAAACAGAGCGCATTATTACTGCATTTTACATTATGCACACAATTTTGGGAGTAAAAGAGTCTACAGTAAGTAACACTGACAGCCTATCTGCAAAAGTCTTTCTCTCTCTTGCTCTCTTACTTCCTTTGTCCTGTTGGTGAAGTTTTGGAGGGCATAAAAGCCTGAAGTTGACATACTTCCAGTGTTTCACCAACTTTCAGCAGATACAACATCAGATTTAAATGACTTTCCGCATACACTCAAACTTAACCCCTGGGCTGCACTCATACTAAACACTCACAAAATGCAACCCTTATATCATTTTATGATACAAAGGAACACATAAAAATTCACACCCCAGCCCCGGTTTTGCAGTCTGAGCTCATTGCAAACAGTCTGTATTTTTATCACTGTACATCATCACTATGATAAACATTTCAAACAGACTTCTCTATTTAACCAATCCTGTAAAATTAGCCTAAAACGCCTAATCAAGGCATACCCAAAGTAAATTTAAAGCTGTTCTTGAACCGTTTGGAGTACATGCATGGTTTTGGTCACATTTGAAAGGGGACACTCTGAGGTTTTTTCCCCAGCAGTCAGAATTACTGTAAGTGCTACTGATTTTGAGTAATAGAAGTTTGAACACAATGAAATAGAAGTTTGTTTTTCCGCCTGAAATTTTTTTTTGCATACAGATGCCTGCAGTTGACTATAACTTGTAGCTATTAGCTTGAGGACACAATGGGATCACAGCATGAAGCCTTACCTAGTCCAAGTTCAAATGTTATAACAATACCATAAAAAATGAATATTTTACACATGTTTTTCTAAGGGTACACCCAGGCGTTTTACAAAAGTGCCTTTTGGATACTCCAAAAGGACCCTTTGGTAACCTAGGACAAAAAGGCTACTACTTTTGATTACTTCAACGTAGAGTCATAATTTTGGGCTCTAATGAAAGATGACACTTAGAGCTATCATATTCCATATCCAGATCCACTATTAGTTTTGCTGACACAGAGTAACTGATGCATAAAAACATTAGAGTGCCTTTTCCCTTCTTGAAACTAAATGTTGTACATATAAAAGAGTCAAAACTAGTGCTATGGTGGACAATTTGTTTATATAAAAAATACACAAACTATTTACATGAATTTTTACACAAAGTATTTACAAACCATTATAAAATTGTACATGTTTCTAGCAACATGCCAGTCATTGTAGCAGTCACATTTGGGTACAAAGCACAAAGGCACATCACAGGAAGAGTACTTCACTGGTGTCTTTGCATGACACTGCCTGCACTTCAGACGACCAGCGGTGCAAGATTTGGTGATGTGCAACGGCCTGTGATGTGCTCTTCGTGGAGCAGGAGATACGGGTCTGGCTGTGGAGTGAGACCCCAACTCTGCCAGCTCCTCAGCAAGGGTCTCTCTGAAAGCCCTCCTCTCTTGATGAGGTGCTGTCCTGCTGCTCCACTTTATGTGGCCCGCATCCGGCTCCCAATCGCTATCTGATTCAGTGAGAATAAATAAATGTAATTTACAAAGCTAGACACAACTTTTCCATCTTTTCTGTATTCTATATATATATATATATATATAGTTTTTCTTTTCGACTGTGTAAATATGTATTATTGTATGTATATTTACTGTAAATACTGTATACTTTGCCAATGTACTATGGAACAAATAGATGGGCCTACACCTCCCCCATGAATTCAGCATTGTAACAAATAGATGGGCCTACCCTCCCCCACCTCCCCGCATTGTAACAAATAGACTCTCAAACACAACATATATTCTTATTTTCAACTTATATTTATTGATTTATTTATATATATATTTCGCGTCCATTTATATATATATATATAAATACATATTTACAGTAAATATACAAAACATCTATATAGCATGTCAATAGATCTGAAACAAACAATGAACTAAAACCTCACACACGCACAAACAAATACAAAAAACACGCACAAACGGTTCAAACACTCAATGAACTCACACACGCACAAACAAATACAAAAAACACGCACAAACGGTTCAAACACTCAATGAACTCACACACGCACAAACAAATACAAAAAACACGCACAAACGGTTCAAACACTCACTGAGGAAACACACGACAAAGGGTAATTACAAAATGTGTATTCATTATTCAAACTAAAGCTTATTTATGCGGAATATACAGTATATATGTTATAAAACACAAGAAAACACTTACTTGTCCAGAGCAATGTCTCATCTCTCCATAAACATTTCCTCTGCCTCCAAATTATCCGTATTGTTTTCAGAAATTTCATCTCCAAACTCATCATTTCCACAGTAAATGCCTTCTTATATCACATCCAGGGGTGAAAATCCTGTTTTTCGCGTCCGTTTCACCATATTTAAATCGCCAAATGTGTAAACAGTTCCAAAACAGCTCTCCAATATTTTTACGCACAGACGCATACGACACACTCGGTAATGGCAAGGCAATTTTGCTTACACACATTACAGAACCGTGCTCTAATCTTCCCACTAAAGCTGCATATCACTGTTTTCAGAATTTCATTGGCTATCACGATGCGTCAGTCATTTCCACTCTTCGATGTAATTGGTTTGATCAGTAAACAAAGGAAAGTGGGTATGCCCTTACATTCGACACAGACTGTGGTTGGGTATTGAAGGCTTTGGACAGGACATGGAAGCTCCTATTGGGTCAAATGAGGTGTCAATCGAAAGGTCAGAGTGCGTGCTTCCATTTTGATACCGGATATAGGAAATGTTTACATCTGAACTGAAGTTATTACCGATAATATGTGAAAGTTTAGGTACAGCTGCCAGGTGCTTTGAAATGATGCAACAAGAGTCTGTGGATATTTATTGATGTAATAATGTGATTTGGACTAAACATTTTACTTGATTTGATCATTTGGACATTTGATAATGAAACAACACCGTTTTTGTCGGGAAGTTATGGATCAGTGGAATACTATGATGCTTCATAGGTGAGTTGCCTAAATTTTGTTATTGGTTGTTTATATGTTGGTGGTCTGACAAAGATATAGATTGTACCTGCTGTTGTGATTGTATCTTAAAATGGTTTATATCAATAGAAAATCAAGAAATTTAGCTTTCCAAAGATATGTGGCATGTGTACCAATGTAACACACAGCAGTTTTGTTTATCGCATACTTTTATTTTGTACATTTAAGGGCCCGTCCGCGGGCTGTGAATTCTATCATGTTAAAGATGAAGTGTGTAATTTCTGTGCCACTAGCTTCACCAAATGGAATTGCAAAAATACTGAATAAAATAGTGATCATGTTTAAAAAGGTTTCCTGAATACTGCCTGTCTTTTCTTTTTATTAAAAGGAAATATGAGGCTAAACGTTAGAGTCAGACCGACTCTCTCAGTCACCATTCGCTTTCATCATATGAAAATAAGATGCAATTAAAGTGAATAAAAGCCTTTTTGTGTTTCATAGAAGAGAAAGTCATAAAGGTTTGGTACAATATGAGGGTAAGTGATGACAGAATTTTTATGGTTGGGTGAATTATCCCTTTAAAGAAATATTCCGGGTTCAATACAAGTTAAACTCAATCGACAGCATTTGTGGCATAATGTTAATTACCACAAATACTAATTCTGACTTGTCCCACCTTTTCTTAAAAAAAAAATAATCATAGTTACAGTGGAGCACTTACAATGGAAGTGAATGGGGCCAATTTTTGGAGGGTTTAAAACAGAGGCGGCAGCAGCCGATTTTGCCGGGGCTTCAGCCCCGAATACATTTTGAAAAGTTAACTGACAAATATGAAACCGGACAAAAGCCTATGTAAACCCCCAAAATCATAAGTTGCCTTATTTCATTGTGCTTTGGCTTTGCACATACTGCATACAGCCTGTAAAAATAGACATAGGCATAATCTAGCCTATAGAATAAGTTCCTTTGCTGTCAGTAGCCTATGGGCGACTCCGTTTCTTTATCTCTGTTGAATATGCAGCAGGTAGGGGAGGAGCTTGCACAGTCGTTGACATCAACTAACGTTACTTAGTGGCAAGTTAACAGCAGTTAGCAGGAAAGACAGCAAAAATTAAGCAAATGAGGCTTTGGGGATTTTTCCGAAAGAAGTCAGTGGGTAAGAATTCACATTTGTTTTTGTCCTTAAAGTCTGAAGATCATCATCTAGCTGGCTTTCACCCACAGTAGGCTAAACCTCAAGAGGTCCACTACCGACTGTCATTACATGTTGTAGCCTCTAGCCTCCCTGTTAGCGCATTTGCCTCTCACGCCAGATACCGCGGTTTGAGTCCTGTTCGTAGTGTACTTTTCTTGTTTATCATGTGTTGTTTTTGCTAAGGATAACCAATAAGCATTAGCATAAAATGTATATGTGACTTGTTTTGTGATATTAGTTTGTAGTAAATATACACTTTGATTTGATTAAATGGTTTTGTAGAGTGTAGCAAAGATGAGCAACAGACTGAGGAGCCAGCAGCAGCTGTGCCAGAATCAGGCATGGAAACTGGTAACAATTAATCAGTCACTTTACTTTAGAGAAAGTTAAAAGTGAAACATTGTTTATTAATGTCAAAAAATATAAATAATTTATATTCAATATTTTTTTACCTTACTTTTCTCACTATAATATAACTCTTTTGTGATGACTTTATGGTAATGTACATGAATATTCAAGAATCATGATAGATCTTAGGGCAATCCCACTGAACTGCTCTTCCCAATACATTTTCTTCAATGGCATTGGTCTACAATTTGAAATATGTAGCACTTGACGAATTAGTTGTTTGAAGCTGATTTGCAATAAGTTATGTGCTGTATCTGTTCTTTTGCATCACAGATGATTCAGGGAGGAGAGAGGATGAGTTAGTCGAGGATAGTACTAGAGTGGAAGATTTAGGAACTGTAGAAACAGGCCCAGCCAGAGCAAAACTCAAAGAATACCCTCTCACCAGCTTTGGACTACAGAGAAGTGGTTGCTAGTGTGAATATAAAATTGTCTGGGCTAAGCCCTGGATGTCCTACAATGCTGGAAATGCCTCTGGTTTAAAAGGCAGAAATGTGAAGCCAATAATTTTAGAAAAGCACTTACATTAATTCTTCTGTTAAAACCTGTATATTATTTAAGTGGTAAGTTGTTTAAATATAATTTTTTTACTGTCATATTAGGTTTAAGGGTTTATGCCATTATGTCATCATGGCAAAAAAGTTGCAAAATTGGATATAACTTTACACAGAAAATGTTGGTAAGCAATTTTATCCTACTTAAATCATGTTAATCATTTAAGCTCTAAATGTGTTTCCCCCCCCTCTCCTTTTCTCACCAATTTAGAATGCTCAATTCCCAATGCGCTCTAAATTCCCGTGGTGGCATAGTGACTCAATCTCAGTGGCAGAGGACAAATCTCAGTTGACTCCACTTCTGAGATCAACAATCTGCCCATCTTATCACATGGCTTGTTGAGCGTGTTACCGCAGAGACATAGCGTGTGTGGAGGCTCACGCTATTCTCCACGTCATCCATGCAAAACTCACCACATACCCTACTGAGAGCGAGAACCACGTTATAATGACCATGAGGAGGTTAACCCAACGTGACTCTACCCACCCTAGCAACCGGGACAATTGGTTGGTTAGGAAGCCTGACTGGAATCACTCAGCACCCACTGGATTTGAACTAGCGACACCATGGTTTGGTAGTCAGTGTCTTTACTTGCTGAGCTACCCAGGTCCCCTCTAAAGGGGTTTTAAAAGATGTTCTGTTTCAAGTGCCCAAAATTAAAGGTTTACAATGTGTTTTTCTATTTTTACATTTTCTCTCCATGTAAATAAGTAACTTTTAACTGAGTAAAATGTTGTGTTGATACGACAAAACAATAAAATGTTTTTAACCTGGTGTTCAAAAACTTCTCCAAGTGTCCAAATACAAATATTAATAAATAATTATAATAAATAATAACTGTACATAAAAACTAATTACACAACAATCGCGGATGGTATGCTCTCCCTACAAAGCATGCAGGCATGATTGACGAGATCTCATTCAGTTCCATTCTGTGTCATTTGAGCCATCATTGTGTCTGTTTCATGTTCTTGGCGCCATCTTGAGGCCATATGCAATTAGAGTGAACTGTCCTCTCTGCCCCTTCGATGACTTCCACCTCTGGTTGCAGCAATCTGAATCCTAATACAATTGGTTTAGCATTCCATGACACTGGCCAATGTTGTACATCATTTCTGATTAAGTTATATGATCCAGGAAAGCTAACATGTTTTTAGACAGATAGCACATTATGTGCTGTGTGCGCATTGTACTTTGTGTGGATTATCCAATGATTTATGCATCCGATAACATTGTGTGTGAGCTCATTTTAATGGGAAACACCTCCTTAAGTAATGGTATGTCATATTTTATGCTCCGTTTATTTTACACAAAGTTATAAGTGAAAATGAGGCTTATAAGCAACACCTGTTTACCTACAACCTGTATGTCAAAGAAATGTACTTAGCTATTAATTGCTATATTTTTATCTGTGATCCCAACAAATAGGCTGGTTGTATTCTACTCTTTGATAGCTTTCCAACGACATATAACACATGGCTATTTAATCAGTTTGATGTTTTTTCCAGTTACAATAATGTGTACAGTGCAAAATTATTAACAAATCATTAAAACAGAACACTTCTGATTTGTCTGCAAATTTCAAAGCACTTGTTCAGTTTGAGCTTAACTTGTATTGAACCTGGAACATTACGTTAAGTCTGTCCCATTTATACAATATGCAGTCAAGCTCTACCCGAACAATCACACAAACTCACTTGAACTCTACATTTTAATGCGGCAAGACAATCCTCTTGTGTGCAAGATGGAATGACAATTTACTTAGGCTTGCTTCATTCTGAAAATGCCACCTCATGTTCTGTGTGTTTAGATTCGGAGTACTGTGACCGACTCCTGCATCCTGTCTGTGTGTGTATGTGTAATAATAAAAGCTGGACTGTTGCTTTACCCTTGAATGCTCCAGTTCATATGTGTCCCCCTGAGCAAGGCATAACCTTCAACTGATCGAGAAGTTCAAGGAACAGTTAATTAAACGTCACCCTCACTAACTCCTGCCCAGGACCAAAGGCAGTCTGGACTACTGCGTGTTTTATTTGTGTCTACTCAAATATAGAAAAGTAACAGAGAAATATCAGGATGTTTAAACAGTCAGGATGATTTTTTTTTTTTAGGGAAGAATGGAAAAGAGCTGATAGAAATCAAGAGCTAAGAGAAAAAAACATGAAATAATTAAAGCTAAGGTAAACGGGAATGATGATATGCATATGGACGGTTTGGGTCAATTCAACAGAAAGCCATTATGACCATAATGATGCAGTTACACGAAAAATAGCAGGCACGCAAGGTAAACAAACTGCCATTAAGAGCCAGACACTGCCTGCATGCCAAAAAATGTAATTGCAATTGTTGCTTCAAGAACAAAAATACAGAAACAACAAAGGAAAAGAAAAATAACAACATTGTTATGTTTCTCGCCATGCTACAAATGTAAAACAATTGACAGACAACATTTTCACTTATGTGGCAAAAATTTACATAGAGGCATATAAAAGCATTCCTATAGCTCAACTGGTAGAGTATAGAGCTAACAACACCAAATTTGTGGGTTTGATTCCCATGGAACACATAGTGATGAAACATACTTTTGATAACAAGCATCTGCCGAATACATGAAAATGGGTATACTTGATTATATTAGATTCATGCATGTAAGAGATTTTTACTGTATTTTGAACATGATAGTGGATAGACAAATACAAAATTATTGGAGAGAAAGAGGGGGAATGTGATCGGGTCATGACACAGGTTGGACTCACCACATGCTTTTTATGGTTGAATGGGTTAATGTGGATGTGAGATGGTTTGATTGGTTAAAAGGTATAAGGATTGGTTAATATTGGTGTGGTTAATTGATTGTTTAATTTGGGTGTGTTTGATGCACTCACCTGGAGGAGTTTTCTAACAAATCCATAGAACTCTGATGCACCTGAAAAAGAGCGGAGAGGAGAGCACATTGAAATGTATATACATCAGAAGCGTCACGCATATTCAAATAATATCTGACTTTTTTGAAATAATAACTTTTTTCACCTTCATGTCATTCAAAACACTTTCTAATGACTTTATTATGTGGAACCCAAAAGTAGATTTTAAAGGAATATTGGGAGTTTAATACAAGTTAAGCTCAATCGACAGCACTTGTGGCAGAATATTGATTACCACAAAAATACATTTTCCTTTTCTTTAAAAAGAAAGATAAAATCTGGGTTCCAGTGAGGCACTTACAATGGAAGTGAATGGGGCCAATCCTTAAACATTAAAATACTCACTGTTTCAAAAGTATAGCCACAAAACATAAACAATATGCGTGTTAACATGATTTTAGTGATAAAATTACTTACTAACCTTTTCTGTGTAAAGTTATAGCCAATTTTACAACTTTATTGCCATGATGATGTAATTTAAACAAATCCCAAAATTACTGTAAAATTGTAAGTAATTTATAAAATTATAAGCTTCACATTTCTGACTTTTTCTGTCATTGCTGCCTTTTTCTGTCATTTTCTTTACATTGGCCCCATTCACTTCAATTGTAAGTGATTTTCTTTTTTAAAGAAAAGGAGGGACGGGTCAAGATATTTTTTTGTGGTAATCAATATTATGCCACAAAATTCTGTTGATTGAGCTTAACTTGTATTGAACCCAGAATATTTCTGTAATGAATACTATGGACTGTCTTCTTCATACAATGGCAGTGCATACTATAGCACCTCACTTTAAAGTGTTTATGTTAAAACTTTTAGTGATACTAAAAGCCACTGTTAGTCTTCTTTTATAGTTCTCAAGAACGTGAAACAGAAGTCAAGATATTAACTGAAAAATTACTTAAATGTCAGGTTGTTTCTCATCAAAACCTACTGTCTGCTGTAAGAAATTACAGTATTCTGCCCTAAAATGTGAGTCCAACTTGACCTGATTTTGTTCGAGAAACCGCATTCACCCAAAAGGACTTAATTATCATAGTAACAAATTCAACTTTGTCACAATAACATCTGGGTGATAACATGCTGAGTTACTTTAAATGATTATAGCATGGGAACAACAGTGGGACACCGAGAACCATCTCAAATTAAGGGATAAGTGATTGTCATCATCATTCAGTTGGGTATTTGTCTAAACAGTTGTTATCACCACACCATTTGGGTGCACACACCTGAAACAACATCGGGAAACCAGACAGTGTGATTGTTATTCTTTAATTTCATCAAGAGCACAGCCTCATTGACATGATGGGTGACATGTTATTTTAAAAACTAGTTAAATGCTTGTAGTTCAGTCTGACTACTGAAACCAAGGAGCTACATGTTCTTTGTCACTGCTACACTGGAATAAAGACTTCATCATCTTCATCTTAAGATCAACACCTGATCCTGGTCCAGTGTGCATTTCATTTTTCTTACAATAACTTCAGAAGACTTGGAATATGACAAACAGGCCTCATGGACTAGATTTATTATAAATTTTTTTAATAAGGAAAGGTCATAAGTGAGGAACGATCTCTGCCATTGTATTGAATACATATATTATGACAGAATGTTCAGAGTTTGGTAAATCCTTTTATGCCATATTCAGCTTCATAAACAGTTGTTAGTTGTAAGAGTGTTGTGCAATAATGTTATCTTGCACAACAATGATGCTCTCCTGGTCCATCTCTTATTACAATATTCTTAAATACACCACACTTTTTTTGGGCAGGGTTTTGAAAGCAAGGCCATGGCTAAATCTGGCGGTAGTTCCATAATTGATAAGATCACTGAAAAATGTAAAACTTTACCACTAGACTAACTGACCTTATGTTAATACTTAAACTACTTTATTGTTAAAAGTGCACCTAGTGCACCAAGTGAGCTTCAGACAGTCTGAAACAGCAATAAAAGCTAGGTCACAGTTCATAATCAACATCTCAGTACAAACCATCATGACAGGGGAGAGGGAGTATTTAAGATTTGTACCATTATTTTGCTGGATGACCCTAGGCTCAAGATCTCTAGACTCATGCAAAGTCGTCTCTGTTTTTCACAGTATACCTTCCAGGTGTTCTCATTAAAACCATAGTTGAAGTAGTCAGACACACAACACACACTGTAAAAGTGTGTACTAGAAATGGAATGAACAAATTTGAGGTACACTAACACACACAAACACACTTCATATGTAATATTAATCAACTGAACTGCACATGGCTTCCTCCATGGCTTCTCCTCAAAGGACTCTAAATCCACCTCCAGGAGATTGCCCTCAGCATTCAGATCCAGCCCTCTGGACTTAGAGACTGACTCACAGTAGAAAATACATTATAGTCTGGAATCCCACACACAGATCAAACAAAGCCTGGAAAGATGTGCTAAAAAGGATTCTCGTTAGTACGTTAAGTCAGGCTTAAGTTTTTTTTTTTTTTCAGGAATGCATGATGGTGATTTAATAAATATATGTTTATATTAAAGGAATATTACAGGTTCAATAAAAGTTATGCTCAATCGACAGCATTTGTGGCATAATATTGATTAGCACAAAAAATTATTTTGACTTGTCCATACTTTTCTTTAAAAAAATATATATATAGTATAGTATAAAAAAGATATAATAGCTAAAATCTGTGTTCCAGTGAGACACTTACAATGGAAGTGAATGGGGCCAATCCGTAAACGTTAAAATACTCACTAATTAAAAATTATAGCCTCAAGACCAGAGGTGCAGTCAAGACCAGACCATCCAAGACCCAGACCAAGACTAGACCCCTCTAGACCCAGATCGAGACCAAGACCTATCCCAAGACCAAGATCAAGATCAACAAATCAAGAACACATTTCTCAGCTTGTTTGGGATGTGTAGCTTCATAAATAATACGGCATGCAAAATATTTATATTATCAATATTATTAATAGCGATTACAATATCAAGAGAAATAATCTTCAATTATGATTTTAGTGATAATCGTGCAGCCCTACTCCAACCTGCCCTATGCAAACAACTCATAAGAATACCAGTCACTTACGCTTACAACTCCTGCAATGTAAGAAGCTTAATGTATCCCGCGGCTACCGCAAGTAAAGTCATGGCATCTATATGGCAGTAATAACCATAAATCACATATGATGAGCGAGCGAACATAAATGATGACCAGGGTTGGGAGGGTTACTTTTTAAATGAATTTCACTACAGATTACAGAACACATGCTGTAAAATGTTATTTGTAACATATTCCGTTAGATTACACAAGGTCAGAAACGTATTCTAAATACTTTGGATTACTTCTTCAGCACTGGTAGATTTTGTTCACTTGTTTTGACTATAAAAACTAGCGCTTTTGAGAGCCCGAGACACCTCTGATCTTTGATAAAAGGCCAAATGGAATTGGCGAGTGGTATTTGCATGCCACTCCCCCGGACATACGGGTATAAAGGAGGGGACGTGCATACCGCTCATTCAGATTTTCTATTCGGAGCTGAGCGGTCGATGGTTCAGCAATCTTAATTTCCCACAGCTTCCATTCTCAACTCTGCCAGATCCTTATGGTGCATTACAGCTGACATCTCCCCTCTCTGCACGGGTGCACTGCAGAGATCGCCCCTGGGCGCTTCGGCAGATCAACTAGAGTATATTCTAAAAGAGTATTTTCCTTCTAAAAGAGTATATTCTAAAAGTGTGGCACACATCGGAACATCTTTTTAAAGACGCTTCTTTTTAAAGATGTCCTTCCGGTTGTGTGTTATTCCTGGATGCGGTCAATATCTCTCACCTTCAGACGGCCACGATCACTGTCTTTCATGCCTGGGTGCCGCCCACGCTGAGACATCTTTCGTGGATGCGTCATGTCCACACTGCGAGGACATGACCAAGGCAACGTTGCTTTCGCCAGAAATTCGCGATTCGGGGACCACAATGGCATCACCTCTGCACTGATGAGTGCGCCGTCTAATCCCAGGGCAAGTTCGACCACTTGTTCGGTGCCCGCGAAGGTGATGAGCTTGCGACCACAGCGTCAGAGAGTGGGATCATCCAGTCCGATGCGGAAACCTCCGCTGTGCTTCCCCCCTCGTACATGGTCAACCAGTCACAGGCGGACGCTGAAATGACGGACATGCTTTTTTTTTGTTTTTTTTTGGTCGACAAGAGGCCGGCCTATTCGGCAACATCGTCGAAGACTTTGCCCAGGATTTCTCGAAGCAGCAGATGGAGGCCATCCAACATCCTGCCACCTCGACTACTGGCTAATCATAGCTCACTCTCAAGAAGCGTTGTGTGTGCACAGGGACCTGGTGCTCTCGCAGCTAAGCTGGCTAGGGTTTTGGGTCAACTGGGAAAAAAGCAAGCTCCTCCCAGTTCAGAGCATCTCTTTTCTCGGTCTGGAGTTGAACTCAGTACCGATGACGGCGCGCCTCATGAACAAGCATCCCAGTCAGTGCTGACCTGTTTGAAGGCGTTCAGACAGAAGATGGCGGTTCCGCTGTAACTATTTCAGAGGCTCTTGGGGCATAAGGCATCCTCTGCAGTGGCCACACTGCTCGGGTTGATACATATGAGACCACTTCAGCACTGGCTCCGGACTCGAGTCCCATGATGGGCATGGCACATTGCGTGGCAAACACGCCGATCTGTCACCGCCTTTTTAGCCCTTGGAGCAACCTTGCATTTCTACGGGCAGATGTTCCCCTAAAACAGGTCTTCAGCTGCGTTGTGTTTATGACCGACATCTCCAAGACGGGCTGGGGCATCGCATGCAACAGGAACGCAGCCGCCGGCTCCTGGATGGGCCCACGGCTACATTGGCACATGAAATGCCTCGAGTTGTTGGCAATATTGCTCGCCCTGTGGAGGTTCCGTTGTGTACCTCCTGCCACAATGCTGAACAACCCACTGAAATGGCCAGGAACTTATTCTTGGCTCCTCAGCACAAAACCTGAATGAGTGGTATGCATGTCCCCTCCTTTATACCCATATGTCCGGGGAAATGGCATGCAAATACCACTCACCAATTCCCATTGGGCTTTTATCAAAGATCAGAGGTGTCTCAGGCTCTCAAGAGTGACCCCTAGTGTCACTACATCGACAAAATGTTATGGAAGTAACCAGGATGATATTTTTATATGAAAACAATAAAAAAATTATGAATAAGAATATAATTTTTGCCCTTATATCAAAGGTCTTAATAGAAAAAAGAAATTATGATCCAACGTGAATTTTTTAATAAAACATATGATCGTGCCTGGCAACTTGTCCATGTAAAATGGCTAGAAATAGTATTTTAGCTTAGTGTAAATCTGACAATTAACACAAGGTTTATTTCTATTTATTCTGCTCCAAACTTACTTCAAACGTACTTCTCTGTCTGCTCGTATGAATGTCATAAGTACGACACATCATAAGAAAGTGTTTCACCGCTGTTCAAATGTAATTTGGATCGCATCATTTATATTTTTTTATATTTTACATATGAAAGGACTAAATATTAAATGAAACAAATGACAATAAAACCCAAAGTAATCTCCTCATTAATCATAATACTTTTTGAATTTAACAGTATTATATTTACCATTTTTTATTTTAAATATGTAATCCCATTACATGTTTTCCGTTACTCCACAACCCTGATGATGACACAGTGGCAGAAGTACTTGCAAATTCTCGGTAATGGTGAAGATGACACACCAACTAGTGGTTGAAATAATTATCAAATTTAGTGCACTGGTAAATACACTTCGGTGTTGACTAAGACCATAAGCCAAGATCCAGATCCAGACCAATACCGCCTTTTTTTTAAGACCACAAGATCAAGACTCCAATTCTGCACAAGACATAAAAAATATGTGTTAACCTTATTTTATTGTTATAAAATTACTTACTAACATTTTCTGTGTGAAGTTATATTCAGTGACTTCAACGCACACGTGGGAAATGACAGGGACACCTGGAAAGGCGTGATTGGGAGGAATGGCCTCCCTGATCTGAACTCAAGTGGATGTTTGTTATTAGACTTCTGTGCTAGTCATGGATTATCTATAACAAACACCATGTTCGAACATAAGGATGCTCATAAGTGTACGTGGTACCAGAGCACCCTAGGCCGAAGGTCGATGATCGATTTTGTAATTGTGTCGTCGGATCTGAGGCCATATGTTTTGGACATTCGGGTAAAGAGAGGGGCAGAGTTGTCAACCGATCACCATCTGGTGGTGAGTTGGGTCAGGGGGTGGGGAAAGACTCTGGACAGAACTGGGAAGCCCAAGCGAGTAGTGCGGGTGAACTGGGAACGTTTGGAGGAGGTCCCTGTCTGCGAGATCTTCAACTCACACCTCCAGCGGAGCTTTTCAGGCATCCCTGTGGAAGATGGGGACATTGAACCGGAGTGGGCAATGTTCAAAGCTTCCATTGCCGAAGCCGCGGTGGAGAGATGCGGCCTCAAGATTTTAGGTGCCGCAAGGGGTGGTAACCCTCGAACCCCGTGGTGGACACTGGTGGTCAGGGAAGCCGTCCGTCGGATTTGTCGTCCCGGAGGTCTCCGGAGGCAGTTGCAAGGTACCGACAGGCCCGAAGGGCTGCGGCCTCGGCCGTGAGGGAGGCAAAGCAGTGGGTGTGGGAAAAGTTCGGAGACGCCATGGAGAAGGACTTTCGGTCCGCACCAAAGTGCTTCTGGAAAACTGTCCGCCACCTTAGGAGGGGGAAACGGGGAACCATTCAAGCTGTATACAGCAAAGATGGGACGCTGTTGACCTCAACCGAGGAGGTTATTGGGCGTGGAAGGAACACTTTGAAGAACTCCTAAATCCCAACACGCCCTCTATGGTAGAGGCAGAGCCGGAGGATGATGGGGGATCAGATTCTATTTCCCTGGGGGAGGTCACTGAGGTAGTCAAACAACTCCACAGTGGCAAAGCCCTGGGGATTGATAAGATCCGACCAGAAATGCTGAAAGCTTTGGATGTGGAGGGGTGTCATGGATGACACGCCTCTTCAACATTAGCGTGGAAATCTGGGACAGTGCCTAAGGAGTGGCAGAACGGGGTGGTGGTTCCCTCTTCAAAAGGGGGATCAGAGAGTGTGTGCCAACTACAGGGGTATCACACTTCTCAGCCTCCCTGGTAAAGTTTACTCCAAGGTGCTGGAGAGGAGGGTTCGGCCGATTGTCGAACCTCGGATTGAAGAGGAACAATGCGGTTTTCGCCCTGGCCGTGGAACGCACGGACCAGATCTTTACTCTCGCAAGGATCCTGGAGGGGGCCTGGGAGTATGCCCATCCGGTCTACATGTGTTTTGTGGATCTGGAGAAGGCGTATGACCGGTCCCCGAGAGACTGTGGGAGGTGCTGCGGAGTACGGGGTGGGGGGTCCCTTCTTAGGGCTGATCCAATCCCTGTACGCCCAAAGCGAGAGCTGTGTCCGGTCCTCGGCACAAAGTCGAAGTTCATTCCATGTGGGGTTGGTCTCCGCCAAGGCTGCGCTTTGTCACCAATCCTGTTTGTGATATTCATGGACAGGATATCGAGGCGTAGTCGGGTGGGAAGGTGTGCGGTTCGGTGGGCTGGGGATCTCATCGCTGCTTTTTGCAGATGATGTTGTCTTCATGTCATCATCGGTCGGTGACCTTCAGCTCTCACTGGATCGCTTGGCAGTCGAGTGTGAAGCAGCTGGGATGAGGATTAGCACCTCTAAATCTGAGGCCATGGTTCTCAGCAGGAAACCGATGGAGTGCGTACTCTAGGTAGGGAATGAGGTTTTGCCCCAAGTGAAGGAGTTCAAGTACCTCGGGGTCTTGTTCACGAAGTGAGGGGACAATGGAGCGGAGGTCGGCCAGAGAATCGGGGCAGCGGGGCGGTATTGCACTCGCTCTATCGCGACCGTTAGTTACTGAAAAGAGAGCTGAGCCGAAAGGCAAAGCTCTCGATCTACCGGTCAATTTTTGTTCCTACCCTCACCTATGGTCATGAAGGTTGGGTCATGACCGAAAGAACTAGGTCAGCGAGTACAAGTGGCCGAAATGGGCTTCCTCAGAAGGGTGGCGGGCTTCTCCCTTAGAGATAGGGTGAGGAGCTCAGTCATCCGTGAGGAGCTCGGAGTAGAGCCGCTGCTCCTTTGCGTTGAAAGGAGTCAGTTGAGGTGGTTTGGGCATCTGGTAAGGATGCCCCTGGCCAGCCTCCCTAGGGAGGTGTTTCAGGCACGCCCAGCTGGGAGGAGGCCTTGGGAAGACCCAGGACTAGGTGGAGAGATTACATCTCCACACTGGCCTGGGAACGCCTCGGGGTCCCCCAGTCAGAGTTGGTTAATGTGGCTCGGGATAGGGAAGTTTGGGGCCCCCTGCTGGAGCAGCTGCCCCCGCGACCCGACTTCGGATAAGCGGTTGAAGATGGATGGATGGATGGATGGTTATATTCAATTTTACAACTTTGTTGCCATGATGATAGAGTCAACACATTGTTAATTTTTTCACAGTTTTTTGTTTGTCTTAGTTTTAGTCTTTTGAAAAAAATGTCCTTTAAAATTAGTCAATATTTCGTCATCTCATATTTATTAGTTTTAGTCAGTTTTAGTCTGACGAAAATTACATATAATTTTAGTCAATGGAAATAAAATCTTTTTGCAAAATGGAAAAAAAAATGTCAAAATGTAACAGACCTAACCGTTATAAAATATTCATTCAAAATTAAGGGAAACAATGTATAAATATTTTCTAGTTTAAAAATCTATCAAATATATATAGCCTACTGTCCGTGTTAAAAAATCTGAGCTCCTAAATTGAATGAATAAAATGAATTGGCCCCATTCACATCCATTCAATTGGAACCCCTTTTTTTTTTAAAGGACGGACGAGTCGAAATTATTCTTTTGTGGCAATCAACACTATGCCACAAATACTCTCGATATAGCTTAACTTGTATTGAACCTGGAATATTCCTTAAAATGTCTGTATGGGAACTTTTTGAATTTGAAGCTGTAATCATTTTCATTATGTTTTCTGGAGGAATGACACTTTATGGTTTCTATCTTTAATGCAGCTAGGACAGAAGGTGGGATTAATCTCACCATTTGATTGGATAAGCAGTTGCAGAAAAAGACAATTTGTCATACCATGATTAACGTCAAGTTTTTAGAAATACTTCCATAATCCTTTTCAATTGGGCAACAATGCAAGGTAATAGTTATTAATCTTATGTGTTTTATTTATTTTGTTCAAAGCATGATTCACATAAGGCAATAATTGTTGTAAATAGCCAACGCAAAAATGTGTGATGGTTTTTAGCAAGGTTTTTTTAATACCAGTCATCATTTCCTCACCCTCATTTGTTCCAACCCTGCATTACTTTTGGTCTTCTGTGGAAAACAAAAGGAGAAGTTAGGCAGTATATTATAGACTGACAGCATCAGACACCATTCACTTTTCCCATACAATTAAAGTGAATAGTGATTGAGGTTGTCATTCTGTCTACCATCTCTTTTTGTGTTTTCTATGGAAGAAAGAAAATGACACGGGTTTAGTACAACATGAGGGATTCAGATATACCTTCAAAATAGAGAAAACGAAATGTTTGGATTTAAGTTAATAGCAGTTTGAAAAGGATTTATATATCGATAATTTGCATACAAAAAACTCTTGCAGTTAAACATGTATGAGTAAAATCTTTATTTTAAGCATCGGTTAAGGTCAGGGTTGGGTTATGTGTGACCTCTTCAGGAAAAAATGCATTTTGCTTTGGATGCAAAGGCTTTTTCAGCTTCATCTGCCTGTCCAATTTAATCACATGCATTAACTGATGCTACAAAACAATAAAAAGGCTTTTACACTCAGCAAATTGGGTTGTTAGATTTTGGACAGGTGCTTATTCAACTCATCATGACAGTTTTGAAAGTTTCACCACCAAGATTGCAGCCTATTTATTTCTCAACTCCATAAAGCCAGTCAGTGGGGCAATGAGGGGGATGCATTTATAAGAACATCTTTAGCTGCAGGCCTACATTGGTTTAAGTGAGGCCTATATAACTGCGGCCTCATCAGGCTTATTTAAGACCAGTGCAACTTGGGGGCGACTCGCTTGGGTTTGAGTTTTGCTCTGACTAATGAAGGTGAAGCAATCCAACCGATGAAAAACACTGTGTTGACTCCAAGAAACTGCTAACGCGTCTCTACGCTTTGCTGGGAAGCAGAGAAATAAAACAATGATTAATATTTATTTTCGTTCCTACTCTAGTGAGCACATGAAAGGAGCTTCTATCAGCCTTGAGCGCATACAATGCTACATGAAGTGCTGAATTTAACAAGCGTCCAATGAGTTCCATCAGGCATGCATGGCTTGATGCACTTTCTGAAAAGTGTTCCAAAGAGGTGTATCGGCACAGATGTGCCACATACCACTAATGTTTGTGCATGGTCATTACTAAGTGGTGAAATGGGCATTAAATATACATGCTTTATTTGTACAGCGCTACTTGCCCAAACAGGGAATAAATGCTGCCCGACAAAGGCAAAAGACCTTAACTCTATAGCGTGGAATTGTTTGGTTGTCCAGCCAAATGTATTATAGATAGGACACTGGAAATCTGGCAATTAGATGTTTTAGTAATTAAATGTATCTTCATAAACAAATATTGAGCTCAAACATTACTTTTGACCCTTATTTTGAAGATACTGCCTTTGTATTGTCTGCAAAAAGTGATAAGTTATCCCAAGGCAAAAGGCGGTAACTTCCACATTATCAATATTTGGTTGCTGATCACCTTTTACAAAATCATTATAGTAACACCTGTATAAAATCTAGTGATCATTGCATTTATTTTGGATGATTTACAATTAGTTATATCCATGTACCTATTGCTCTCCCGTGCTTTGGTTGTGTTCTGATGGCATTTTTAATACATTAGACATGTCAAATACCTCCATAGCGGAAAAGAATATCTTTAATTGGTGTGCAGGTTTACTGCAGATAGGTGACCCTAATTAGATGAATAAATACAAGATAAGCATATTTTTAATGAGTAAACATAATAATTTAATTAATAATGGAATGCAAATATGTATCAAATCATGTAAAAATGTTAAATGAATGGGATTGGAATAAGAGATAATAAATCATGTACAAGTAAATGAACTTGGAATCTTGTTAATTTCTTGTTGTTTCATAGCGTTCTTACTCATCATCCTCCAGAACATTGCTCACAGGCAGTGAACACCAGAGAGCCCTCCTGTTTGGGGGCATAAAAGGATACAGATTCGGATGGGCTCTGGTGCTGGCAGTGGTCCTGTTGCTGGAGTAAAGGGAAACTCCATAAGAGCAACAAGGGTGGTGTCAGGTGTGCTGCAGAACAGCTTATTGGAACCAAACACTAGGAAACTAATATCCAGCTAATATACAACTATCAAGAACTGTCCATGTTTTTGATTTGTGTGCTGGATCACAGTCAATATCCCAACAAGTTTTTTGAACTGAAATAGAAAGCTTTTGTAACATCATAAATGTCTTTACTGTCACTTTTGATCTATATAATGCATCCTTGCTGAAAAAAAGTATAAATTTATTTCCAAAAAATATATAAATAAATAAATTATTGCTGACCCCAAACTTTTGAACAGTAGTGTATAATGTTACAAAAGTTTTCTATTTCAGATAAATTCTGTAATTTTGAACTTTCTATTCATCAAAGAATCCTGAAAAAAACTGTTCCCCTTCTGTCACTCCCCCGGACATACAGGTATAAAAGGAGGGAAGTGTGCGTCTGTTCAAACAACGCACACTGTCCATTTCTCAATGCCCCATCTCCTAGATCGGCGTATTCGGCGACACCGTTGAGGACTTTGCCCAGCAGTTCTCGGTGGTGAAAAAACAGATGGAGGCCATCCAACACATCTTGCCCCGCCAAGGCTCAAGATCCCGCACCCTGTCTGCTCGCCAAGGGCATCCCTCTGCGGTGGCAATACCCTAGGAAGCTCCGCCCCAACCTGTGCCCAGCTCTCAGCCCCAGCATAGGGGCGGATGTCCCTATTCTCATGTACCACTTCCTGTACCCGTAAAGCTCCCAAGCGCTCCTGAGATGGGCAATCCAGGGAGAGAGAGCTGTCTACCACAGAGCTGGTGTCCAGACCACTCCGATTCACCTCAGCACATCCACCTCGTGACGAAGCAATGCTCCCCAACATGACGTTGCCTGTTCCCCCAACACGAGGCCTCACCTCCAGGTATGTCACATGTGATCTCCCCTTAGTGCCCCTCACAAGGAGCTTGGACGCATGGCTAATGATTTCCAACCCGTCGTGGTGGCTGGGCAGGACCATCCGACTCGGCTACGCAATTAAGTTCGCCAGGCGTCCACCCCGCTTCAGCGGCGTCCGCTTCAACTTGGTGCAGGGTGAAAACGCCTCTACCCAACGTGTGGATATCGCAACCCTTTTACGCAAGGACGCGATAGAGCCTGTCCCTCCAGCCGAGATGTAGAAGGGGTTCTATAGCCCCTAATTCATTGTACCCAAGAAAGGTGGTCTGTCCCTTTCCCTTTGCGTCTTCACGAAAGTCGCATAGCCAGCTATTGCCCCGCAAATGGAAGTGGGTATTCGCATACTCAACTGCCTCGCTGACTGGCTAATCCTAGCACACTCTCGACAGTTGCTCTGTGCACACAGGGACCTGGTGCTCAGGCACCTCAGCCGTTTAGGGCTCCGGTTCAGCTGGGAAAAGAGCAAGCTCACACCAGTTAAGAGCATCTCTTTTTGCAGCATGGAGTTAGACTTGGTCTCATTTCAGCTCGACTGCACCTGGTCGCCAATACTGAGTACTTTCAGACCAGGCACAGCGGTTCCACTGAAACAATTTCCTGGGGCATATGGCATCCACGCACCTCTCAGAATGATACATATGAGACCACTTCAGCACTGGCTTCAGACTTGAGTACCAAGATGGGCATGGTCACATCGTAGTTACTACAGACGCATCCCAGTCAGGCTGGGGCACCATGGGCACGCAGCCGCTGGCTCCTGGACAGGGCTGCGGCTGGGTTGGCACATCAACTGCCTGGAGTTGCTGACTGTATTACTTGCCCTGCGCAGATTCCTGCCACTGATCTGCGACAAGCATGTATTGATCAGCTCAGACAACACAACAACAGTAGCGTATATACATCACCAAGGTGGCGTTCACTCTCGTCGCATGTTGCTACTTGCCCGCCATCTCCTCCTATGGAGCTAGCAGCAGCTGAGGTCGCTGCATGCCACTCATGTCCTGGACAACCTCAACACCAGAGCAGATGCACTGTCATGGCAGGTAACGCTCAGCGGAGACTCCACCCTCAGGTATTCCAGCTGATTTGGGGTCGATTTGGCAGAGCACAGGTAGATCTGTTTGCCTCCCAAGAATCCACACAATGCCCACTCTGGTACACTCTGATGGAAGCCCCCCTTGGCACAGTCGTGCTGGCACACAGCTGGCTCTGGGGACTACGCAAGTACGCTTTTCCCCCAGTGAGCCTACTTGGACAAGTCCTGTGCATGGTCAGGGAGGACGAGGAACAAGTCACTCTCGTGGCCCCTTACTGGCCCACTCGGAATTGGCTCTCGGATCTCACGCTCTTCGTGACAGCAACTCCTTGGCGGATTCCCCTGAGGAAGGACCTTCTTTCTCAGGGACGGGGCAACCATTGCCATCCGCGCCCAGACATCTGGAACCTCCACGTCTGGCCCTTGGATGGGATGTGGAAGATCTAAGTGGTCTACCACCAGCCAGAGTAGACACGATCACTCTAGCCAGAGCTCCCTCTACAAGGCAGCTTTGTAAAGGGTGGTCTACAAAAAATGGTGCTTATTCGCAAATTGGTGTTCTTCCCGATCTGAAGACCCACAGAGGTGTGCAGTCAGGTCAGTGCTCTCATTCCTAGAGGGGGAATGGCTGTCGCCCTCCACCTTGAAGGTTTATGTAGACGCCATAGCGGCTCACCATGACGCAGTGGACGGTAAGTCGTAAGGGAAGCACCACCTGATCATTAGGTTGAAGCTGAACCCTTTTAGGCCATACCTGTTCCCCTCATGGGATCTCTCTGTGGTCCTCTCGGGCCTTCAGAGAGCCCCCGTTTGAGCCGCTAGAGTCAGTCAAACTATCCTTGAAGATGGCCCTCCTGATTGTGCTCACATCCATCAAGAGGGTTGGGGTCCTGCAAGTGTTCTCTGTCAGCGACACTTGTCTCGAGTTCGGACCGGCAGATTCTCATGTCATCCTGAGATGCCGACCAGGCAAGGTGTCCAAGGTATCTACGACCCCCTTCAGGGATCAGGTAGTGAATCTGCAAGAGCTGCCCCTGGGAGGCAGCCTTAGCGTTGCTGTGTCCGGTGCATGCTTTGCGCACCTATTTGGATCGCACATGTGCTTTACACGCTCTGAGCAACTCTTTGTCTGCTTTGGTGGAGAGTGGAAAGGGAACGCTGTCTCCAAACAGAGGCTTGCCCACTGGATCGTGGATGCCATTGCGTTGGTCTACCAGACCAAGGCTGTGCCCGCCCCTTGCAGGTTCGAGCACACACTACAAGGAGTGTGGCATCCACGTGGGCACTGGCTAATGACACCTCTCTAGCAGACATCTGCAGAGTGGCGGGCTGGCAACACCCAATACCTTTGCGAGATTTTACAATCTCCAGGTTGAGCCGGTCTCATCAAAAGATTTGTCTGGTCCGAACACGTAGAATTTGGTAATACCGAACAGCTGGCCGGGTGTATCGTGCCTTTCCCCTCTCCTGAGGCGAAAAAGTGCGCTCTACTCCCCCAGTCAAGTTAACAAGTCATGACCCTGGATGTCCTTCCTCCCTAGCCATCTGCCTCCGAATTCAGCGGAGGAGTTCAAAGCCATACAGGGTTGCCTGTACTGGAACAGGTGCTCCACAGGTACTGATTACTACGGTAACCCCCTGTGATGTATTTTCCATGGTACGGTCCTCCTGCTGGTGGACCCGCATCTCCCTTTGGCAGAGTTCCCTCTGTCCCCCGCCTGATTTGTTTGTGGAGCTCCTCCCCATCGAGGCAGGACCTAAAACCGTGCCACTTCCATATGTGGCTGGTCAGCGTATTTGTCGCCTAGGGGTCTTTTTCCCCTGAAAGAATATAGGAAAAGAACACCTTCCCCGATGCGTGTTATAGCGTAAGATGGCCCCAGCCACATCTAACACTCTATGGAGAGAAAACATAGAGAGAGAAAAGACTGGCACGGCTTGCTCCCATGCTAGTTACATCACTTCTCCTCCTTAGGGATGTGGGGAACTACTTGACATCTTTTGGGGCGTTGGGGAAGTTTACTTGCAGTCTGATGCACCTGCTATTTTTGCACCCAGCAGCTTGTTTGCACCTGCATCAGCAGTCCACGTAACATGGTTCAGTGTTGTGGCATTTTTAGATAGGGACCCCTAGTGTCACTACATCGACACAACGTCGAGTGAGTGGCAGAATCTTGGTTACTGTCGTAACCTCCATTCCCTGGTGGAGGGAACAAGACATTGTGTCCTCTTGCCACAACACTGTACTAGCCGCTGAAATGGCCGAGACCTTATTCT
This sequence comes from Xyrauchen texanus, assembly GCF_025860055.1. NCBI lineage: Eukaryota > Metazoa > Chordata > Actinopteri > Cypriniformes > Catostomidae > Xyrauchen > Xyrauchen texanus. Next base: position 23,033,265 of record NC_068303.1, on the reverse strand, counting down.
AGGCTCCTCAGCTCAAAACCTGTCAGACGCACGCTTCCCTCCTTTTATAACCGTATGTCCGGGGGAGGGGCTTGCAAGTTCTGTTCGCCAATTTTCATTGGCCTTTTCTCAAAGATAAGAGGTAACCGAGGCTCTCAATAGAGACTCCATGTGTCACTACATTGACACAACTTCTCGATCCCTCCATCAGGGAACAGAGGTTACAACAGTAACCAAGATTTTTTCAACATGATAATAATAATATATATTTCTTCAGCAGAAAACCAGCTTATTAGAATGATTTCTAAAGGATCATGTGACACTGAAGACTGGAGTAATGATGCTAAAAATTCAATTTACATCACAGGAATAAATTGCATTTTAAAATATATATGTATATAAAACTTGCCTCGGGGGCGTTTACCATTTGCATTGATCGCCTCAGCACATGAGTTGGGAGGAGAGTGTGTGGCATGCCGTCTGGTGCTCTCCATGTGTGTATTTGTTTGGATGTTTCTATGTGTCTCTAACTGCTGGTCACTTCTGAAATTCGATCATCAGACACTCCTGGACATTCAAACCAAATTTTTGAATAATTATCAGGCGTATTTGGAATACTTTATTAATAATCCGAGGGTGAACAACTTTGAAGTGGACGTCCTAGACGATTTATGCCAGTGGCCACTCTATGTTTCCCGCAGAAAGCACCGGAGAACATGTGGGAGAATATGCGGGAAACGAGGGAGAGCACCATCAGACTGAAAGCACATTGGCAGGCTATTTACTTATCTAGCCCTGCTTCCAATGCATAGAAGAGTGTCCTTAGCAGCACTTTTGTATGGCTCCCGCTGGATTTACCCTTTCGTTGGCTTCGACCTATTCTCCCCAAAATCCTGAACAAGTCTTCCCGAGACCCCTCTCCCCGGATCGGTCTTCGCTTCCATCGTAGGGAAGTAACTCCTGCAAACCTCCGCTCCTTGGATAAAGGCACAGACTCCTTCAGCGGAATTTCTCCTCCGAAATCGGCTTTTATCAATGCACATTCCTTGGTTAACAAGATATTTTTACTCAACGACTTCTGCTCAATGCACAAATTGGACTTCTTGTTCATTACTGAAACCTGGATAAAGGTGGGAGATCTAAGACCTTTTGCTGATATGTTTCCTGTAGACTGTACATTTTTAATGCCCCCGACTTATTGGATGAGGGGATGGATTAGCGGTTATTTAAAAAAAAACTATTTTATGTCTCTCTGCCAGACCGTATTGTGCACTGGGTATTCTAGCTTCAAAGCGCAGCTATTACAGCTGGAGTGGAATGGACCGGTGAGACCTCCACACTCAGTGAAAGATTTTACACATGAATTCACAGAATTTGTGTGATTTATTACTACAAAATGTGACCATTTTTTACTGGTTGGTGACTTTAACATCCATGTGTGCTGTCAGGCAAAACCTTTAGCGAAGGAGTTCCTCAGCCTTATTGACTCTTTTAATTTAGTCCAGTGGATAAAGGACCCCAAACACATGGTCATACTCTAGATTTGGTTCTTTCATACGGTTTGTCCATTGCTAATATAGAAGTCTCGGATATGTTGTTATCTTATCACCTGCCGATATTATTTTATATGTCTCTCCCTTTGCTCACTCAAAGAGCAACTCTAGCTGAAGAACTGGTCTGTTATCATTCTCCTCATTTCTGTGAAGATTTAAATCAGCGTTTTAATATGACGAGTACATCACTGTCTCTTGAATCTCCGTGACCGGATCTGGATCCTGACCACCACCTCAGGTTGCTAAACTCTGGTTGGACATTTTAAATGATACTGCACCACTAAAATAATGTAAATCCAAACGTAGATCTGAACCATGGCTCAACTCCATTACTCGCTCTTCTAGACATGCGTTCAGAAGAGCTGAGCGAAAATGGAAAAAGGACAAACTTCAAGTTTCTTTCGAAATCCCGAAAGACTGCTTATTGGCATATCAGAGAAATAAATAAGCAAAAGCTGCTTACTTTTCAAGTTTAATTTCAAATAAACACCATCGTCCAAAGGTTTTGTTTTCTGTTAAAACTTCTGTTTTGATCCCCCCTGTTGCTATACCTAATCCTTCTGTTGAACTATGTGAAGGTTTCTTGAGATATTTTAGTGACAAAATTACTAACTTAAAATCGTAGTTAATGCCTTGCATTGAGGATCAATAAAATTCTATGCAGTCACTAGTCTCATGGGATGCCTTTGACAATATCACATTACATACAGTTATAGAAATAACTGCCAGTCTTAAAATCTCCTTTTGCCCCTTGATACATTCATCCTCGGTACTTCAAACACTGAGTAGACTCAGTAGATCCTGGTCTGGTGTCCTTTTTGAATAAATGTCTGTTTAAAGGGTACATCCCGAATCCCTCAAAATTTCAGCTGTCACTCCTTAGCTCAAGAAGCCTTCACTAGATGCATCTGTTTTAAATAATTTCCGACCAATCTCTGTCTTACCCTTTATTTCCAAAATAATGGAAAAGATTGTGCTTATGCAGCTCCAGGTATTTCTTAAGAACAACCAAATCTTTGAAACCTTTCAGTCTGGTTATAAATATTCACATTGCACAGAATCTGCACTTCTTAGAGTTATAAAATATATCCTAGTAGCTGCAGATTCAGGTGATACTGTGATTTTAGTTCTTTTATATTTGACCTCAGCATTTGATACTGTTGATCATGCTATACTGCTCTCCAGACTAGAATCGTGTATGGGCTTAAAAGGGAATGTTCTTAAATAGTTTAAATCCAATTTATCATTCTCTGTTAAACTCTGCAAATTTACCTCTTCTGTGGCCCGCCTCACCTGTGGTGTGCCTAAGGGCTCTATTCTTGCACCAGCACTTTCTTCTCTTTACGCGCTCCCTCTGGGTTCCATTATCAGAAAGCATTATATCTCCTACCACTTCTACGCTGATAACACTCAAATCTTCTTACTGGTTAAACGAAATAATCACATTGCATTACAATCTCTTCTAGCTTGCCTAGAGGAAGAAAAAAAAATGTTTTATTCTTGAATGAAGACAAGACAGAAGTGATTTTCTTTGGTCCTACAGATAATTTTGTCAGTTTTAGCATTACTGACCACAATATGTACTGACACACATTAATGCTGATTGTGAAAATCTCAATTTCCTCTCTCCAATTTCCTGAGCTTTCCTCTCTTCTCATGTACGGAACCTGGGTGTCCAGTTTGATAGCAAGCTGAAACATATTAGTGCTGTCATAGGTTCCAGTTTCTTTCAGCTATGTCTACTCTCTAACTCTTTTTGTCAGAGAAAATGTTGGAGATAGCAGTTCATGCTTTCATCACTTCTCACCTGGACTACTGTAATTCTCTCTATTGTGGAATTTCCAAATCTCTTTTTGCTTGACTTCAATTAGTTCAGAATGCAGCAATGGCTGTTGGTTCAAGCTAAAATTTATGTTAAAATTGTATTGTTTGTTTACAAAACATTACACAATCAAGCTCCCAGTTATTTAGCAGACATACTATATCTGTCACGATGCAGGAGGAGGCAGACAATGGGTTGGATCCAAATGCAGTGTACTTTATTGTAAATCAAAGTGAGACAAAACAAACAGGAACAAAGGAAATGACCACGATGGGTAAAACGACACTAAAACCTGGAAACACGTAAAACATGAAAGGTAGAACAGGCAGGATAAACATCAGGGGAAGCACGGAGACAGGCATCCACAAACATCAAAGACCGACAGGGGAATGGTGAAACAAACCGGGTTAAATACACAAACACAATGACGACTAAACGAGACACAGGTGAGACCAATGAAGAGTGCAGGCAGTGAGAGAGGCCAGGAATTGTGGGAATTGTAGTTTTATACACAGACAGTGAAACACAGGGCGGACAACAAGGAAAACGTGACATGGAATTTGACGTGCTGAGTGAAACAGAAAACACGGACCGGACCACAAGGAATGTGACATGGAATGTGACATGGAATGTGATAGGTGAAACGGAGAACATAGGCCAGACAACACAGGAACGTGACATAGCCCCCCGTCAAAAGGACCGGATTCCAGACGGTCCTAAGAAACAACAGAATAGGAAAAATAAACAGAGGTAAAAGGAGAGGGGGGCTGGACAAGGGTGAAAACAGACAGACCAGAGGGGCACAAGGGACACAAAGACAGACTAAGGAGGCACAAAGGAACACAGAGACAGACCAAGGAGGCACAAGGGACACAGAGACAGACCAAGGAGGCACAAGGGACACAGAGATAGACCAAGGAGGCACAAGGGACACAGAGATAGACCAAGGAGGCACAAGGGGCAATTAGGCAGTCCACGGAGGCACAAGGGCAAGAGGGCAGTCCAAGGGGCTGGGACAGATCCAGGAGGCCTGGGAAGTGGCCACAGGACAGGGACAGGTCTAGGAGGCCTGGGAGGCGGCCACAAGACCGGGACAGGTCTAGGAGGCCTGGGAGGCAGCCATCGGACAGGGACAGGTCCAGGCCCAGGAGGCGGCCACAGGACAGGGACAGGTTCAGGAGGCCTGGGAGGCGGCCATAAGACAGGGACAGGTCTAGGTGGCCTGGGAGGCGGCCTCAAGACGGGGACAGGTCTAGGGGGCCTGGGAGGCGGCCTCAAGACGGGGACAGGTCTAGGAGGCCTGGGAGGCTCTGGAGTCCCTGGGGGCAGAGCCGTAGGAGGCTCGGGAGGCGGAGCCGTAGGAGGCTCAGGAGGCAGAGCCCTAGAAGGCTCTGGAGTCTCTGGGAGTAGAGCCGTAGGAGGCGGAGCCGAGGAAGGCCTAGGAGGCGGAGCCGAGGGAGGCTCGGGAGGCGGAGCCGTAGGAGGCTCGGGAGGCAGAGCTCTAGAAGGTTCTGGAGTCTCTGGGAGCAGAGCCATAGGAGGCTTGGGGAGTAGAGCCATAGGAGGCGGAGCCGAGGAAGGCCTAGGAGGCGGAGCCGAGGGAGGCTCTGGAGTCTCTGGGGGCAGAGCTGTAGGAGGCTCGGGAGGCGGAGCTCTAGAAGGTTCTGGAGTCTCTGGGAGCAGAGCCATAGGAGGCTCTGGAGGCGGAGCCGTAGGAGGCTCGGGGAGAAGAGCCCTAGGAGGCTCGGGAGGCCCTGGAGGCAGAGCCGTAGGAGGCTCGAGGGGCGGAGCCCTGGAAGACTTGAGAGACTTGAGGGGTGGAGCCCGGGGAGGCTCGAGAGACTTGAGGGGCGGAGCCCTAGAAGGCTCGAGAGGCTTGAGAGGCGGAGCCCTGGAAGGCTCGAGAGGCTTGAGGTGCGGAGCCTTGGGAGGCTCGAGAGTAGCCCTGGGAGGCTCGAGAGACTTGAGAGGCGGAGCCCTGGGAGGTTCGGGAGGAGGAGCCCTGGAAGATTCGAGAGACTGGAGAGGCGGAGCCCTGGGAGGCTCGGGAAGCTCGAGAGGCGGAGCCCTGGGAGGCTCGAGAGACTTGGGAGACGGAGCCCTGGGAGGCTCGAGAGACTTGGGAGACGGAGCCCTGGGAGGCTCGAGAGACTTGGGAGACGGAGCCCTGGGAGGCTCGGGGGAAGGAGCCCTGGAAGACTTGAGAGACTTGAGGGGTGGAGCCCGGGGAGGCTCGAGAGACTTGAGGGGCGGAGCCCTAGAAGGCTCGAGAGGCTTGAGAGGCGGAGCCCTGGAAGTCTCGAGAGGCTTGAGGTGCGGAGCCTTGGGAGGCTCGAGAGTAGCCCTGGGAGGCTCGAGAGACTTGAGAGGTGGAGCCCTGGGAGGTTCGGGAGGAGGAGCCCTGGAAGATTCGAGAGACTGGAGAGGCGGAGCCCTGGGAGGCTCGGGAAGCTCGAGAGGCGGAGCCCTGGAAGGCTCGAGAGACTTGGGAGACAGAGCCCTGGGAGGCTCGAGAGACTTGGGAGACGGAGCCCTGGGAGGCTCGAGAGACTTGGGAGACGGAGCCCTGGGAGGCTCGGGGGAAGGAGCCCTGGAAGACTCGAGAGACTGAGCTCTGGAAAGCTCGGGAGGTGGAGCTCTGGAAAGCTCGGAGAGCGGAGCTCTGGAAAGCTCGGAGGGCGGAGCTCTGGAAAGCTCGGAGGGCGGAGCTCTGGAAAGCTCGGAGGGCGGAGCTCTGGAAAGCTCGGGAGGCTTGGAAGGCGGAGCTCTGGAAAGCTCGGAAGGCGGAGCTCTGGAAAGCTCAGAGGGCTCGGAAGGCGGAGCTATGGAAAGCTCGGAAGGTGGAGCTCTGGAAAGCTCAGAAGGCGGAGCTCTGGAAAGCTTGGGTACTGGCACTGGCTCTTGGACGTTCACGGCTACTGGCACTGGCTCTTGGACGGTCACGGCTACTGGCACTGGGACGGACAAGACCACAGGCGCTGGCTCAGGGACGGTCGAGGCTACAGGCGCTGGCTCAGGAACGGTCGAGGCTACAGGCGCTGGCTCAGGGACGGTCGAGGCTACAGGCGCTGGCTCAGGGACAGTCGAGGCTACAGGCGCTGGCTCGCTGACGTCGGAGGCTACAGGCGCTGGCTCGCTGAAGTCGGAGGCTACAGGCGCTGGCTCGCTGACGTCGGAGGCTACAGGCGCTGGCTCGCTGACGTCGGAGGCTACTGGCGCTGGCTCGCTGATGGCTGAGGCGTCAGGCGCTGGCTCACTGACATCGGGGGCTAACGGTTCGCTGACCGTGGCAGGCGTGGGCTCTGGCTCGCTGGCCGGGGCAGGCGTGGGCTCTGGCTCGCTGGCCGGGGCAGGCGTGGGCTCTGGCTCGCTGGCCGGGGCAGGTGTGGGCTCTGGCTCGCTGGCCGGGGCAGGCGTGGGCTCTGGCTCGCTGACCGTAGCTGACGAGGGCTCTGGCTCGCAGACTGGGGCAGGCTCTGGCTCTGGCTCGCTGGCCGTGGCAGGCGTGGGCTCTGGCTCACTGGCCGTGGCAGGCGTGGGCTCAGGCTCGAAAACCGGGATCTTGAGGGGTGGTTCGTCGGGCGCGAGTTTCTTTAGGACGAGACTCACGTACTCCCTCCACGTGTGGTCTCCGGGTTCTGGCGCTTCCCACCACTGGGCTGATGGTAACCCGATCCAGTAGATGGTCTTCAGGGAAGCGTCGTCGAACCCGGAGTAGATGGCGACCGTGGAGAAGAGACGTGAGTACTGCAAAGCGGTCAGATCAGCCTGGGCCAGTTCGGTGAAAACCGCTGCTGGATCCATTATTGGGTCGGTCTTTCTGTCACGATGCAGGAGGAGGCAGACAATGGGTTGGATCCAAATGCAGTGTACTTTATTGTAAATCAAAATGAGACAAAACAAACAGGAACAAAGGAAATGACCACGATGGGTAAAACGACACTAAAACCTGGAAACACGTAAAACATGAAAGGTAGAACAGGCAGGATAAACATCAGGGGAAGCACGGAGACAGGCATCCACAAACATCAAAGACCGACAGGGGAATGGTGAAACAAACCGGGTTAAATACACAAACACAATGACGACTAAACGAGACACAGGTGAGACCAATGAAGAGTGCAGGCAGTGAGAGAGGCCAGGAATTGTGGGAATTGTAGTTTTATACACAGACAGTGAAACACGGGGCAGACAACAAGGAAAACGTGACATGGAATTTGACGTGCTGAGTGAAACAGAAAACACGGACTGGACCACAAGGAATGTGACATGGAATGTGACATGGAATGTGATAGGTGAAACGGAGAACATAGGCCAGACAACACAGGAACGTGACAATATCCCTACAATCCACCTAGAAGTCTGAGATTCGTTGATCAGTATCTCCTCAATGTCCCACGCTCGAGGCTAAAGCGTAGAGAAGGGAGAACCTTTTCAGTTGTGGGTCCTAATTTATGGAATAGTCTGCCTATCAGTATCAGATTGTCACTTTAATTATCAGTTTTAAAATATTCTCTTAAAACTCATCTCTTTTAACTGGCTTTTAATAGCGTTAAATTGATGTGTGTTTTTATCATTTTTAATTGTACAGCACTTTGGTCAGCCTTGATGCTGTTTTTAAATGTGCTATATAAATAAAAGAACTTGAAATTGATTATCATATGAATGGCACCGGTTGTGCATGGGTGTGATCACATTAGGGATAATTAGCTGAGCCAGGAGAAACTGTTCATACAGATTACATTGCAGGAGAATATTTGTTTTAAATTTGACCCTTTATTTTTTCTAATGATGTCTTACACTTATCTGTTTGCCCAAAAGAGTATTTTAAGTTGTTTCCGCTGTTATGAGGAAAATATCCTGCAGGACGAATCGGCGCATCCATTGGCCCTGAGGGTCTAACACAATAAATAAATACACACAATAAATAAATACACTTCTCCAATAAATACACAAACAATATTTTATTACTACACATTTATTCAGGTATCGTGTGTGTCAGATTGCTTCAATGACAGATGTTTGACAGTACACAGTCTACACCGTAATTTAAATGTGGCAAATTTTAATGTAAAAACAAAGGATGAGTAGTACCGTAACTCCATGCCGGCACAGTTACTTCATATTGACGCACAGCTAAACAAAGGCAGACTACCCTAACTCAATTTGAGCATTACACAACAAAGTCAAAGATTAGTAATTGGAGTTGTTGCCTTGTTTTCTCCTGGGCTTTTGGAAGTTACTGTTAAGACAGCCCATTATTTTCTCAAAAAAACAACTAAATTGACTCAAGATAATTATCCATATGATAAACGCACATTGTGAGCAAAGCCGCATTAAGCTACTGCAGGGCCCTGAGGCTTATCCCTCCGCTGGGACATGCCATTCGTCAGAACAGAAGCAGAATGTTTTTACACCATGACCATGCGCCACACGGATGGCTTATGCTGTTGCACACCGTCTCTGTGTTTATATCGCCGTCTTCCACGGGTTGTAATCTAAGCCTTGTAATCCTGTGCGTTAATGCGGGTGCAATTTTTAGGAGCAAAATGACCTGAAAGTTGGCAGTACAAATATTGCTATGTACAGAAAATGCCACCAAAACTGTGGAGAGTTTGAATGGAAACTTATTAAATATTGCAATAATGAATCCAAAGGTCTTTGCACCAGTAAAGCTTCTTGTTTAATAATTCTATGTTTCAATATTAGTTCATCTGGGTAGGGTTGCACCAGCTGTGCATAAGGTCAGGTATATACAGTATAATATTCTGGTACTACATCTAACATTGATAAGGAGCAATACATAAACATGGACAACAGACTGGAAAATATTTACATTTATTCATTTTTATATCCTATACCTTTGGTATGTGTTGTATATGTTGTTACTGTGCATGTCAGTGACACCAAGCGATGTGCATAGGCAGGCAGTTTTTGCATATTGTTCTCTATATTTTATTATTAATACTATAAATCTCCACTTTTACTTTCACGTTTGCATTCTTCTACTATTTTTATTTTTTTTTGGCCATTCACATTTTTCTTGCATATTGCCACCTACTGGGCAGGGAGGAGAATTTATAGTAAAAAGGACTTAAAAAAATTATCTGTTCCTAAGACAATGATTAAACCACTGGTGTCGATTACTTTTATGCTGCTTTTTGGATTTTCAAGGTTCTGGCCACCATGCACTTGCACTGTATGGACCAACATAGCTTAGATATTATTCTAAAAATCTTTTTTTGTGTTCACCAGAAGAAAGAAAGTCATACACATCTGGGATGGCATGAGGGTGAGTAAATGATGAGAGAATTTTCATTTTTAGATGAACTATCCCATTAAGGCTGATAATCTTATTATACGAGCAATGTAATGAGCAAAAGATGCTGCCTATCAAGAGAAAAGAGAGAATGCATGCTGTTATACAAATGAGAGTTTATGGAACAGGCTATAGTATCAGGTTATGTTGTGAGTACTGGCACACTGAGGTATAATTCTACCATGGAGTGTAGTATTTATCTATTTGTTGATTACAGAGGGTATTGTTATTTGCAATACAGAGGTTATAGTCAAAGCAGAAAGCAATTTCTAGTCATTAAATGCAGTTGGGAACAGTGTAACATAAAAAGGAGAGAGAGTGGGTGTTGCTTTGATAAAAGGCCAATAAGAATAATATATTAGAACACATCTACCATGTGTCCACTCCACCAAGCAGCTTTGCAGGTTTCTCATTGAAAAGTCACTCACCTGAAAACATATTTTTCTGTACTCTTTTCTTCATCAAAATTATCATCTGTTTGTAATAAAGACTCCATAATTGTATAGTAGTTGATTTTTCTTCTCTCTGAGTCTCTATTAAACATATCACTTGTCATATCTTTTCTATAATGCATTTGATATTGATGAGCTCACACATTAGCACACAATGCCTCTGAAATGGTTTCAATTACTAGAAATTACATAATAATATCTCAGTTGAAATTACAGTCACCTATCCAGCATTGCTAAGCTTTAAAGTGTAACAGCGCATATTGCATGGTGTGTGCAAATGTATTCATGCCATATGTTACAGCAAGGGTTGATTTGAAAGTAAATGTTATGAAATTATGACAATAATTGTGTGTGTTCAACGCAATGAATTTCCACATTTCAAAAATGTTTTATTTTTATTTTTTTATTGACTTCAAAATATCATGAACAACAAAATGGCATTTACACTGTCAAAACTTCAACATAAATTTGGCATGAATGGCTTAACACATCAGAATCAAAGAAAGGGGAAAAACAAGGGGGTGGGAGGTAATTAGATATTACAAGGACATCATATAATTGCAATGCTTTTTCACTTTTCACTTTTACAAGGGCTTCTGAACAAATATTATAAACATATCATAAATATCATAAAAATATTATAAACAGAGGAGGGGATATGAAATATCTACATTTATGTATACAATACTTTGCCAATATAATCTTATTATAATCAAATAAAATAATACATAGTAGTCTTTGGTTATACCATATATTATATTTTATAAGGTGAAGGAAAAAGTATCAGCAATCACATCTTTTTCTATCAGCCAATTCTTCAGAAGGCACTTGAGAAATCGCATGAAAACAATATATGTTCGGTATCTAAAACGGGTTCATGCCCGTTTTAAATTCAAGGCCCTGATGCTGGCATATAAAACAGTCACTGGGTCTGCTCCAGCATACCTAAAAACATTTATGCAGAGCTACGTTCCCACCAGAAGCCTGCGGTCGGCTAAGGAACGTCGCCTTGTCGTACCAAAACAAAGAGTGTGCACTTTCCCGGACTTTCAGTTTCATCATACCACGGTGGTGGAATGACCTTCCCAACTCAATCCAGGAAGCTAACTCACTCTCTATCTTCAAAAAACGGCTAAAAACACATCTTTTCCAAAAGCACTTAACCGGTCAATAAAAAATAAATAAATAAATAAATAAAAAAATACAAAAATACAAAAAAATATATATATATTTACATTTCTTGTCGCACTTAAATCTGTTTTGTATACTATTATGATGTTAGTGAAACTTTGTAATATGGCACTTTTTGTACCACTGTCTCCCTAAGATGATTCGCTGATGTTCTTCCTCTTTTGTAAGTCGCTTTGGATAAAAGCGTCTGCCAAATGAATAAATGTAAAAATGTAAATGTATCTTCCAAAAAGAGATTTAATTTATTTAATTTTTTTTATAAAATATGTGCTCTAATGTATTTCTTAAAAATGTTTAATGGTGGCAAGATCTGATTACAGGCCATCTTATGTGTTTGTTGGTAAAATTCCATTCTTAAATTCAATTTCTCCAACATATAAAGAAGTATGAAATGCAGTAACTTTAAAATATAGCAGAGAACCTCTCATTATAATTTTTATTCCAGAAGGTACTGCATTTACATCTGTAAAGAAGTTTTGAATGACAGGCAAATCTGTTTTTTTTTTTTTTTTAAGTGAAAGCATTGTAATCTAAAATGTAACCATTATCATCTATTAGGTCCATGACAGACCAAATTTTTATATTTAACAAAACTTTTCCTCATAAAATAAGGATTTATTTCTATGTAAAATATATCAATTGTTCCAAGTTGAGGTATCATGGGGTGTCAAGTTTCCAAAATAATTCCACTTTTCAAAACTCCCAGCTGATAGTTACACAATGACGTCTAATCATCACGATGCCCTGTTGCCACGTCACATTTGAGAGACTTGCATGGTGGTCTTGTTTTGAATGGTATTTGTTTGACAGTTCTGCTGTTTGTGGTACTTCCATTTGCTTGACAGCTTGGTTTTAAATGCCAGATTTGAGGAAATATGTTGCCAACTTTGCGTGTTTCCCCAGTCAGACATTGTAAAAGGTGCTGTCAAAAGTGAAAAAGCTGTTGTTTTCATAGTTCTCGTAGAGTCTGCACTGGAATGGTGGAGCTGCTGTTCTGCTTGAGGCTGGAGCTAGAAACATCAAACAGTTCTCCAGCTTTGAATCAGGCAGACAGAATGAGCCCAAAGCTGTGTTTGTGGTCAGCACCGTGCTGAAAGGTAGAACTGCAGACATTATCAAAGACACAAATTCCCTCAGTCACTTCTAGTACTGTGTGGTTTTCACAGATGTTCCTCACCCAGTTCACCTACTTGCGAGTAATGTGACCACTGATCTTGACGGAGACCCAGTGTTTGAGTAGTTTGAAGAGGAACTGTGTGAGTGGATGGGTGATATGAACTATACAGCTGAGGTCATGCATGCCCCTGTGGTCTTTGCCCCCTTGACACAGCAGCTCCATCTCTTGCCTGCTTTCTCTGACCTCTTCCCCTTACTGAAAGTTGATCTTGATTCCATCACCGAGAGGAGGCCGGAGAAAAGACGTTTTGGGAGTGTAATGGATGTGGATATGCACTCTCTTTCTCCTGAACTCCATATACAGATTAAAGCTCTTGCATCGGTACTCAGTGCCCTGTTTGAGTTCATCAATACCCATGAAGGGTGCTGGCCAATCATCCACAGGCCAAAAACAGGAGGAAAGTGGCCCTCAGTGTTTGTTGTCAGAACTGATATATATATATATATATATATACACACACACTCACTTTCAATGTATGAAAAAAAGATGCAATAAAAGTGTGTAGTGACTAGAGGCAGACAATATACTGGATTACTTTTACCGATAAATCGGTGCCGATAGTTGCATTTAAATATAGACTGTCGTTCAAAAGTTTGGTGTCATTTACTCACTCTTTATTATTATTTTTTCTTCACATTTTAGAATAATAGTGAAGTCATCAAAAGTATGTAATATCAGAAATGGAATTATGGGAATTATTGTTATAATAATTGTTGTGACTAAAAGAAAATCCAAAAAAAAATATGTTATATTTTAGCATCTTCAAAGTAGTTGTTCTGTTACCACTTAATGTGTTACAAGACGTGTTTCCATTCTTCAAGTATTCTTTGCGCTTTTTTTTTTATTTGGTCATGGTCCTTTTAAGTATCTCAAGTTTCAGTAAGGAGTTATGTGATGTGACCGTTAATCAGGAAGTAAGCAAGCATTGCAGAGAGCAGTATGTTTCTTGTATCTGAGCTAATCCTGTGATATCTGCATACATCTTAAGCCTGTTGTAGCATTGTGTGTATGTATTGATTGTTTTAACAATATTTACGATTGTAGATCATTATTTGGGGACTATCTTACATTTCATAAGTTAACCATTAGAAGTCTGTTCTATGGTTAACAATAGTGATGCTTTACTATCTGCATCACTATTGTTGATGTTCATATCCTTATGTGCTAATGGATGTGCTGTTTCTAGAACAAAGTTCATATTACAAGTACAGATAAATAAGTGATTTGATAATTGTCTTCAGGTTAAAATATTATGTCATATTATATACAGAAATGTCTACTAAATACTTAAAACTTGTAACGATAAGAACTTGGGGACTTAATTAATATAATTTGAGTTAATTTATGGCCATGTTAAAGGGCAATCTTAGTGCTGATTATGCCTTTGTATGTTTCAGTTTCACTCTTTCCTTGCAACGTCAATAAACCTGTGGACAAGGTGCTAACTGTCTTCAGAGTCTTGATGTTAGGAAGAGTTTACCTGGCTGTCATGTTATATACAAAACATATACAGAGGACAGTGAAAACACACTTTTTATCAGGTAAGATATTGCAAAGCAGGCTGACAGATAGCAATAATAGCATTGTCACACACAGCCAGTGAAAACTATCTGACTATCAGTGAGTGGAGCGATACACTACCAGACTGTGCTAAGGTGACAAAAACATCTTCATTAAAAACACGCTCTCATGCTTCATGTTCTTCAGTACAATCAAGTACATCGTCAACTGGTTCAGCAGCGGCTAAGGCGAGAGCGAGAGCAGAAGCAGCAAAAGCACGGCTTGCCTTTGCTGAAGAGGAAGTTAATTTAAAGCTACAAAAAGCCAAGCTGGAGGCATCTATGGAAATGCCTGAGCAAAAGAAAGAGACAGCAGCAGCTATCGCAGAAGCGGAAGCGCTGGAAGCTGCTTTTGATGAAAATACTGAGAAACACAGTTGCAGGTTAAGTTTAAATTCCGATCCCTTGGTAACCACACAACGCATTGAACAATATGTTATTGATCAAACCAAATTAATAGAGACAGAACTCCAGTTATGTGATGACGGTGTCCCTATAAAAACAGAACAAAGCCCAAGCCACAACATTTCAGCTTCACATCTTAAACCTGAAACCAAACCTTTCATTTCACACCAAACCAATACTGTTTTCCAACCACCTCCTATCACCTCGAAACAGCCATGCATCTGTAAAAATGAAAATGCTTGTGACTCATGTGAAGCTATGTTCGAAAACAACCATGCTACTCCTGTGCAACATTTAGACCATAAAATAACAGCGGTCATCCTACTCCTCTATCCTAGCCCATATCTCCAGACTCAAATAATGGCAGCTCAAACATAAATTACTTTGTAAGATATCTAGCTCGTCGTAAGCTTGTGGCAACAGGCTTACTTCAGTATAATGACAAACCTCAGAGCTACCAAGCCTGGAAACTTTCTTTTCAGACTGCAACTACTGATTTAAACCTGACATCAAATGAAGAGATGGATCTCCTGCTGAAGTGGCTTGGCAAGGAGCCAGCAGAGCATGTCGAAAAGATAAGGGCAATACATATTAATCATCCACAAGCAGGACTGGCTATGGCATGGGAGAGACTTGAACAAACATATGGCTCAGTGGAAGTGATAGAAGATGCTTTGTTCAAATTAATTGACACCTTTCCAAAAATAGCGAACAGAGATTATCCTAAACTGACAAAGTTGAGCGATCTACTAATGGAACTTCAGTTTGCTAAGGCCGAAGGAGACTTGCTTGGCCTTGCTTTCTTTGACACGGCAAGGGGTGTCAATCCAATAGTACAGACACTACTGTTTCGTCTGCAAGAAAATTGGGCATCAGTTGGTGCAGCCTACAAGCAACAAAACCATGTTCCCTATCCTCCCTTTGCTTACTTGGTAAACTTTGTTAGTCAGGAGTCTAGAATTGGGAATGATCCAAGCTTTAACTTTATCACTCACATAGACATGGCTCCCAAAATTGAAAAGACAGCTTGGAAGCCCAGCAAACAACGAGAAATCTCTGTACACAAGACTTTATTTTAAGTATTTTCAAGAGTTCTCATTGATATTGGCGAGCTCTCATAAAAATCTGATGACTGTGAAAATGGTCCCATTCATAGAAAACCAGAAACCATAGAAAAATGCCATGCATTCTGGGAAAAGCCCATCGAAGATCGCAAGGCAATTATAAAGGGAATAATGTGTGCTTTAAATGCTGCTCTTCAACATCACATATTACAAAGAACTGTAATATTAAAGTCCAATGTTCTGAGTGTAAAAGTGAAAAACACCACACTGCGCTCCACCCTAGACCCACGCCCTGGATAGAAGAGGTAAACGATGCTCCTGAGCATGGCGGGGAGAGGGAGGAAATCTCCCCTCAATCAAAGTTACCAGCAAATGTACAGAAGTCTGTGGGAAGATCAGATAGACTGATCTTGCTCCAAAATATGTCTTGTAAAAAAGTTTTCCAGCTGGCCACAGAGACTCTCTATGCAATTCTGGATGAACAAAGCAACAGGTCGCTGGTTCATTCACAATTCTTTGAAGTTTTCAGTGGCCAAAGTCGTAGTGCTCCTTACATATTGAGAACATGCACAGGAGTAAAGGAGTCTGCTGGAAGAAGGGCCAGTGGCCATGAAGTAGAATCTCTGGATGGAACTGTTCGCATTCCATTACCAAGCCTTATAGAATGTAATGACATTCCTAATAACAGAGATGAGATTCCAACTCCTGATGTGGCTCGAAGTCATGCACACCTAAATTCTGTGGCAAACCTCATCCCAGAACAGGACCCACAAGCCCCAATTATGCTTCTCTTGGTCGGGATATTATATGAGTTCATAAGGTCCATAAACAGGTGAATAGCTTACATAACCTACCCTATGCACAGAAGTTAGATCTGGGATGGGTCATTGTAGGCAATGTGTGTCTGGGAAATCCACAAACCGCTGACAATCAAAGCCTTCCACACAAACATCATAGAGTCAAAACGCTGATTCTCTTTCATCCATGTCCAAACATCTTGCATGTTAAGGAAAAATACAGAGATATAACTAACTACTCCCCAACATATTCTTTGGACAAATCTATCTGTGATGTTGACCACCTGGGATGCACTGTGTTTAAGCGAACCAAAGATGACAATCAGGTGGCTCCTTAGATTCAGGATGCCTCTTTCATGAAAATCATGAATGAATGTCTACAAAAAGATTCTAACAACAGTTGGGTGGTGCCATTACCCTTTAAGAGTCCACATCAGCATCTCCCCAACAACAGGCCTCAAGCACTGAAATGTCTTATGTCTCTCAAGTGCAACTTCGAAAGGAAGCCTGAAATGAGAGACCATTTCCTCAGCTTCATGGACAAGATGTTTAAAAATTGTCATGCTGAGTTAGCCCCTCCTCTGTGTGAGAAAGAAGAACAATGGTACCTGCCAACATTTGGAGTATATCATCCGAAGGAACCTAAACAAATCAGTAGTGTTCGATTCCAGTGCCCAACACAATGGTGTATCACTTAATAATGTGATTTTAACTAGCCCTGTCCTAAACAACACACTGCTGGGAGTATTGATCCGCTTCTGGGAAGAAGCCATTGCCTTCACAGTGGACATAGAACAGATGTTCTATTGTTTTTTAGTAAGGGAAGAAGACATTTTCTTTGGTTCCAAGACAATGACTTTTCCAAAGATGAGATAAGAGGGTCCATGTCTTTGGTAATAGCCCCTCACCTGCAGCGGCTATTCATTGCCTACACCAATCTGTTCAGATCACCGAGTACTATGTTGACCCTGATATTTTGTAATGCGTGACTTCTACGTATATGGTGGCCTGAAGTCCATCTTCTACTGAAAGCATTCAGTAGAAGCTGCTATCAATTTGCTGAAAGAGACACAGGAAGTTCTTTCCAAATCAAATCTGTGACTACATTAGATTGCAGCGAATAACAAAGAGGTCATGGAAGCTTTAACATCCAAAGATCAGGCAAGTGAACTGAAAGATCTTGACCTTGAGGCAGATGCACTACCAATGCAACGTAGTCTTGGACTCATTTGGAACCTTCATACTGACTGTTTCCTCTTCAGTGTCTGTTATGAGATAAAACCTCAGTGTCTTATCAAATATTAATAGCCTCTATGATCCTCTTGTGTTTGTAGCGCCAGTCACAATCCAAGGTAAATATATTCTGAGAGAACTCACTACTGAGAACAGTGACTGGGATGCTCCACTACCACAAGAAATGGAGGAAGCTTGGACGTCATGGAGAGCTTCTCTGACAGAGTTATCCAGTCTTTCCATTCAGACCCTATACTGAAACTTCACCATCGGCAGCAGTCAGAAGGGGATTGTGTGTCTTTTCTGATGCATCAACCAAAGCTATCGCTGCAGTGACGTATCTAAAAGTCACAGATGCTGCAGGCAATAATCACATTTGTTTTGTAATGGTGAAAGCCAAACTTGCCCCCCACCCCGAGCACAAAGTGCCGAGATTAGAACTTTGCGCTGCAGTACTTGCCGTTGAGTTAGCAGACTTAATCTCAGTAGAACTGTACCTTCATCTTGATGCTATAACCTACTACTCTGACATTAAGGTGGTTTTGGGCTACATTTGTAACAAAACCAGGCACTTTTTTGTTAGCAACCAGGTACAATGTATCCGAAGGTCCGCTCATCCTGACCAATAGCACTATGTGCCAACAGAGCAGAACCCGGCAGATCATGTGACAAGTTCTGTTCCCGCAGCCCACTTACAAAAGTGGACCCGCATTTCTGTTCATGCCAGAACCAGGTACCTCAGTGAGCACTTACAACCTTGTTGATTCAAGTTCAGACCCAGACGTATGGCATCTAGTGTCCAGTTTAAGCACTACAACGTCGTCCAAGCAGCTTGGTTCCCAATGATTTGCCAAGTTCTCTTCTTGGAAGTCACTAACAGGTGTTATTAATGGCATTATTCACGTAGCCCATCTTTTCAACAAAGATGCGAAGAAAAACAGTTCTTGTAAGGGCTGGCATTACAGCAAAGCAAAATTCACAGTGGAGGAAACCAATAAAGCTTCAGTCATCATTATCAGAGCGACACAAAAACAAGTGTATAGTCAAGAGATCAAATGTATCCAAAAGCAAGAGAGGATTATAAAAAGTAGTCCTCTTCAAACTCTGGATCCATTCATTGATGCACAAGGCCTTCTAAGAGTCAGAGGTCAAGTTTTAAAGATTAATTAAATTCTTTGGGTGAATTATCTAGGGCTGCAACAACTAATTGATCAAATTTATTAATATCGATAATGAAAATCGATATCTCGAATCACAGAGAAGTTCTGTCAGTGACGTCGCTCAATGAAAATGTGTTGCATGATGAAACTTGTTTGAAAACTGATGGAGACTAATTGAAGCAGGATAAACATGACCCAAGATGTCCAGTGCACAAGAGCACTTTATAAACACTTTGCAGAAGATCAACCGCATCAGGTGCGTTGTCAGAGTGCTTGTACTGTTTGATGTACTTAAGAGTTTCTTCTCTAAAGCGCATAACTCACATTTTGCAGCTATGTTTTTTACTGTATATATGTCATAAATTCATAATCAGGCAAATCTGAATCAAATCTGTGTGATTTGCAAAACTGCTTGTCTTTACCATAAGCGAGTCACCGTTAAACTTAACTGAGCAAGCGTGCATGAATCTTCGTCAATCAAACCAATTGCAATGGAAAAAGGGAGCACCATTATTGTGATTAAACTCATTCAACACCATACCTCGATTTTAGATTCAAAGTAATTAATCGTGCAGCTTTCATGAATTGCTCACTGATGTCCCAGATGTCAAAGTATGTCGGTTTTTGAAGTGTTTTAGATAATTTCTCATCAAGCACATCCATGCACCGCCGGGATGAGAGTTTTCAGCATTCAGCGTGAGAATGAATCTTCACTGCATTCACTGATGATTGTACAATATGAAATGGTATATAATGCTGAAAATTATGTATAATAATTAGGGCTGTCGAGTTATACAAAAAATAACGCGTTAAAAAAATGTACGCATTTAATCGCATGCGTGTACCACCTGTATACTCCAGAGGGCAGTAAGTGAAATTTCAGCTGTGTGAGCAACACACAGTTTATACAGTGAAGAAAACAACACAGATATGCGTTACTAAGGGTTCAAATGCGAACTAAGGGATCTCAATATGTGTTTAAAGATTGAGTATTAAACTGTAAGTATTAACTTGACACATTGACCTAAACATTTTATTTTTATGACGAAACACACCCGAGACGCGACACAAGCATGTCTGATGCAGGTCGTATGGTAGGGTGACCACCGGGACATTCCCAAAACTGGAAGCTTTGTCCCGCATCCCGTAAGTCATAAGCAGTGTCCCGCATTTCAATTTTGTCTGTAGAATTTTTTATCTTTATTATTATTTTGGCATCATTTTATTTAATCGTCCTTTAATTACAAAATCTCTATAAAAAAAAAAGTTTATAAGAAAACACTGAATGAAAACACAGCGCAGCCTTTTTTTCTTGCCAGAGCGGGAAAACACTGGGGAAAAAAACTGCAACAGAAAAATGGGTCTATCCGGAGCTCCCGAGAAGAAAAATTGTCTTTGTTTGTATAATAAATAATTGGAGAAAATATATACATGGTTAAAACCAGTTACAGGTGACCCTAAAAAAGCTTTGAGCATTCCTGTCACCAACACGTTTGTGGAGAGGGTGTTTTCACTGATGACCGCTGCGTTGACAGAGACAAGGAACTGAGCATCTGTGGACCTCATCAAAAGTTAACTCCTGGTGAAAGTGAACACCTACACCTGCCAGGAGTTCTACAGTCATAATGAATGAGAATTATTATTTTCACTTCATTATATTTACATTGAGTAGGTCTGTGTTTAACAGCCTCTCCGGGAACCAGCACCTTATCATGCTGGAGAGGTTTGTGTGCCCTTATGATCCTGAGGGCTGTGTTATCTGGAGCCATGTGCTCCTGGTAGGGTCTCCCAAAGCAAAGTGGTCTCAGGTGAGGGGCCAGACTAAGAATGGTTCACAAAGACTCTATGGAAAAAACGGAAAGAGGAGGAGTTACCCTGCCCGGAAGAAGCCCGGGGCCCCCGTCTGGAGCCAGGCCCAGATGGAGGGCTCATCGGCGAGCACCTGGTGGCCACGCTTGTCACGGAGCCCGGCCGGGCACAGCCCGAAGAAGCGACGTGAAACCCCCCTCTACATCCCTTGGGCCCACCACCCATTGGAGAAACCGCAGGAGTCAGGTACGCTGCCATATGGGTGGCAGTGAAGGCTGTGGGCCTCGACGGACCAGACCCGGGCAGCAAAGGCTAGCTCTGGGGACGTGGAATGTCACCTCACTGGGGGGGAAGGAGCCGGAACTGGTGAGGGAGGTGGAGCGTTACCAGTTGGATCTGGTGGGGCTTACATCGACTTACATCCGTACTCCTGGATAGGGGATGGACTCTATTCTTCTCTGGAGTTTCCCAGGGTGTGAGGTGACGGGCGGTTGTGGGTATACTCACAAGCCTCCGGCTGAGCGACACTACGTTGGAGTTTACCCCGGTGGATGAGAGGGTCGCCTCCCTACGCCTACGGGTTGTGGGGGGAAAACTCTGACTGTTGTCTGTGCATATGCACCGAACAGCAGTCAGAGTATTCGGCCTTCTTGGAGACCCTGAATGGAGTCCTGAATAGGGCCCCAGTAGGGGACTCCATAGTGATGCTGGGTGACTTCATCGCACATGTGGGAAATGACAGGGACATCTGGAAAGGCATGATTGGGAGGAACGGCCTCCCTGATCTGAACTCAAGTGGATGTTTGTTATTAGACTTCTGTGCTAGTCATGGATTATCTATAACAAACACCATGTTCGAACATAAGGATGCTCATAAGTGTATGTGGTACCAGAGCACCCTAGGCTGAAGGTCGATGATCGATTTTGTAATCGTGTCGTCAGATCTGAGGCCATCTGTTTTGGACACTCGGGTGAAGAGAGGGGCAGAGCTGTCAACCGATCACCATCTGGTGGTGAGTTGGGTCAGGGGGTGGGGAAAGACTCTGGACAGACCTGGGAAGCCCAAGCGAGTAGTGCGGGTGAACTGGGAACATTTGGAGGAGGTCCATGTCCGCGAGATCTTCAACTAACACCTGCGGCGGAGCTTTTCAGGCATCCCTGTGGAGGTTGGGGACATTGAACCTGAGTGGGCAATGTTCAAAGCTTCCATTACCGAAGCCGCGGTGGAGAGCTGCGGCCTCAAGGTTTTAGGTGCCGCAAGGAGTGGTAACCCTCGAACACCGTGGTGGACACTGGTTGTCAGGGAAGCCGTCCGACTGAAGAAAGAGGCGTTCCGGGATTTGTTGTCCCGGAGGTCTCCGGAGGCAGTTGCAAGGTACCGACAGGCCCGAAGGGCTTCGGCCTCGGCCGTGAGCGAGGCAAAGCAGTGGGTGTGGGAAAAGTTCGGAGAAGCCATGGAGAAGGACTTTCGGTCCGCACCAAAGTGCTTCTGGAAAACCGTCCGCCACCTTAGGAGGGGGAAACGGGGAACCATCCAAGCTGTATACAGCAAAGATGGGACGCTGTTGACCTCAACCGAGGAGGTTATTGGGCGGTGGAAGGAACACTTTGAAGAACTCCTAAATCCCAACACGCCCTCTATGCTAGAGGCAGAGCTGGAGGCTGATGGGGGATCAGATTCTATTTCCCTGGGGGAGGTCACTGAGGTAGTCAAACAACTCCACAGTGGCAAAGCCCCAGGGATTGATGAGATCCGACCAGAAATGCTGAAAGCTTTGGATAAGGAGGGGGTGTCATGGATGACACGCCTCTTCAACATTGCGTGGAAATCTGGGACAGTGCCTAAGGAGTGGCAGAACGGGGTGGTGGTTCCCCTCTTCAAAAAGGGGGATCAGAGAGTGTGTGCCAACTACAGGGGTATCACACTTCTCAGCCTCCCTGGTAAAGTTTACTCCAAGGTGCTTGAGAGGAGGGTTTGGCCGATTGTCAAACCTCAGATTGAAGAGGAACAGTGCAGTTTTCATCCTGGCCGTGGAACGACGGACCAGATATTTACTCTCGCAAGGATCCTGGAGGGGGCCTGGGAGTATGCCCATCTGGTCTACATGTGTTTTGTGGATCTGGAGAAGGCGTATGACCGGGTCCCCAGGAGAGACTGTGGGAGGTGCTGCAGGAGTACGGGGTGGAGGGGTCCCTTCTTAGAGTGATCCAATCCCTGTACGTCCAAAGCGAGAGCTGTGTCTGGGTCCTCGGCACGAAGTCGAGTTCATTCCATGTGGGGGTTGGTCTCTGCCAAGGCTGCGCTTTGTCACCAATCCTGTTTGTGATATTCATGGACAGGATATCGAGGCGTAGTCGGGGTGGGGAAGGTGTGCGGTTTGGTGGGCTGGGGATCTCATCGCTGCTTTTTGCAGATGATGTTGTCTTCATTTCATCATCGGTCCGTGACCTTCAGCTCTCACTGGATCGCTTGGCAGTCGAGTGTGAAGCAGCTGGGATGAGGATTAGCACCTCTAAATATGAGGCCAATGGTTCTCAGCAGGAAACCGATGGAGTGCGTATTCCAGGTAGGGAAGGAGGTATTGCCCCAAGTGAAGGAGTTCAAATACCTCGGGGTCTTGTTCATGAGTGAGGGGACAATGGAGCGGGTGGTTGGCCTGAGAATCGGGGCAGCGGGGGCGGTATTGCACTCGCTCTATTGCACCGTTATCACAAAAAGAGAGCTGAGCCGAAAGGCAAAGCTCTCAATCTACCAGTCAATTTTCACCTATGGTCATGAAGGCTGGGTCATGACTGAAAGAACTAGGTCACGACTACAAGCGGCCGAAATGTGCTTCCTCAGAAGGGTGGCGGGCTACTCCCTTAGAGATAGGGTGAGGAGCTCGGTGTAGAGCCGCTGCTCCTTTGCGTCGAAAGGAGTCAGTTGAGGTGGTTTGGGCATCTGGTAAGGATGCCCCCTGGGCACCTCCCTAGGGAGGTGTTTCAGGCACGTCCAGCTGGGAGGAGTCTGCGGTGGGTCTGGCTGCGAACTTCCTCCACTGAGTTTAAAGCCAGAGTGCTAGGGAGGAAGCACACCCAGGGTTTGTGACTTGTGGACTCGACTGGAGGAGTAGTAGAGCACACATCTTCACCTCAGGAAAGGGGAAAGGCGCTATGCAAAAGCAAGACACCCAGCAAGCTGTTGTCACCGTATTACCAATTCTACTTGTTCGGACCTGTCAAAACACAGGATGAGATGGCTGGGTCTGGTATGCCAATGCAATGGTGTCCACGATCCAAGCCTCTGTTTGTAGACAGCGTTCCCTTTCTGCTGTCCACCAAAGCAGACAAAGAGCTGCACAGAGTGTCTAAAGCTCTGCATGCAATCCAAATAGGTTCGCAAAGCACACACTGGACACAGCAATGATAAGGCTGGGACTGCCTCCTCCCGGGGCAGCGCTTGCAGGTTCACTAACTGATCCCTGAATGGGGTTGTAGGAACCTTGGGCACGTAGCCCAGTAGGGGTCTCAGGATGATGTGCGAGTCTGCCGGGACGAACTCCAGGCAAGTGTCGCTGACAGAGTACACTTGCAGGTCCCCAACCCTCTTGATGGAAGTGAGCGCAATCAGGAGGGCCGTCTTCAAGGGGCTTTTAGTTTGACTGATTCTAACGGCTCAAACGGGGCTCTCCAAAAGCCCAAGAGGACAACTGAGAGATCCCATGAGGTGAAAAAGCATGGCCTAGGAGGGTTCAGCCTCCGGGCGCCTCTAAGGAACCTGATGATTTGGTCGTTCATCCCTAACAACTTACCATCCACTGCATTGTGGTGAGCCACTATGGCAGCTAAATAATCCTTCAAGGTGAAGGGGGAGAGCCGCCCCTCAATCCTCTCCTGCAGGAATGAGAGCACTGACCTGACTGCGCACCTCTGTGGGTCTTCAACACCAGGGAGGTGCTGTCACGAGGATCGTGAGATCCAAGAGCCAAGTCCGAGTGGGCCAGTGGAGGGCCACGAGAATGACTTGTTCCTCGTCCTCCTTGACCTTGCACAAGATTTGTGCAAGTAGGCACACTGGGGGAAATGCGTATTTTTGCCGAGTGGGGCTTCCATCAGAGAGTACCAGAGTGGGCAGTGGGTGGAATCTCGTGAGGCAAACAGATCTACCTGTGCTCTGCCGAACCAAGCCCAAATCAGCTGGACCACCTGAGGGTGGAGTCTCCACTCTCCTCTGAGCGTTACCTGACATGACAGCACGTTCACTGTGGTGTTTCGGTTGCCCGGGACGTGAGTAGCGACCTCAGCCGCTGCTGACTCAAAAGGAGGAGATTGCGGGCGTGTTGCGACATGAGACGACAGGGAACGCAGCCCAGGTGATTTATACACACTAGTGTTGCTGTGTTGTCTGAGATAATCGACACCTTCTTGCCGCAGATCAATGGCAGAAATCTGCGTAGGGCAAGAAATAAAGCCAGAAACTCTTAGCAGTTGATGTGCCAGACCAGACGGGGTCACATCCAGGAGCCAGTGGCTGCATGCCTGTTGCACAATTGGGAGGCGTCCATAGTTACTATGATGCCTCTGAACCCCTGCTGTAGGGGGACTCCTGCCCGTAGAAAACAGAGGTCTGTCCATGGGCTCAGTCGCTTAGGATGCCATACGCCCCAGGAGCCGCTGAAATTGTTTCAGTGGAACCGCTGTGCCCGGTCTGAACGAGCTCTGGCAGTTCAGCACCAACTGTGCGTGCTCGCTTGTGAGGCGCTATCATTCACACCATGCCAAGAAAATAAATGCTCTGAACCAGGGAGAGCTTGCTCTTTTACCAGTTTACCCGAAGCTGGGTAGAGCTTGCTCTTTTACCAGATGACCCGAAGCCCTAAACGACTGAGGTGCAGGAGCACCAGGTTCCTGTGCCCACACAGCAACTGTCGAGAGTTCGCTAAGATTAGCCAGTCCTAAAGGTAGTTGAGTATGCGAATGCCCACTTCCTTTAATGGGCAAGAGCTGCCTCTGCATCTTTCTTGACAGGGTTATATTGAGGCTTGAAAGTATGCATCCCTCAGGTCTACCGCTGCAAACTATTCTCCACGGTCAGCGAGCCAGCAGCCACGCCTGCCACGGTCAACGAGCCAGCGCCCATGCCTGCCACGGTCAGCGAGCCAGCGCCCACGCCTGCCACGGTCAGCGAGCCAGAACCTGTAGCCTCGACCGTCCCTGAGCCAGCGCCTGTAGCCTCGACCGTCCCTGAGCCAGCGCCTGTAGCCTCGACCGTCCCTGAGCCAGCGCCTGTAGCCTCGACCGTCCAAAAGCCAACGCCAGTAGCCATGACTGTCCAAGAGCCAGCGCCAGTAGCCATGACCGTCCAAGAGCCAGCGCCAGTAGCCATGACCTCCCGAGCCTCCCAGGGCTCCTCCTCCCGAGCCTCCCAGGGCTCCGCCTCCCAAGTCTCAGGAGTCTTCCAGGGCTCCTCCTCCCGAGCCTCCCAGGGCTCCGCCTCCCAATTCTTCCAGGGCTCCTCCTCCCGAGCCTCCCAGGGCTCTGTCTCTCAAGTCTCTCGAGCCTCCCAGGGCTCCGCCTCCCAAGTCACTCGAGTCTTCCAGGGCTCCGCCTCTCAAGCCTCTCGAGCCTTCCAGGGCTCCGCCTCTCAAGCCTCTCGAGCCTTCCAAGGCTCCGCCTCTCGAGCCTCCCAAGGCTCCGCCTCTCGAGCCTTCCAGGGCTCCACCTCTCGAGCCTCCTAGGGCTCCGCCTCTTGAGCCTTCCAGGGCTCCACCTCTCAAGCCTCCTAGGGCTCCGCTCCTCAAGTCACTCGAGTCTTCCAGGGCTCCGCCTATCAAGCCTCTCGAGCCTTTCAGGGCTCCGCCTCTCAAGTCACTCAAGCCTTCCAGGGCTCCACCTCTCGAGCTTCCCGAGCCTCCCAGGGCTCTGCCTCTCAAGCTTCTCGAGCCTTTCAGAACTCCGCCTCTCAAGCCTCTCGAGCCTTCCTGGGCTCCGCCCCTCAAGTCACTCGAGTCTTCCAGGGCTTCACCTCTCAAGCCTCTCAAGCCTTTCAGGCGAGCCAGCCCCCAGCGAGCCAGCGCCCATGCCTGCCACGGTCAGCGAGCCAGCGCCCACGCCTGCCACGGTCAGCGAGCCAGCACCTGTAGCCTCGACCGTCCCTGAGCCAGCGCCTGTAGCCTCGACCGTCCCTGAGTCAGCGCCTGTAGCCTCGACCGTCCAAAAGCCAGCGCCAGTAGCCATGACCATCCAAGAGCCAGCGCCAGTAGCATGACCTCCCGAGCCTCCCAGGGCTCGGCCTCTCAAGTCTCTCGAGCCTCCCAGGGCTCCGCCTCCCAAGTCTCTTGAGTCTTCCAGGGCTCCTCCTCCCGAGCCTCCCAGGGCTCCGCCTCCCAAGTCTTCCAGGGCTCCTCCTCCCGAGCCTTCCAGGGCTCCATCTCTCAAGTCTCTCGAGCCTCCCAGGGCTCCGCCTCCCAAGTCACTCGAGTCTTCCAGGGCTCCGCCTCTCAAGCCTCTCAAGCCTTCCAGGGCTCCGCCTCTCAAGCCTCTCGAGCCTTCCAGGGCTCCGCCTCTCAAGCCTTCCAAGGCTCCGCCTCTCGAGCCTCCCAGGGCTCCGCCTCTCAAGCCTCCCAAGGCTCCACCTCTCGAGCCTTCCAGGGCTCCGCCTCTCGAGCCTTCCAGGGCTCCACCTCTCGAGCCTCCTAGGGCTCCACCTCTCGAGCCTTCCAGGGCTCCACCTCTCGAGCCTCCTAGGGCTCCGCTCCTCAAGTCACTCGAGTCTTCCAGGGCTCCGCCTATCAAGCCTCTCGAGCCTTCCAGGGCTCCACCTCTCGAGCTTCCCGAGCCTCCCAGGGCTCTGCCTCTCAAGCTTCTCGAGCCTTTCAGAACTCCGCCTCTCGAGCCTTCCTGGGCTCCGCCTCTCAAGTCACTCGAGTCTTTCAGGGCTCCGCCCCTCAAGTCACTCGAGTCTTCCAGGGCTTCGCCTCTCAAGCCTCTCGAGCCTTTCAGGGCTCCGCCTCTCAAGCCCTCCAGGGCTCCGCCTCTCAAGTCTCTCGAGCCTCCCAGGGCTCTGCCCCTCAAGTCACTCGAGCCTTCCAGGGCTCCGCCTTCAGAGCCTCTCGAGTCTTCCATGGCCCTTCTCCCAGAGCCTCCTACGGCTCCACCTCCAGAGCCTCCTATGGCTCCGCCTCCCGAGCCTCCTAAGGCTCTGCTCCCAGAGACTCCAGAGCGTTCTAGGGCTCCGCCTCTCGAGCCTCCTACGGCTCCGCCTCCCGAGCCTCCTACGGCTCCACCTCCCGAGCCTCCTACGGCTCTGCTCCCAGAGACTCCAGAGCCTTCTAGGGCTCCGCCTCCCGAGCATCCTACGGCTCCGCCTCCCAAGCCTCCTACGGCTCTGCTCCCAGAGACTCCAGAGCCTTCTAGGGCTCTGCCTCTAGAGCGTCCTATGGCTCTTCTCCCTGAGCCTCCTTCGGCTCCGCCTCCCAAGCTTCCTACGGCTCCGCCCCAGAGACTCCCGAGCCTCCTACGGCTCCGCCTCCAGAGCCTTCCAGGCCTCTGCCCCTAAAGCCTCCTACGGTGCCCCCTTCCTCGGCTCCACCACCTGAGCCTCCCTCGGCTCCGCCTCCAGAGCCTTCCAGGTCTCCGCCCCTAAAGCCTCCTATGGCTCCGCATCCTGAGCCTTCCTCGGCTCCCCCTCCTAAGCCTTCCTCGGCTCCATCTCCTGAGCCTCCCTCGGCTCCACCTCCAGAGCCTTCCAGGCCTCCGCCTCTAGAGCTGCCTACGGTGCCACCGCCCTCGGCTCCACCTCCTGAGCCATCCTTGGCTCCGCCTCCTAGGCCTTCCTTGGCTCCGCCTCCAGAGCCTCCCTCAGCTTCGTCTCCAGAGCCCCTCTCAGCTCCGCCTCCGGGACCTGTCCCTGTCCCGAGGCCGCCTCCCAGGCCTCCTGGACCTGTCCCTGTCCGGTGGCCGTCTCCCAGGCCTCCTAGACCTGTCCCTGTCTTGTGGCCGCCTCCCAGGCCTCCTGGACCTGTCCCTGTCTTTTGGCCATCTCCCAGGCCTCCTAGACCTGTCCCTGTCTTGTGGCCGCCTCCCAGGCCTCCTGGACCTGTCCCTGCCCCTTGGACTGCCCCCTTGCCCTCTGCGCCCCCGGACTTCCTGTCTGCCCCTTGTGCTCCCCCTGGACTGCCTCCTTGCCTTTGTGCCTCCGTGGACTTCCTGATTGCCCCTTGTGCCTCCTTGGTCTGTCTCTGTGTCCGTTGTGCCTCCTTGGTCTGTCTCGGTGTCCATTGTGCCCCCTCTGGTCTGTCTGTTCTCCCCCTCGTCTAGCCCCCCTCTCCTTGAACGTTTGTTTGTTTTTTCTATTTTTTGTTGTTGTTTAGGACCGT
Organism: Xyrauchen texanus; assembly: GCF_025860055.1. Lineage (NCBI taxonomy): Eukaryota > Metazoa > Chordata > Actinopteri > Cypriniformes > Catostomidae > Xyrauchen > Xyrauchen texanus. The sequence goes on along the minus strand of NC_068303.1, from coordinate 23,004,388 downwards.
CTGGAATCCGGTCCTTTTGAGGGGGGATTATGTCACGTTCCTGTGTTGTCTGCCCCGTGTTTTCTGTTTTACTCAGCACGTCACATTCCATGTCACGTTCCTTCTGGTCCGGTCCGTGTTTTCACCAGTCATTGTCTAGAAAACTACACATCCCATCTCTCCTTGCCCTCACCACCTGCCAGTACTCACTCATTGTTTTCACCTGCGTATCGTTTAGTTCCATCACCTCTGTGTATATAACCCTGTTTATTTCTCAATTCCCCTGCCGGCCTTAAATGTTTGTGGATGCTTGGTTCTGTGCTCTCCGTCATTGTTTCTCCTACCTGATTAACCCATCGTATGTCTTTTGTGTTATTTTGCTTTATTTTCCCCATCGCGGGTATTTCCTTTGTTCCTGTTGTATCTGTTTCATCTTTTGCTTCAATAAAAACCACTGCACCTAGATCCTCGCCCCTCGTCTGCCTTCACCTACATGTGTGACAGCTTCCTGCAGGGAGCCCTAAGATGGGGCTGAGAGCTGTTCCTGGGCTGGGGTCAGAGCTGCCTGGGGTTTCACTGCCCGCTGGAACGGGGATCTTGAGCCACAGTGGAGCAAGATGTGTTGAATGGCCTCTGTCTGTTTCTTCACCATTGAGAACTGCTGGGCAAAGGCTGTAGGCGCCCCAAACGCTGCCTCTGTGTGATCTCTGCCCAGATACGAGAGGCAGCACCCGTGTCCGTCAGAAGTAGAGAGGTAATGACCGCATCCAGGAATGACACAAAGATGGAAGGGCATCTTGAAAAAGACCCGTCTTTAAAAAAATGTCCAACGTCAATGTGTTTACTCTTTTAGAGAAATATATTATTTGTATTATTAGGGCTATCAAAGTGCTCAGGGGCATAGTATGTACTGACGTGTAGAAGAAGGGAAAAGCTGCGGAAATGTGCAGTATTTCCAACAGCGTATCCTCTTTAGAGGTGAGTGGAACAGCAATGGGTTTTACTCCGCTTGCTGAAACACAACTGCTTGGCTCCGAAGAAAAAATCTGTCTGAACACGCACGCTTCCCTCCTTTTATACCTGTATGTTCGGGGGAAGGGCATGCAAATTCTGTTCGCCAACTCTCATTGGCCTTTTTTCAAAGATAAGAGGTAACCGAGGCTCTCAAGAGAGACCCCCTAGTGTCACTACATTGACACAACATCGAGTGAGTGACAGAAGAGGAACCCAAAAAACAAAAATCTAACAAAAATAGTATCATAAAGTTTGCATATTTAGCTCAGTAATTGAAAGCTGCCATAATGAGGGTTCCAATTTTTCAATGAGTGGCCTGTCTCTTCCTTATACTGTCTCTGACATAATCCATGTTCACATGGTGGTGAAATTAAACCTCCATTCGGATAAGTTTCACAAACCAAGTAATTTTAAGCAAATAAATGTTAGAGCTCAGGATGTAATTGGTTGCAAGGTAATATATAGAAATCTAAATGTTCTTTAAAATTTGCAGGTTCAGATGACAGTCTATGTTGTTTTGATGTAGGAACTAAAGATTCTATAACACTGTACCCAAGAGCAAAGCACGTTACCTAAGGTTTTTCAAGGGGGAATGTCCCTATAGTTTACTGTACTTTGGTTTGGATTACAAAACTTCTCTGCTGGTAAATGAAGAATAAATAGAATACTTTACATAATTGCTGCTTTCTTCCAAGTCTGTCTGCTCATAGAAGAAAAGATCTGAAGGAATATTGGGTCTTGTTTCATATATGTTGGCACAGGAACAATACCTGACCAAGCATTTTTAATGGAGGACCACCATTTATTTAGTCATCATAAGTGTGTGAAATGTATTTGTATATGACTAACCAAACGGGTTTGCTGGAGCTTTTGCCAATGGCAATTCCTATGGGGCGGGATGTGGTAATGAATGACCCCTGTGTTTCTGCTATTCTGTGTGATTTTGTCCCACTGCTCAATTGTTTACTTAAATGTAGTGTACAATTTCACTGTCTGAATGGAATTTTTTTTTTTTTTTCATGCATTTGAGAGTTTTTGCTGTATATTATGCACTATTACCCTTTGTTTAAACTCAGCCATGAGTGAAACTATGTCAACTGTCATAATAACAATAACAAATAATCTGCTGTGGTAATTCACACTATATAATCTTTCTGGCAGATGATTTGTGGTGCAAAATCCTCTGAATGTGTTTTAATCTGCTCTCAGCTCATGTTGGTAGCAGATTCTCTTGATAGGTTTTTATGTTGGAGATTATTTGAGGCAAGTTGTGTAAGTGACAATGTGAAAACTGAACCTTCTCCAGCTGGAAGGCAAATAGAAAACCCTCAACATGGAAACCAAGCTCAGTTTACAACCTATTAGATCTAAACCACATGATAGACTTGAGGGTTTGTTAAAGAAGGAACTTGTTTTGTATGTCTGTTTCTTTTCCAGAATTTATCAGACAGGGATTTATAAAGCTAATTTGCCTGTGGGAATAATTCAGATCCAGACAGATTAAGTTAAAGAAATATTCTGGATCCAATACATGATAACCTCAATTGACGGCATTTATTTCATAATGCTGATTACCACAAAACAAAATCATTTAGAGTAGTCCTTCGTTCCAAAAATAAAAAAAAAAGCAAAGAAATAAAAAGAAGCAAAAATCTAAGAAAAAAAAAATGAAAATCTAATTTTTATTTGACAGCCTGTCAAATAAAAATTCGAAATTTGAATATTTGTCAAATTTAAGAAAAATACGCACATTCGAATGCTAAAAATGCGCATTTGATTTCTGGATATGTGCCAAGCACTGGCGATGACTTCAAACCGATCACATTCTTGCGCTAAAAATTCCTAGATAGTTTAACAGAAACCAGGTGTCTTGAGATGCATTTTAAAGTTCTTTTTAACTTGAGACAACATCTGCTTGAGAAGCTGAATAATCCAAAACAAAGTGAAACATTTATATATATATATGTAGAAATATAGAAAAGTTCCCTCTTCTTTAGACCCATTTTATTTTCAGAAGGAACTACTGGAATCACTGGAGGACAACTGGTCCAGTTCCACTGAGTCAAATCCTTTCAATGTGAGTGTGTGGGTCTCTAGCTTGAGCTCAGCAAGGAAGCCAGTCACAAGACTCTGGTTTGTTTTGCAGAGTCTAGACAGGCTCCAGGCAAAAAAAATCAAGGCTTTTGATGCACTCTGTCAGAGCCCTGCTGATCCTCAAGAGAAGAACTCAACTCCCAAGACTCACATTGTCCTTAAATGTCTCTGGAGACAGTGCTCTGTTGGATAACACCAACGTCATTCATTTATGACAGAGTTTTGCTCTCCCAATATAACCAGGTCAAAGAACATGTACAAATATCATCCACAAACAGATTTGTAATGTTTTATTTTCTTTCCTCCTGTTGGAGAGACCTAACTAGAGTCTTTCATTTTCTTAAGATAATATGAGTGGTGCTTTCCGATGCAAATCTTGCCACCACAATGATAGGATGTTGTGGGTGATTGCCTGGGTATTACTATGCGGTTGATTGGGTGTTTTGTGTGGTTGCTTACTGACCAAATTCAACAGAGCACACCCTGAATTCTCTTTTGATATTCTGGTTCCTAGATATGGCTCGGTTATCTCCTTCAGTGTTAGTTTGTGGGAATTTTTTTTCTCTGTTTTATCATCTGCTATGCAAAATGTATCCACTCCAAGTCCAATTGTTTAGAAATGTATTAACACACTTCTCCTCAACAAGCTGCACTAATTGCAGTATCATTCAACAGTTTGGGACAAGATGGGGCCATTCAGACCAAGCATTTTCTTGTTCTACAAAAAAGCTAGATGCAGTGCAACTAATATGACAAAACACAGGTGTCTCAACAGGTTATTTTTAACTTGACACAGCATCTTTAAATCATAACGCCACAACGCAAAATTATTAAATATACAGTAAGACATGCTGCAATGATCAAATGACGTCCGACTAGCACGTTTTCATAGAAAAATAGCATAGATGGATGCAAAAACATTTTTGGTGTGAATGGCTCCTCACATAATGTGGGAGCCTAAGGTATACTTCATTTTTGATGCAAACACTTCGAATAGGCCTACAGTGGTACACTAGCCTTTCAAAGTAATCTTAATTTGACTGTTCACACAGTTACACATGCGGTTGGCGCATGCATGCTACGACTGCTATGAGAGACTATTTCTCTTCAAAAGTGTAGACCCATAAATGTGTTTTTATATTCCTTTGTAGTATTATACATACAGAAGAATTGAAACGACATGATTTGAATCTAGGATTTTCAACCTTTGCAATCCTGGAATTCTTCACCGTCATGAATTAAACTGCCCAGGCATCATCATTGGTCAGAAAGGCCGCTCAGCCTGACCTTCTGAATTTCCACACAGAGTTAAAGCAGAAGTTTCCTTGAAAGGTTTCCAAAAGACAATCAGATTTGCAGGACACGAACATTAACATTTAATCTTAATCCAGGAACATTTTACACAAAATCACAGAACTTTACCAATTTAGCCTTCTAAAATGTACAGAATGCATTTAAATCCACAATTTATACAAGACCTAGTCTTGCTAGGTAATTCTGAAAATTCCATTGAACTGTGGTAAATTGTATAACTGAAAAATAAATGATTACAGTCTGATGTACCTCTTTAAAATGTGTGTAAGGTTTTATCCATGTGGTATAACCAATAAATTAACCAGTATGATTTATAACCAGGGATTTTCATGTTTTTTTAACTACACGTATAATATCCATGAAAAAAATGTCATGTTTAGTATGTAAGCGTTTGCTGGCGTATGCAGAGAAATCTGATGACAACGAATATCATGTGTCTTGTACCATTCTCAAGATATAAAAGTTCATGATTAAATATGCACTATTTTTGAGCAGGAGATTTTTTTAAGAATCTGAAACCAAGGATCATAAATAAAGTGTCGGAAAAGATAGCCCAGTTGACCATGTGACAAGTCACTTCTGATTGGAGCAGGACACCTTTGGGGATGCAGCCAATTTCAGTTCAAATGTTTCCAAACAGGAAGAACATGCTCTCTTCCTCTCTCCTCTCTCTCGTCGTCTCTCCTGTTCCGCTGACTGCTCAGACTTCGCTCTGACTCTTCACTCGTGGTCTTCTCGGGATCTCGTCGGAACCAGGTCTATGCCATGTGATGTCCAAGGAACATCGACGTCCCGAGAAAGCTCGTCATTCTCTACTGTTCACACACCCATGAAAAGGCCTCGCTTCAAAACCCACCTCATCATTCATACGGACAATAACTCTGATCTTACAGAGGTCCAAAACCTCGATGGAACTAACTTTCAACCAAGAACCATGCAACACAAAGAATGCAAGGAAACACCACTACACGCGAATACATCTCCAATATTGTGCTCAAAGCGCTGGTGTATTTATTAAATTCGTTGGGTAATCCGATAGCAAATCGATGAAGACTCAAAGAAGAGTAAATGGTTCTTCAGGTATTGTCAACAGACTCCATAAAGTTTGTTTTCACTGTATTGAGCATTTATTTCACATTCTGTCACTCTTCTCACCAAGTTGTCTCATGTATATATGTGTTAAATTAGATTTATGTTTAGAATAGTAATAAAGTTTGTCCAGTGTTAAAAGACAACGTGACTGTGGTATATATTGATAAATAATCTCATCCCAGTTTCTTAAAGATTTCGCTTTAAAGCTGTACAAAAATACGTGTGATATTATTTTCTATAAGCCATAAGCATAATATTACTCCAATAAGTGAATTAATCATAATTCATTTAGTAAAGCTAATTCCTTACAGTAGAAATTTTGAGATGATACAGCGCGACGTTGTATTACGATTTCAATGGTGGAGAATTTTATAATGACAAATAATCTAGTTATTTTAATTTATCTAATTTATAATAGTTGTCAAACGCAACTAATTTCATTATACATTTCATTACTAATAATGTACAATAAGGACAGTTTAATTTACTTCATAGCTCACATATTTCTAGACCCTAAATTCCCTTACATATAATGGTGTGAGAATGAGGGCACTTTAAATTTCTCTTCTAAATGTTGCATACCAAATATCCTTACACCTTCCACTGTTGTTTTTTCCACCTTGGAATCCTGTTGTTTACATCTTCTTCTAGTGCTCTTTTGTGACCGCACCGCTTCAGCTGTGAGTGTTGCCACCATGTGGACCCACTAATTAGTGCAAATAATTTGCACATTCAGAGTATGCACAGTTAGAAAAATCAGACAATGCTTTTCAGATGTTGGCATTGTTCCTGTAAGCTCGAGACATATCCAGCTGCAGACCCGCAGCCCCACCAGTTTCAGAACCCCAGTTTCAGAACCCCAGCGCCAGAACCTGAAGTGAGGGGCGGAGTTATTGACAATGAGACAAGCATGGCGGAGAGCATGGTGAGTTGTGTAACGTTTTTGACATCATGTTGTGAAAAATTATCGCATATATTAAGTTCAGCGTTTATCTGCTAAATATTTAATTTTGTGCATAACTTTATCATCTTAATGAAGCTTGAATATGTTGTCATACTTTACTGTATTAAAAAGAAAATTCTACGGATGGTTCGATACATTTTTGCGTGTTGTAAATGAGCCTTGCGGTGACATTTTGAAGACATCTTGTGAAGGTGTTAAAGTGTTTGTTCCACGTTCCTCTGTTAAATGCATTGTTTGTGAGTTAATGTTACCTTATAGTTGAGGAATTTTTTTTTACGTTGAGATTATTGTGTGGTGCTTTCATCTCTTGTAGAGACATTTCGAATGAATGAAGACCACAAGGAAAAGGCCCGCAACAATCTCCTGGAACAGTCAGAAGCTTCCAGAGAGCCCTTTCTATTTCATTTTGTGTTCAGGGATGACATGGAGTTATTTTAGGAAGAATGTAAGAACAAAATGGGCCTGAGAGTGAATTCCTCATTTGATACATTTTAAGTTTAATTTATACAGGATTGTCATGATAAAATGGGCCTAGGGGTGAATTGGTCATTTGTTGTATATATTTTTATTGTTTCTTTTAAAATTATGCTGAATTTTCTCTCTTTTTAGTTTTTTGACATGTTTTATTTTACATAAAGAAAAATGCATGCTGCACATGTTCTTGTGAAATAAAGTATATTTTATATAAAATGCCCATAAGTTTCAAGCATTTATTTTCACCATCATGATTAGGAAGTAACTCTCATAATACAATGAAACGGATAACTATATACAATTACATTACACAAGATCAATGTTTTAAAGTGCTTATTGTACTGTACCTTAAAGAATCATTATAACATACGTATAAAGTATGATGTTTCGTTTGTAATAAAAGCAAAGTACTCTCCAAAACGTTAGGTGGCGCTACTCGGTTTCGAACGTAAGCTCCGCCCCTCACTTCAGGTTCTGGTGCTGGGGTTCTGAAACTGGTGGTGTAGCCTACACTCCAAAACGTTAGGTGGCGCTACTCGGTTTCGAACGTAAGCTCCGCCCCTCACTTCAGGTTCTGGCGCTGGTGTTCTGAAACTGGTGGTGTAGCCTACTCTCCAAAACGTTAGGTGGCGCTACTCGGTTTAGAACGTAAGCTCCGCCCCTCACTTCAGGTTCTGGCGCTGGGGTTCTGAAACTGGGGTTCTGAAACTGGTGGTGCTGCGGGTCTGCAGCTGGATACTATTGGTAAGCTCAGGTGAATTTAATTGGCTGCACTGTGTTATTCTAGCCCAGATATAGCTACAGGCTCAGAAAAAATATTTATGAAAGTTTTTATTTTAAGTTCCTAATGGTGGGTTGTCTGGCTAATTTTACCTTCTTTATTGTACAGTATTTCCCTTTGTAATTGTAGGCTCTGTTTCAGGGTCGCTAGATTTAGTGTTGTTACGGGTGGTCATTTCAGGCATCACGGCCAGAGCGGGCTGCTGATAGGAGACTTCCTCTTTTTTGGCTGTGAGAACCCCGGCTTTTAATAACAGTCTGGTTGTATACTGTGCCTATTCAGGTCTGAGTCGAGAAGCTTCTGGAAATCTCTGTGTTTTTGAGTGTGGTTGTAGAAGAAATGTGGGTGTCTTTGTAATGGAAGCAGTGTCTGCTGATTTTTTTGGTAGGTTGGGTTTGAAATCCTCATGAGGACTTGAATTTATGTTCTTTTAAAAATGGTAATGTGTGCAGTCTCTGGTGGGATGGATTGTGTTATGTGTGAAATTTTGGTTATAGTGGCTTTCAGGATTTCACATCTGGTTAGCTAAAGGAGAGCTGTTTCATGTCCTGCTGTAGTACAGCATTCAAACAACCTGTCTGTCTGCATTATTTCTCCCTCAGAAATGCAAATAGACTGTTGCAGTTGTTTTTTGACTTATAGTGCTTGTTTGTGTGTTTGCATACATACTTAGCTGTAGTTTGTGGACAAATGTTCCTCATAGGTAAGCTAAATATGACAACCCCTAATTTATAATCTATAATTTATCATAATATATTATAATTAGCTATATAAAATCAATAGAAGTCTGCAGGATAGGCTTATTTAAATAGCTAAGAAAGTGTGTGTGTGTGTGTGTGTGTGTGTGTGTGTGTGTGTGTATGTGTGTGTGTGTGTGTGTGTGGTCAGGTATGTTCCAGTCAGGCTGGTGTAATAGGTTGTTCTTGGCATTGTGGTAGAGCTATAGTGCTTTGATTTTTGTGTGTGGGACACTTAAACTACAAATGTCCTGGCATAAAGGGGTGTGTGCTTATATGAGAGTGTGTAATGTACCCTCCTCCTTGCTTCTACCCTATGTTTTACAATCATCTACACAACCTTGTTCCCTATCGTCCCACCATTACACCCTTAAATTGTGCAAGAGGTGCTCAGCATATCACCATGATGGTTCTGTGTGGGAGAGGGTAATCACAGAGATATGGACCACACCCTGCTGCAAGAAAACATCATCAACTCTTAATGTGCACGTGTATATCCCATCCACTTCAGAGAAAACCAATATACCTCACACACAAAAGAGAGGACATTGACATCTCTCTTGACAGACTAGAATAATGACCACAAAAGAATCCCGTTGTGAGAATCTGTTATGAGAGAAATAAAGCAAGATTGATTTAGGAGTAAATAAATGCAAAAGTTGTTGTAATCATTGTGTATTAAAGGTTAGTGCCTACTCTCTGGGATTTATCTTCCTCTCAGGGATTCTCATATTAAAACAACATATGAGAGCATATGAGAAACAGATGAGAAATATTTGTGATGTATGTTTTTGTTATCTTGTGTGTATGCCAGTTTGTTTGCCTATTTTTAGATTTATATCTCAGTTACATTCCATTTATTTGTGCTAAATTTTTTATCTTTATCTTAAGTTTGGCAGAATGATGTTTATCTTTATGGAGATGATAGAGATTATAGACACTAAAATTGCCTGTAAACTTTAATTGAGCTATTGAACCCGCCAATCAAACAGCGAACGTTACATCTCTGAGTCCATATCGTGTCCTTTTAGCCATAGTGCCGTTGTGTGTTTGTGTGTGCATTCTGTCATTTATAAGGACATACATCAACAAAAATGTTACATCACATAAAAAATAATGATGGCCTTCTAGAAACCTTTTACAACAGTTGCAACAAAGAATCAGTTTTATAGTTAGATCACACAGAGCCAATTTCAAATACCTGTTAACTTCATTCCACACCTCTACAGTATTCCCAACAAAAGTGATTTTAGTATTCTTCATTAGTTTTTTGAGGGAATCAGAAAATTGCCAAGGCTCATGGTTTTTTGGTTTCAAATTGTATTTGTACCCAGTGTATATATCGATTGCAAAATCAGGAAAAAAACAGCTCTTAACTGTCCTTCCTAAAAGCACCACAGCAAATTGGGCAATTTTAACAGAACGAATGACCAACTATGGATCTAGCAGGGTTCCTCATGGAGCTGACACAGGCAGACTTGACTGTCCGGGAGTTCTCCTACTTTTTCACCAATGTGGCCAGTTGCACCGGCTGGGATGACCACACTCTGAAGGTGGCGTACCGGTTCGGTGTTCCCAAACACCGGTGGTGGAACTCCCGGAAACCGGAGACTGCACCTGGCGGGAGTACGTGGGACTCATCTTGGAGGAGTTCGCTGCCGGGGAACCACCTCTCCAGATCCCAGCTCCCGCCTCTGGGCTTTCCTCTCCAGCCACAGTGAGTGAGCCAACCCCCTCGCCTGCCGTGGTCAACGAACCAGCGCTGCTAACTTCATCCACCCGGAGGAGGAGGAGAAGAAAGGCCTCTGCTCTCCAGCCTCCGCTAACCACGGCCAACCAGCCAATGCCTGCAGCCCCGAAGGTCAGTGAGCCAGCGCCTGTAGCCCCCGATGTCAGTGAGCCAGCGCCTGTAGCCCCCGATGTCAGTGAGCCAGCGCCTGTAGCCCCCGATGTCAGTGAGCCAGCGCCTGTAGCCCCCGATGTCAGTGAGCCAGCGCCTGTAGCCCCCGATGTCAGTGAGCCAGCGCCTGTAGCCTCCGATGTCAGTGAGCCAGCGCCTGTAGCCTCCGATGTCCCTGAGCCAGCGCCTGTAGCCTTGACCGTCCAAGAGCCAGTACCACCCGAGCTTTCCAGAGCTCCGCCTTCCGAGCTTTCCAGAGCTCCGCCTTCCGAGCTTTCCAGAGCTCCGCCTTCCGAGCTTTCCAGAGCTCCGCCTCTCAAGCCTCTCGAGCCTCCCAGGGCTCCGCCTCTCAAGCCTCTCGAGCCTCCCAGGGCTCCGCCTCTCAAGCCTCTCGAGCCTCCCAGGGCTCCGCCTCTCAAGCCTCTCGAGCCTCCCAGGGCTCCGCCTCTCGAGCCTCTCGAGCCTCCCAGGGCTCCGCCTCTCGAGCCTCCCAGGGCTCCGCCTCTCGAGCCTCCCAGGGCTCCGCCTCTCGAGCCTCCCAGGGCTCCGCCTCTCGAGCCTCTCGAGCCATCCAGGGCTCCGCCTCCCGAGCCCCCTACGGCTCCGCCTCCCGAGCCTCCAGAGCCTCCTACGGCTCCGCCTCCCGAGCCCCCTACGGCTCCGCCTCCTGAGCCATCCAGGTCACCGCCTCTAGGGCCTCCTCCCAGGCCCCCTGACCCGGCCCCTGACCTGTGGCCTCCTCCCAGGGCCCCTGACCCAGTCCCTGTCCTGTGGCCTCCTCCCAGGGCCCCTGACCCTGTTCCTGATGGGTGGCCAGCTCCCAGGCCTCCTGACCCTGTTCTTGCCCGGTGGCCAGCTCCCAGACCACCTGACCCTGTTCCCGTCCTGTGGCCTCCTCCCAGGCCTCCTGAACCTATCCTTGCCCGGTGGCCAGCTCCCAGACCACCTGAACCTGTCCTTACCCTTTGTGCCCCCTTGGACTGCCTGTCTGCCCCCTGTGCCTCCTTGGACTGCCTGTCTGCCCCCTGTGCCTCCTTGGACTGCCTGTCTGCCCTTTGTGCCCCTTGGACTGCCTGTTTTCCCCTTGTACTCCCTTGGTCTGTCTGTTTGCCCCTTGTGCTCCTCTGGTCTGTCTGTTTGCGCCCCCCCCCACTCCTTGGACGATTTTTTTTTTTCATTTATTTTTTTTTCTCTGAGGAGCGTCTGGAAGCCGCTCCTTTGAGGGGGGGCTATGTCACGATTCCCTTGTTGTCTGCCCTGGGTTTCACTTGTCATTGTTAAATGTACTACACTTCCCAGAATCCACCTGCTATCACCACTGCCATTTTGTTCATTGTTCTCACCTGTGTCTAATTCAGTCATCATTCCCTGGTTATTTAAGCCCTGCTTTTTGTTCACTCCTTGTCGTTCGTTGAATGTTGTCAAGCTTGATCTGTGTTTCCCTGCCTGAGTTCTTAGTTTATGTTTGTTTCCCCATCGAGGGTTTTTCCTTTGTGTTTATTTTGATTTTGCTAAATAAAGAAACCTGCATTTAGATCCTCTCTCCTCGCTGCCTCATTCGTAACACTTGCATTGTAAGGACCAACAGAGCTGAGATATATTTTTTTTTTTATAAAATTTTGTTTGTGTTCATCAGAAAAAAGTCGGACACATCTGGGATGCCATGATATTGAGTAAATAATGAGTGAGTTTTCTATCCATTTATTTGAGGGCTTGTTTAACCATATATACAAAAATGCTTCTTATGGAACATTTTGTCAATGATTTTAAATGTCTTTTGAATTAATTGTTCATTTTTGTCCCATCATATTGTTGACAGTTCTTAGCTACTTGCTATTATACATATACTCATTGTTTCATTGTGTATGGGTCATTTATTGATGAATACAATAGCCTAAATATAATTTTTGTGAATCATGTGTTCATGATTGTCTCATATTTCATCAAAACTTGCTCTTCACATAGTTAAATATTGAAAGTCTGGGTCTTGGACAAAGCTAAAACAATAACATCTATACATACTGTAAAAGGCATTTGGAAAGTACAAAAAATAAATGAAGGCATGGTATGGTTTTAATAGAAATCTGAAAAATAACACATGGGACATGAAATTGCCTATATTTGTACACTCATATGTGCTCACACTACAATATGCATCCACGTGTGCTTGTTTGTTTTTCTGTTTTTTTTCTTCTGTTTGTTTATTTTTATCAAGGGTATGTTACAGATTCTAATGAGCACATGCAAAGTCTGGCAGGTCTTCATGTGTGTGCGTAAGCATCGCTGTGTGGAAATGTAGTGTAATTAATCCTGTAAGTGGGTGTAATTGGAGAATAACTGACCTGGTTTGAATGTTGCAAATGACTGAAATTTTCGTAGCGGTATCTGGGGGTTGTTTGTTTCCTGTTTTTGATAAACACTTAATCACCACCCACAAAATAAGTCATTCTCCACACTCCACCCAATAAATATGGCATTGTAACAGCACATCATTGTACAACAGCGGGTATAAGATTCGGTCCATATTTCTTTTGGATTTTCTGTTTCTTTAAAGTATGTTTGTTACATTCCAATTAGGGCTGCACAATTCATCGAAAAACTAATCGCGATTATGATTACGGCTGCCACGATTATGTAATCTTGAAAATTGACGATTGCAGCGTTCAATTTAAGTCTGCTCCTGTTGCGTCAATGGTTTCTATTTGCAAAATGTTTTTGCAGTGGTTAAGTATTCTGACCAATCACTAACATGTCCGTTGAGCAATGAAACAGCAATGGCCAATCGGAACCACTTAGATTAGTCCTTCGTCCTATCAGTAATGACAACTGATCCTAATGTGCAAGTTTTAAAATGTCTGAATGCCCAGATGCTTGCTTTATTTTCTTGCTCTGTTCGCGCATCACACGAAAATGAATACTGAAGAAACATCACCTGACACTTGAAAAGAAGCTGTAGAACAAGAACGAAAAGCACTTTGTAAGTATTTTGGATTCATTGCATATTGCACCTCTCGCTTTGAACGTAGATGTTAAATACACTGCAAATGACAAAATTTAAATTACCCCGGTGTAAATAATTGAGTTGTTATGCTGATTAGACAGCTTTGTTTTTAATGAGAGCATCCGTGAGAGTGCAGAACATTGTGTGGAGCACCACTGCGCTCGTGTCGAAATGCAGGTCTCAATCAGTGTAAACCTGCAGTGAGTGACCGCAGTCATTGTAATGTGACAATTTGTCGCATTGCTCGATTTCTGTGTACAATTTATTAAAAATGTAATAACAGATTTTGTAATAACATGTTAACAAGTAGGCCAAAGTGAATTTGATATGTACAAATTAGCAATAAATTAATTCAGCTTAACTGATCTAAGTGTGTTTTGGAGTTGTAGTCAACCTAAAGAATATGGCATGAATAACATATTTCATATGACCCATTTGCCACACAGCTGGTATTGGTAGATTTAACATTTTCACGAATCGCACAAACTCCAATCGCAAATGACTGTTTTTAATTTACAAAGTGCAACCACTGAAACCAAAAATTATCTTACAATGATCTTACATGAACAAGATCACCATTGAAGATCTAACAGGATGAATGGTCCCCTGTCTAGCCACTTAAGGGCTTACTGAATGCAGTAACTTTGTCGATTTAAATCAGCTGTTAATAAGTATGAATATTGAATATGCCATATTATTTACTGTACGTGGACTAATAATTTAAGCAGTAATTTAGCAATAATTACATTTATTCTATACCAATTTACAATAATTTTAATTTGCCTTACCTTAACAAACATTATTACAAATAAAATACAATACAATATAATGCTTAAAAGATGCTTAAAAGAAGCTGGAGCTCAGCTCCTATCCACCATTGAAATCTGCTACTCTGAAGAACCACACGGTTACTTACTTGTGACGTCACAGTAATTAAAAATGTTAATCAACATTAATAATCCCGATTACAATGTCTAGAGCAATAATTGACAATTATGATTTGTGCTATAATCGTGCAGCCCTAATTCCAATACACCTAAAACGCTGCTGAGTTCCATAAAATAACACCTCATTATTACTTGAGCAATCACATTTTGGAACACGTTTTATAAAATTGAATCTTTGCATGTATGAAGACAGATTTTAAGTTGTTCAAAATACTTAGTTAAAGTCCATTCTTAACTGCTCAGTCATGCATTTCCAGGAACCGTCAACTTCCCCTACCACATGTATGCACACACTGGACGGTAAATGGAGGTTGTAATGGGAATGGGTAATAAATATTAAATCTTAAAATTATTTTTGCAGAGCAACACTGCCCTCCATAGGTTAGAGTATTAGTGCAGCACACACACACACACACACACACATACACAGTAACACACACATATACAAACTCACTGAACCCCCTTGTGAGGACATATAGCCCGGGGAACACTGCAGGAGAGGAGATGAGAGGGGGAGGCAGAGCGAAGAAGAGGAGGAGGGAGATTTGGGGGTAAATTGGAACCATACTGCTCCTCCGATGCATTCCAAACGGACCCCTCGTCTTCCTGGAATACATACCGAGTCGACATACACACAAATGCACACAGAGGGTCCAGTCTTAACTCTGGCATGTAAACCATGCTAACCATGTGTGCATTTTTTTACGACATGCAAAAGCAGTTCAGCCCTATTGCACTGACACTCTAATTACCTACCGAAAAACAAACAAACAAACGGCATACTTGACTGCATTTCAAAGATTTGTGGTCACTGAAGGTTGTTGTGCTGGAAATGTCTATACCCCTGGACATCTACTGGCTCATTAAAGATCTTTTTAAGAAGTCTTGAGGTTCACAAAGCTATTGACACATTTCTATACACTACCAGTCAAAGGTTTGGACACACCAAATCATTCTTATTATTATCACTTTTATTAGTTATTACTTATCACTCTTGTTATTACTTATCACCTTATTCTAGAGCTGTCAAAATTGACAAGTTAACTTATGCAATTAATTTAAACTAATTGTTCTTAATTGCATTGAACTTATAAACCAATTTTTACAGTAGATTCTGACATTTTAATCAGCTCTGTGTGAATTCCGTGGAAGGTCTGTTGACAAAGTTCATATCATTTAAAAAGTTTTCCCATTGACGCTGAGCTTTCGAGCATCAGCGAATGAACAAGATGTTGTTCATTTTCGGAATGGCATAATACCATACTATTCTTCTTACTGTTTATTTTATACATAGATACGACAGAAGCAATAAGAGTAGAATGGGTAGTATTATGTTCCAGACATGGCCACTGTCTTTGCGCTTTGCGGAGTTCAAAGCAGAGCTTGATGACCTGATGCAAATCATGTGAATAGCCAAAGTCTGCCAGCCAATTAATAATGTGGAGAATGAGGGTTTAAGAGATTTAATGTGTATTGCTATGAAAACGCAACCTAGGGACTCTAGTTCTTTCAACTGGTCAACCTCCCACTTACACTTTGGGAAACGTTTAATGTTAATTGCATTGATGCTCTTTTGGTGAATTTCTATCTTTATACGATGTGTTTGGAAAATGTCAATAAACCATTATTTTTTATAATATATTTTTTTTATTAATTCTTACAATAATAAAGAAAAGTAAAAACAAATATACATACAATTAACATTTAAACCCCAAAACCACCCCTCCCAATCCTCAACCCTGCCCTAACCCCCAACAAACATCCCTGTGGTCACACATGAGTATATACATAACAAAAGCAAACAAATACACAAACAAAAATATATATATATATAATAATCATACACATTTAAAATTAAACTACTCTCTCCACCAGCCCACCCCGAGTGCCCTCCAAAAATTCTAATAGTTGCCCCATTTCCCAACAAACAAATCCAAGTTACCCCGTCTTCCAAATGACACCTCTTCAAAAGCTGCCACCCTCCACATCTCCGTGCACCCCTCCTGAATTGGGGGCACTACAGCTGACCTCCAACCCCTCAAAATAATCAGCCTGGTTATCATTACTGTCATGTTTTTCATGTGTTTTATTTTGAAAATAATGTTGTAATGTCATGTGATTTCTGTTCCCTCATGTGATCTTGTCATGGGTTTTCCATGTTCATGTGTCTTGTTTTCGTTGGTTCATCGTTTGATAACTTTTTTATTAGTCTTGTCTTTTCATTGGTTTAAGTTAATTTAGTCTTGTTATCTTGTTTATAGTTTAGTTTTGCATTGGTCATATTTGTCATGTGTTCTCCCATGCCCAAGCATTTAAGCCCTCATGTTTTCTATTGTCCTTTGTCAGGTATTGTGTATGTAACTTTGTTGTATCTTGTGTAGTCAAGCCAAGTCCAGTCAAGTCATGTTTTGTTTATGTCAAGTCTTTATTCAAGTCATTGCAAGGTTTGTTTAGTCGTTTGTGGTCATGTTTTGTTTTGATTCACATTTTTAGTCAGGGTTTTTGGATATCACGTTTTGGAAATAAACTGCAATTGGTTCATCACTTTACCATCATCTCTTCGTCTGCCTGTCATTGCCTGCCAGCATCATTACACCATACCTTATCACCCATAATGAACCCAGCATGCGTCACTTTGTGATGCATTCAGCTCCTGCGCATACGTCAGGCGAATCGATCCTTGGAAGAATATGTGGGGGACTTCTGCTCTCTGGCCAGCGAAGTTGGCTTTAATGAGGTTGCCCTCAAAGACTCAAAGTTTCCATTTGGACTGAGTGAGCCAATCTCATCATTGATGCCTTGTTGTCACAGTGCCCTCAATCTGGCTCAATATATTGACCTTGCCCTGGAGATCATTGGTTCCACATTCACTGTGGGGGAGTTGGAAGCTGAGCCAGAGTTCCATGACATGACTGCCAAGCCAGAGTTTCACGTCATGGCAGCCAAGCTAGAGTTTCACGTCATGGCCAGCATTGCCTGCCTCGTCCGTCCCAGAGCCAGCATTGCCAGCATCGTCTGTCCCAGAGCCAGCATTTCCAGCCTTGTCCGTCCCACAGCCTGTGCTGCTAACTTCAGCCTCCGGGAGGAGGAGGAGGAGAAAGACTATTGTTTTAAAATCTTTGCCCATGTACATGGCCACAGAGGTCGTTTCCAAGTCTCTGCCCATGTACACGACCATGGAGGTTGTTTCCAAGTATCTGCCTATGTATACAACCACAGAGGTAATTTCCAAGTCTCTGCCCATGTACACAACCACAGAGGTCATCTCCGAGTCTCTGCCCATGTACACGACCACAGAGTTCTTTCCAAGTCTCTGCCCATGTTCACGACCACAGTGGTCATCTCCAAGTCTCTGCTCATGTACATATGCCCATGACCACAGAGGTCGTTCCCGAGTTTCAGTCCATACCCACGACCCCAGAGGTCATTCCCGAGACTCTGTTCATGTTCACGACCACTGAGGCCTTTCCCAGTCATCCAGGACTCTTAGATTCGACCCTCCCATGGCTCCGCCTTCCACGACTTTGCCCCAAGTCATGGCAGCCATGCCAGAGTCAGCTCGAGGCCATATCACAGCCACACCAGAGTCAGCTCCAGGCCATATCACAGCCACCCCAGAGTCAGCTCCAGGCCAAGTCACAGCCATGCGAGAGTCAGCTCCAGGCCACGTCACAGCCACTCCAGAGTCTGCTCCATACCATGTCAACGCCACTCCTGAGTCTGCTCCATGCGGTGTCACACCTAGGCCTATTCCATACCATGTCACAGCCATGTCTGAGTCTCCTCCATGCCATGTCATGCCTCATCCTCCTTTATGCTATGTCACAGCCACACCTCAGCCTGTTCCATCCCATATCACAACCATGCCCCAGCCTGTTCCAAGCCATGTCTTAGCCAAGCCCCAGACTGCTCCATGCTATGTCACAGCCAAACTTCAGTCTGCTCCATGCCATGTCTCAGCAATGCCACAGATTTCTCCATGTCATGTCACAGCTGAACCTCAGTCTGCTCCATGCCATGTCAGAGCCAAGCTTCAGTCTACTCCATGCCATGTCACAGCCAAGTCCAAAACTACTTCATGACTTTTCACAAGCAAGCCTTTGCTCCACGGTCCAGGCCCGCCTCTGCTCCATGGTCCATGCCCGCCTCTGCTCCACGGTCAAGGCCCACATCTGCTCCATGGTCCAGGCCCGCCTCTATTCCATGGTCCAGGCCCCCCTCTGATCTACAGTGCAGGTCCAGGTCCGCCTCCACTCCACGGTCCAGGACCGCCTCTGCTCCACCTGGGACCTCCATCCCTACGGCTCCGCCATGGTCCTCAGCCTCATTGACTATGCCTTGTCTCGCCAGGCCATGCCCCATGCCATGTCTCGTCAGGCCTTGTCTCAGTACGTCACACACGGTCCAACTCTGATCCTTCAACCAGAATTCCTGGATCTTAACCAAAAAACATGGGCCATGTCTCTATCCTCTGATTGGCATCGCCAGCAGGTGGGTGTGTCTTTAAGGCCAAGTCTATATAATCTAGGGGGGTCCAATAAAATCTATGTAAAATCTTGAATTGTATAAGGTGCACCCTTGTATCTCTAGATGCAGCCTTGACATTTTTTAGACCCTAGCCCACACACCCTCCTCCAAAACCAAGTTGAAATCTTTCTCCCATTATCTCTTGATAGAAGTTAAAGCTCCGTCCCCCAGGGAAACTGATGCCTCATGAACTTTTTCAAAAGCAGTAATCACCATACCCAGAGTATCTGCCGCTTTATGCTACTCACAAAAATAGTACAGAGCAGGTGGCACAGTTGAAAATACCCATAAAACTAAGATCTGGGAATCCCAAAATGTTGAACCAAATTTTTAAAAGATCTCAACACTCCACCCTCATATAGGTCACTTAGCGTATTAACCTCCCTCACAATCAACTCTGACCAGCAGAAAAGGGACTTATTAATACATAATTTGGGGTTCTGCCATATTCTTGAGCTACATTTAAGTAAATGTCTGAATTAAATATGTGCAAATGCGAAATAACAGGTGTAATTTAACTTCTTCTATTAGTTTGATAGAAAGGCTTTGCAATGGCGAAATAGGGGCAAGATCTTCCTGTTCAATACAAAACCAGGGAGAGGCATTCCTTGCTTTTAAAAAAAGTTACTTTTTTCTTTTGCAAGAATCTGAAAGGAAGTGTGACCAGCCCATCATGTGATCTTTTTATTGTTTCTCTCTCTCTCTCTCTGTAGCCTTTCTCATATTCACAGATGACCAAGCCAGTTCACGCTCTTGAGTTATCAGGCATGTTTTTTAAAAGTTTATCCACTCGCAATTCCAGACTCAAGTCTGCACTTTAGAACAACAAGCCTGTTTATTGTATAGGCTTTTGCTCTCCTTTGTCTTGTTCCCCTTCTTTTTGTCAAATTTTTGGAGTAATGGAGTTGGGCCTCTCTCTAGCACTGCCAAAACTCTGTCTGGAACACATTACAGCTGAGATCCAACACATGGCAACTGTTATAGAGAGAAAGGAAAAGCAAAGAGAGCAAAAGAAAAACAGAGCAGGTTTAACATTTGGTTTTAGTGTCAGTATGACTCCCCACCCTCCGTCATTCTCCACTCTTGTGATTTCTGGTCCTTTGTTTCATGTCCTGCACCATCACTTTCTCTTTCTCCTAACCATTATCTCATCCTATCATCCTTTCCACAATGATCTACTTATATTTTGTGCTTCGTTCTGCGATGCTCGTTTAGCTGGCCGTCCTGCTTGTGCAACCTCAAGCAAACCTTTCAGAGTGTTCCACAATGCTACAGCATGTTTGGTTTTCAATAAACCCAAAAAATGCATGTTACACGTCTCTTGGTCTCACTCAATTGGTTGCAAGTTGCAGCTACATCAAGTTCAAGGTACTGATGTTTGCATGTAATGTGTAAGTGGTCTCTCGGTTACAAAAGGAGCTGATTCACTCTTCATAAAACAAATCACAATTCTTCCATGAGTACTTGACACATTCTCTTTCTACTCTTGACAAAAAAGATGGATAAAATAGAAAGAAAGAAAGAAAGAAAGAAAGAAAGAAAGAAAGAAAGAAAGAAAGAAAGAAAGAATAAAAGTCAATTTATTTTTTCTCAGTGTCTCACATACACCTTTGTTGCTGCTTGTACTTTTTGTACTTTTCTGAGAAATCCTGCAACTTTGAGGACTAATGTACCCCTATGTTGAATCGCTTTTGTTGAATTATCACTCATTTGTAAGTCACATCGTTTAAGAGCATCTGCTAAATGAAATGCCTTTACTTGAAGTATTTCCTCAGGCTCCCCACCCCCAATAAGAGAGAATAAAGTTGTATATTATGTCACTCCCCTCATCAAGAGTGTTTGTAAAGTTTCCACTGCTTTATTAATATGACAAGCAGCACTTAAACTAGAACACACACACACACAATCCAGGAACTGATTAAAGGCAGGAAGAGGAGTAGCCAGTGATGATGAACAAAATGATAATGTCTGATTAGGACATGTATGAGTGTATGAGAAAAAACTTGCTTACTAATAATTGTAAAGTTACTTTAGTTTCGATAAGTTTATAACTAATGGATTGGTCAGAGATTGAAAATGTTAATTAGTCAAAAGAGAATGAGGGAATAAGGGGATAATCACACAGGACATGCTCTTGTGTTCAAAAACAGCAAGACAGCAAAAAAACAGCACAATGGAACAGAATGCAGGGGTCTCAAGGCACATTTCGAAACTTGGCACAGTGACAAAAACTGTGGCACTCATGACATGAAATGCAGACAAAATAGAGAGATGCATTGCAATGGCCAAAAATGTTCCCTGATGGAGGGAACGAGACATTGTGTCGAAGAAGCGACACTAGGGGTCTCTCTTGAGCGCCGAATATGCCTCTGATCTATGAAAAAAAGGCCAATGAGAAGTTGGCAGACAGTATTTGCATACTCCGCCGGGTATAAAAGCGGGGAAATACATTGAGGTGCCCACGAGGACGCAGCACTCCTTGTTGAGTGTGCTCGGACCCGCAGGTGGGGGGTCACGGCCTGGGTGTGATAGGCCAATGAAATGGTGTCCACTACCCAGTGGGAAAGCCTCTGTTTGGAGACAGCGTTCCCTTTCCGCTGTCTACCAAAGCAGACAAAGAGCTGCTCAGAACAACTAAAGCTCTGCATGCGGTCCAAGAAGGTACGCAAAGCACGTACCGGACACAGCAACGAAGGGGCTGGGTCTGACTCCTGCCGTGGCAGCGCTTGCAGTTTCACTACCTGGTCTCTGAAGGGCGTGGTAGGAACCTTGGGCACGTAGCCCGGTCGCGGTCTTAGGATCACATGTTGCCGGACCGAACTCCAGGCAAGTGTTGCTGGCAGAGAACGCTTGCAGGTCCCCGACCCTCTTGATGGAGGCAAGTGCGATCAGTAGGGCTGTCTTTAGAGAGAGGGCCCTGAGTCCAACTGATTCTTGCGGCTCGAAGGGGGGTCTCTGAAGGCCCACGAGGACCACTGAGAGATCCCAGGAGGGGAACAGGCTTGGCCGGGAAGGATTTAACCTCCGGGCGCCTCTTAGGAACATGATGATTACCCAAAGACTTGCCGTCTACTGCGTCGTGGTGGGGCGCGATAGCAGCAACATACACCTTCAAGTTGGAAGGGGACAGCCTCCCCACTTCAGGGCGTAAAGTTGCCTGGCAGAGGGGGCTCTGGCTTGGTTGATCTTGTCTACGATGGCAGGTGGTAGACAAGCTAGATCTTCCGCATTCTGTCCAGGAGCCAGACGTGGAGGTTCCAGAGGTCTGGGTGCGGATGCCAAAGCGTGCCCGTCCCTGAGAAAGAAGTCAAATGTAGTGACTGAAACAGTGGCACCCATGATGTGGAATGCTGGCAAAACAGAGAGATGCATCGCAATTTTCAAAACCCCATTTACACCTTGCATTGACATGCATTTCATATCTAGATAGTATCCGGATATTCTTTAGCTGGACTGCATTTACACATTGAAGTCAATTGTAGAGGCACAAACTGTGCCACTCATGATGTGGAATGCTGGCAAAATAGAGAGATGCATTGCAATTGTCAAAGTGCCATTTACACCTTGCATAATATGAGTTTAATATCCGGATAGTATCGGGATATTCTTTTTCCATTTACACCTTGCAGTCAAATGTGTCTCCATTGTGATCGGATAGAGATCCGATCAAAGCTACCCACTCAAAATGTAAAACGCTACTTACATATTACATAAGAGGCTGTGGTAAGTGAAAAGTCTCTTTTAGGGAATTTTAAAAACATTGGAGAATTCAAATGCTTTCCATAACTTTGACAGTCAGGAAATTAGGGTCACCAAAAACAAATCATCTCACGTTCTTTGTAAGCATTAAAAGTGTTTCTCATCTGAAATGCTTTTTCTTCAATCTTTCACATGAATGTCTTGTGAGTCAAATAGTGGTTAGAAAACAGGAGAGACACAAGCAATTAGGGAATTCAGGAGAGAAACAAGATACTCTATTCCATGTGTATTCCAATGGAATAATTCAGGTATTGATATTGTTCAGGTGACAAGATTGCAAGATGGCAGTGTCTGTTGTGATTTTCATATTGGAATGGCAAAATTAACAGAAAAGGCAAGAAACCGCATCACAGGAATTTAACAACGAAAGACTGAAGTGTAACCTCATCACAAAATTAATTACTTACATAGTTATATCTGGACAACAAGAACCTTTTTTGAAAGTGGTTAGAATTTGTTCCTGACCACCGTCTCATCACTGACGTGCGGTCTGAGTAGGCAAACTAGGCACTGCCTACCCTGCCAAAATTCAAAAATAAAATGTTTATTAAATAATAAACTTGTATTTATATTTTTACTTTTTATTCTTGTGATTTTTATATATGCAATATATGTGTTATTCCAATTGTTTAGACGTTATGATGACAAATGTAGCAGTTACGCATAATCAACTAAAAACTAATGGTAGAATAAGCAGTGCTTTTACGGTCCATTCATTGCAGACGACAAGCGGAAAACCCATGTTGCGCATGCGCACTTCGATCCTGTATTCTTTAAAATGTACGGCAAAAAGCACAAATCTGCTGTGCCTTTTGACGTAAAATATGTTATGCCCGTAATCATCTCCGTTACGTATCAGACATGGACCAATTAAAATCGAAATATTCCTGGACATTTGCGTAGCTAACGTCATTACACCACAGCTAGCCAAAATCAAAATCAAAATGACAGCACCGGCTGTAATCACGGAATTAAGAAATTTTTCCAAGCTCGATTTTAATTCCAAATATGAGTTAATTGCAAGAGGGAGGTCTACGCCAGCCTTAGATGGACTAGTACAGCAAAAGGGCCCAAAACTTATCCGATCATTTCAAACTGATTGGTATGTAAGAAAAGATTGGCTATGTGGCTGTGCGCTTGTGTGTGTGTGTGTGTGCGTGAGAGAGAGAGAATACACGATATACATCCTGATTTGTACATTTCTTGATATGCCGCGCTTGTGCGTAATGTTCACTGTTATTACGTATTATTAGCTTAAACAATAAATCAGGTAATCTGGCTTTCATAACTCAGTGCCTAGCCTCTTTAAGACATCACCGCACGTCACTGCGTCTCATGAGGTTTTAGTGATCCTATCACCATCCGATCACAATTTAATGTGGTTAAGTACAATATGATAGCGATACGATCACTAATAAAAAAGTATGTTAATGCAAGGTGTAAACGGGACCATTTAAGATGTCCGTCTAGCGAATGTTTACATAAACCAACAACTAAAAACTAGGGGGCAAAAGAACGTATCTTGAGTGAACCAGCCCTAATATGTACAATCAAATCAATTCCACCAACCTTGGTCATCTAAAAAAGATATGATATTTATTTTAGTAGACGTGGATTTATTGAAAATAGTGTTTCATAGAGTGAGTTGAGCTGTTTGTTGCCTCTACATTTAGTTAATCAGTAAACCTCTGATCTCACATTCTCATATAAATATAAACTTTTGGCTTTTGGTTTGTTTTTTGGTTTCATTTTTTTATGTTCTTGATGGAGGTCAATGTGGTCTAGCAGCAGTGGTACATTTTAGGAGAGAGCATTTGAAAGTTGTTCTTGTTCTTTTGGCTATATAGTTTTTTGCCACCCCATAGAGAGAAATAATCACAACCACCTCTCACTCTCTCGTGTGTGTGTGTGTGTGTGTGTGTGTGTGTGTGTGTGTGTGTGTGTGTGTGTGTGTGTGTGTGTGTGTGTGTGTGTGTGAAACAATATGTTTGTGTTAGTTGAAACATATTTCATTGTGTCTGGATTAGAGCCCAACCGATTTGGGATTTTTGCGATCCCAAACTGGAATGAAAACATTTTCTATGTGGATTGTGCACCAATTTTGCACCGATATGACTGCATAGGTACTCAAAAGAATGCTTTCATAAACAAAAATTTTTATCAAAAAATATTTGACATAATTATTATACATTGTCAACAAATTCTAGAAATTAACACTGATAAAATAAATAAATAAAAATACAATAAATAGCTAAATAAACATCAGTACTGTATTTTCAGTATCAGTCAGATGTTGACCATTTAAATAAATAATAAATAAAAATGCAATAAATAGCTAAATAAACATCAGTCAAATGATGACTATTTTAATACTGCCAGTCAATTAGGGGCAGGTTGTAAAACAAGAAGCATTTGCAACTTTCGAGTCAAGAGATGGTATTGTCAACAGTGGCAGCAGTGTTACACCGTATTCTGCTATACAAGTTCAGGGGAACTTTCAATGGTGGCTTTTAAATTACTTTTAAATATTACATTTTGTAAATGCAATGACTGTAATTGTTTGGCTGAAGGGGGTACCAAACAGTGAATCCTGAACTAAACAGTTTAGTGAATACATGTTTACACATTAGCTTCCAATCATCTGACAAGCAATGAAAGTGGCTACGTGATTAGCTAGTTAGCTATAAGCTTGTTGTCATGGAGAGCAAAATATGGACTTTATTTACTTTCCAGCATTGCGTCTCACCAACTTGGTAACAATGTAGCGTGACATCAACACTCAACAGACACAATCCACCACCACACTGTTGTCTGCTGATTTGCAAAAAGATGCTCTGACAAACTATAGCTGGCTAACATAACAAACAGATGTGATAAACATGAGTGACATGGTTGTCAAGAACAGAGTTAACGTTATATTAGTTATACTGAAAAGGGAAAATGCTAGGGTCATTGTTTATTAACATTCCAATATGTATTTCACAAACTAATTAGCAACTTACCGTGAATACACCACTTAACTCCACACTGTCACCAGAACCACCTTTAAACAGTGGTGTCAGATCATGCCCTGCTGGACAAATATCTCATAATTATATACAATTATTTTATAATATCGGCCGACTGATATATCGGTTGGGCACTAGTCTGGATTAATGACTTGTTTCTAAATCACTGTTATGTTGGACATTTATTATTATGAGTATTATCTAAAACATTTTTTTACATCAATGGCCAAGCTATGTGAACAATAGAAAGAAAGAAGAAAATTGAGAAAGAGAGCGAGATGGAGAACAATATTTGGTAGTTTTGAGTCAAAGACCCACAGCACACCCTATGGACAGCAAGCAACAATACTGCTTTGTAGATTGCCCATTTGGCTAGTAAATATTAACCACACATGGGATCACATGCTCACACACATGTTCTAGTGGTGTTCTGCTGCTCATAATTTCAGCAATAGAATCTGAAATGAGTGGTGAAAATACTCACCGTCATGTAAAAAGTTCACCAAGCTCTTAAATACATACATTTCACGCACACAATAACAATAATCAGCATAAACAGCTGTAGGGTGACAGAATTATAAGGAAAAACTACATGTTCTTCGTGTTCCTGTTTGGAACACATGTACAGTCTGCCTGTTGCGTCAGTTTTAGGTAGTTCAGTTTTAGGGTAAAATTTTTTCACCAGTTTTAAAGAAATGATTGTCAGTTTTAAATATTTTATTTTTATTAGTGGAGTTCAACAGTTTTAGTTGAACAGTTTTACACCCGTTTTAGGCCACGTCCACACTAATACGTTTTCGATTGAAAACGCATTATTTTCACTGAGTTTTGGCCTTCTGTCCACACTGAGACCGCATTAATGTTCAGCGAAAACAATGCTTTTTGAAAACACTCTCCCAAATGTAGGAAAGGTCTTAAAAAGCTGTCCTCACGTTGTAGAGTGGACAGGGAAAACTGAGATATTTGAAAACTATGACATATTTGTTGTCACATGATGTAGTCATTTGATCCATTCATCCCAAAACTATCAAGACGGTGGCCCATGTTGTAGCACCATTATTGTGCCTGCTACTCACTTTGATTGATAAAGATAAATGTTACTACAACCTTCACATTGCATTCCTTCAAAGGCAACATGATGTTTACTTGGAATTGCTGTCTGACAGCGAAACTCAAGGAAAATTGCATTTCAGACTGTACATTGAAATGATGCAGGCCCACGATTAGGTTTTTTTTCCATGCACAGTAAGGGGATTTAAGCATTGTTGTAATCTTTAGTATAGACAAGGAACTTTGGAAAATATTTTAGAAGTTTTTTCTTTTTATTCCCAGATTAATGTGGATGTAGACTTAGTTTCTTTTTTTTTTTTAGAAAGAAACTAAACATTACAAAATTCTGTTTTACAGTTTTTGTGTAAGTTTTCACCAGTTTAAATGAAATTGAGCAGTTAAATTACATTTTTTTTTAGTTTAGTTAAACTGTTTTATGGTAACTAGAGATGTTATGGAGATAGAATTGCAATTGCACAGTATTCGTCTGACGTCTGTTTCTTTAAAAGTTTGTGGCCTTGAAACTTATCTCTTACAAATGAATGCTGGACAATGTTGTTGTTACGAATGCAGACAGCGAAGGCAGACGAGGAGAGCGGATCTAAGTGCAAGCTTTACTTTATTGAAACACAAAAACAAAGGAAAACCCTCAATGGGGAAATAAACATAACACAGAAAATACAGGCAGGGAACACACACACACACACCGGGCTAACAACATTCAACGAAAGACAAGGACTGAACCAAAAACCAGGATATAAATACACAAGGACAGGATGATTACAAATGATAAACAGGTGTGAACAATGACACAAAATGGCAGTGATGATGACAGGTGGATACTGGGAAGTGTAGTTCTTTAAACAATAGACTAGTGAGACAGTGGAGCTAAAAAAGGGACAAAAGTGAACCTATGGAAAACAAAAGGGACAAAAATGGAAACCAAAGGGGCAACGGGAAAACAAGACAAGGTAACCCTAACATAGCCCCCCCCCCCCTCAAGGATCGGATTCCAGACGATCAAAAATTGACAAAACAAAAAAAAACAGGAAGAACAAATGTCCATAGACTGGGGGGGAAGCTTGTGGTGGGCAGACAGACCAAGGGGAGCAATGAAGGGCAAACAGGCAGTCCAGGGGTCAACGAGGGGCAGACAGACAGTCCAGGGGGCAACGAGGGGCAGACAGGCAGTCCAGGGGGCAACGAGGGGCAGACAGGCAGTCCAGGGGGCAACTAGGGGCAGACAAGAGGTCCAGGGGGGCACAGAGGGCAAGGACCGGTTCAGGTGGTCTGGGAGCTGGCCACAGGGCAAGGGTAGGTTCAGGAGGCCTGGGAGCTGACCACAGGACAAGGACAGGTTCAGGTGGTCTGGGGCCTGGCCACAGGGCAAGGATAGGTCTGGGGGACCGGGGAGAAGGCCACTGGACAGGGGCAGGTTCAGGAGGCCTGGGAGGAGGCCACAGGACAGGGACTGGGTCAGGGGGCCCGGGAGGAGGCCACAGGACAGGGACTGGGTCAGGGGGCCCGGGAGGAGGCCACAGGACGGGAACTGGGTCAGGGGGCCTGGGAGGAGGCCACAGGTCAGGAACAGGGTCAGGGGCCCTGGGAGGAGGCCACAGGACAGGGGCCGGGTCAGGAGGCCTGGGAGGAGGCCACAGGACAGGGGCCGGGGCCGGGTCAGGAGGCCTGGGAGGAGGCCACAGGACGGGAACTGGGTCAGGGGGCCTGGGAGGAGGCCACAGGATAGGGGCCGGGTCAGGAGGCCTGGGAGGAGGCCACAGGTCAGGAACAGGGTCAGGGGCCCTGGGAGGAAGCCACAGGACAGGGTCCGGGTCAGGAGGCCTGGGAGGAGGCCACAGGACAGGGGCCGGGTCAGGAGGCCTGGAAGGCTCTGAGGACGGAGCTGAGGAAGGCTCAGGAGATGGAACTGAGGAAGGCTCAGGAGGCGGAGCCGTAGGAGGCTCAGGAGGCTTTGGGGCGGAGCCGTAGGAGGCTCGGGAGGCGGAGCCATAGGAGGCTCGGGAGGCTCTGGGGGTGGAGCAGTAGGAGGCTCGGGAGGCGGAGCCATAGGAGGCTCGGGAGGCCTGGAGGCGGAGCCATGGGACGTTCTGGAGGCTCAGGAGGTGGAGCCGTGGGAGGCTCAGGAGGCCTTGGGGGCGGAGCCGTAGGAGGCTCTGGAGGCGGAGTCCTAGAAAGCTCGGGAGTCTCTGGGAGCAGAGCTGTAGGAGGCTCGGGAGGCAGAGCCGTAGGAGGCTCGGGAGGCAGAGCCGTAGGAGGCTCGGGAGGCGGAGCCCTAGAAGGCTTGGGAGTCTCTGGGAGCAGAGCCGTAGGAGGCTCGAGAGGCGGAGCCGTAGGAGGCTCGAGAGGCGGAGCCCTAGAAAGCTCTGGAGTCTCTGGGAGCAGAGCCGTAGGAGGCTCGGGAGGCGGAGCCGTAGGGGGCTCTGGAGGTGGAGCCGTAGGAGGCTCGGGGAGAAGGGCCGTGGAAGACTCGAGAGGCTCTGGAGGCGGAGCCCTGGAAGGCTCGAGAGGCTTGAGAGGTGGAGCCCTGGAAGGCTCGAGAGGCTTGAGAGGCGGAGCCCTGGAAGGCTCGAGAGGCTTGAGAGGCGGAGCCCTGGAAGGCTCGAGAGGCTTGAGGGGCAGAGCCCTGGAAGGCTCGAGAGGCTTGAGAGGCGGAGCCCTGGAAGGCTCGAGAGGCAGAGCCCTGAAAGGCTCGAGAGGCAGAGCCCTGGAAGGCTCGAGAGGCTTGAGAGGCAGAGCCCTGGAAGGCTCGAGAGGCAGAGCTCTGGAAAGCTCAGAAGGCGGAGCTCTGGAAAGCTCGGGAGGCTCGGAAGGCGGAGCTCTTGGAAGCTCGGGAGGCTCGGAAGGCGGAGCTCTTGGAAGCTCGGAAGGTGGAGCTCTTGGAAGCTTCGGAAGGCCTTCGGAAAGCTCGGAAGGCGGCCTGGAAAGCTCGAAGGCGCCTGAAAGCTCGGAAGGCCTGAAAGCTCGAAGGCGGCTTCGGAAAGCTTCGGAAGGCGGCCTCGAGAAGCTCGAAGGCGGCGCTCGAAAGCTCGAGGCGGCTCGGAAAGCTTCGGAAGGCGGCGCTCGGAAGCTTCGAAGGCGCTCGAAAGCTCGGAAGGCGGCTTCGAGAAGCTTCGAAGGCTCGGAAGGCGGAGCTTTAGGAGGCTCGGAAGGCGGAGCTCTGGAAAGCTCAGGAGGCTCGGAAGGCAGAGCTCTAGGAGGCTCGGAAGGCGGAGCTCTGGAAAGCTCGGGAGGCTCGGAAGGCGGAGCTCTGGAAAGCTCGGGAGGCTCGGAAGGCGGAGCTCTAGGAAGCTCGGGAAGCTCGGGAGGCAGAGCTCTGGAAAGCTCAGAGGGCGGAGCTCTGGAAAGCTCGGGTAGCTCGGGAGGCAGAGCTTTGGAAAGCTCGGAGGGCGGAGCTCTGGAACGCTCGGGAGGCGGAGCTCTGGAACGCTCGGGAGGCGGAGCTCTGGAACGCTCGGGAGGCGGAGCTCTGGAACGCTCGGGAGGCTCGGGAGGAGCTGACTCTTGGACGGGCACGACCACTGGTGCTGGCTTTTGGACGGTCAGGGCTACTGGCGCTGGCTCTTGGACGGTCAGGGCTACTGGCGCTGGCTCTTGGACGGTCATGGCTACTGGCGCTGGCTCTTGGACGGTCATGGCTACTGGCACTGGGACGGACAAGACCACAGGCGCTGGCTCAGGGACGGTCGAGGCTACAGGCGCTGGCTCAGGAGCGGTCGAGGCTACAGGCGCTGGCTCACTGACGTCAGAGGATACTGGCGTGCTGGCCGTGGCAGGCGTGGGCTCTGGCTCGCTGGCCGTGGCAGGCGTGGGCTCTGGCTTGCTGGCCGTGGCAGGCGTGGGCTCTGGCTCGCTGGCCGTGGCAGGCGTGGGCTCTGGCTCGCTGGCCGTGGCAGGCGGAGACTGGGGAGCAGAAGCCTTTCCTCTTCTCCTCCTCCGCCGGGTGGGCCGAAGCTGGCAACGCTGGCTCGTTGGCCGTGGCAGGCACGGAAAGCCCAGAGGCGAAGCCGGGATCGAGAGGTGGTTCCCGGCAGAGAGTTCTCTCAAGACTAAACTCACATATTCCCTCCACGTGAGGTCTCCGGAGTTTGGCAATTCCCTCAGCCGGTATGTAGGTAGCCCGAGCTGGTAGATGGTCTTTAGGGATGCGTCGAAGCCGGTGTGGAGGGCAACAGCGGAAAAGAAGTGGGAGAACTCGCGGATGGTCAACTCCGCCTGGGTCAGTTCCATGAGGTAAGCTGCTAGATCCATTTGTGGTCTTTCGTTCTGTTACGAATGCAGACAGCGAAGGCAGACGAGGAGAGCGGATCTAAGTGCAAGCTTTACTTTATTGAAACACAAAAACACAAAGGAAAACCCTCAATGGGGAAATAAACATAACACAGAAAATACAGGCAGGAAACACACACCGGGCTAACAACATTCAACAAAAGACAAGGACTGAACCAAAAACCAGGATATAAATACACAAGGACAGGATGATTACAAATGATCAACAGGTGTGAACAATGACACAAAATGGTAGTGATGATGACAGGTGGATACTGGGAAGTGTAGTTCTTTAAACAATAGACTAGTGAGACAGCGGAGCTAAACAAGGGACAAAAGTGAACCTATGGAAAACAAAAGGGACAAAAATGGAAACCAAAGGGGCAATGGGAAAACAAGACAAGGTAACCCTAACAGTTGTGTATGTGAGTTAAAAATATATATTTGTAAATCATTTAATTTATTTGTGGATTCACTTTATTTTTGTGAAACTCCTAACATATATTTATAAATTGCATTCTTTTATTTATGAATTTATTTAATTTTTGTGAAACTCCTTACATTTATTTGTGGATCAACTTTCTATTTGTGAATCTCTTTCCATTTGTATGTTAATATGCAACAATTCTATCTCTATAGGATGTCATTAAATATCGATACATCGATTATTGATCAGCATGTTATTTTATAAAAATATTTATGAGGCATTAATATATTAAAATTAGCTGACATTTAAGTTAGAATCCCAATTTGCGTGCTTTCCAACATGCTCAGTTGGCTTCTGTTAAACAGTCTGGCATAATAGCATTAGGAGACCACAAGAGGGTGATATGCCATTTACTGAAGCACACACAAAGTTAAGAAAGATTTGGTACTTCTTAAAGAATGAACAAAGTGATTTTGTTTTTCACTAGTGTAACTGCGCAAACTGAACGATTAGAAATGTCATTGTTTATTATGCAATTTCTCTGTATGTATCTTTAGAAGAGGATTCATTCAAGCTGTCAAACCAAAAAATGACATACTTTTAACTGAAAATATATTGTGTAGGCTCTATGAAAGATACACATAAACAATAAATCATCCATGGCTAAAATAAATTATATTTGTCTTTTGATAATGATTTGGGTCGAATTTAATGAGAACTATGCAATTTGCGCTCCGTGGCACTGCAGAATTTTGAGCGTTGCTTGTGTGTTCGTACCTTTTGTAGAAAATAAATAATTGTTTCTAATTTTAGAACACGCCATGTCGTTCCCCAAATTCATCCGGTGTGTGACACCCTTTGATTTACCCTGCCACTCACACTTTTTTAAAGTTTTAAAGAGAAATATGTCTGAAGAGACCAAACTATTGTGCAACAAGCAGCCCTATTTATATCTGAAAAAAATAGATAATCATCTGGAAAATCTTCTGGTAATCGATGCGTGATAAAGGCATCGATCCCAAGTCTAATTGTAACAATTTTATTAAAAACTTTTTTTTTACCAGTTTTAGTTGAAAGGTTTACTTCAGTCAAGTAACTCCAAATTAACTAGTTGAAACAACATCTGGTGGAAGCACATGCACATGCCCTTAGTCAAAGTCCATTTGACTGGAACCCCTGAAATGACTGACATACTCATTGCAGGTCATCTAATTTATGCTCTTACATATGCAAACAAGAAAAACTTTTTTGCAAGTTGGTTTGACAAAATCCTCATTAGTTATTGTGTGCTTGTGTAAGAGAGAGGAGAATGTTAGGATGCCATTATGGGTTTGTATTGCTAAACACTGTTCTGATTCAACAAAGGCAAGACTGTTCTCCAAAGCACACACTCTCTTACAGTAAAGAAACTTGAGCCAGCCATTCACATTGGATCAGAGTTATTTCCTGGTCTCCAAGCCAACAGAACTTTTACATCGCCAGAACAATCATACTGTGTATCAAACAGAACGAGGTTCACACACACACTTGTACACACACAAGTTATTTTCCTTGCAATGCAGTCACAATTGTTTGTAGATTTTGTTTTGGTTCATCTTATAGTATTAGATGCTTTATTCTGATGAGCTGTGTCTTAAAATATGAGTATGTGCTCTGGTGGTCTTTATTTATGCATGTTTGTGAACGCTTTGTTTTGCTTTGTGAATACGAGGAGTGTGCTCGTCTCCATGTGCATACTCTGGGTCATTGCTTCCCTGTATGTGTTTATGTATGTTCAGCCCTAGTTTCATGGCCATGTGATTGTTAGTCTTCCATGGTTTTTCCCATTTCTCTTCTGCTCTTCCAGCTTTATGCAGGGTTCCCATGTAGCTTGGAAAACCTGGAATTTTGCAATGCAGATTTCTAGTCTTGGAAAAGTCATGGAAAATTAGAAAAATACCAAAATGTCCTGGAAATAATTATTTGTTCAGGAAAATAAATAAGTATTTTTCTCCCCTTTTCTCTCCATATTGAAATACCCAATTATCATTGCATTCTAGGTCCTCGTGGTGGCTTAGTGACTCGCCTCAATCCGGGTGGCGAAGGACGAATCTCAGTTGAGCGTCAATCCACACATCTTATCACGTGGCTTGTTGAGACGTAGCACATGTGGAGGCTTCACGCTATTCTACGTGGCATCCACGCACAACTCACTACGTGCCCCACCCAGAGCGAGAATCGCACATTATAGCAACCACGAGGAGGTAACCCCATGTGACTCTACCCTCCCAAAGAACTGGAGTCACACAGCATGCCTTGGATTTAAACTTGTGACTCCAGGGGTGGTAGTCAACGTCAATACTCTCTGAGCTACAGGGCATCATAATATAACAATTTGAAGGTGTTGCTAGCAGGGTTTTCATTACATGTACAAAAATATGATAATGATCAGGACTCGGAATAGGAGTCAAATACACAAATGTGTATCATTTTGTCACTGCTGCTGGCTGTGATTTGTGTAACAACATCAGCAGTTAAGGATGCTTACACCCTCAAGATTGATTACAGTAGAAACCAATCATGTGTTTGGCAACCACGGTCCAACCGGGGCAGATTGCTTGATTGTTTCAGCTACATCCAGTCACGTGCTTGACTACAGCAGCATGTGCACAGTGAGAAGCGGCATTTATGAAACTTCTCATTCACAAACAAACTGAGTGACCTGGAAAATGTACCGTCAGACTTAATGAGAGGGGCATTTTGTTTGTTTCCTTCAGCATTGGCATGTGAGTATACCTTGTTCATCACGGATAGAAAATGGAGGAAGAGCTATTTATGCATAATAGTGACTGATGTCTATACACGTTGCAGGCATCCACATGACTCGCATCAGTGCTGTCGATTACATTGAAGTCTATGAAGTGACGTGTCAGTGCAACCTCGGCTCCAACTTTGTGAATCGGTGATTTACACCCAACATGAGTTTGCATCCCTGTGAGTTATACATTTTAGACAACAATGAAAGTTGAACCACTGATTAAAGAAAAAATTATTCACACTGGGTTGGTAGCATGGAGATTCGGCCATAAAACCTCAGGATTTGCATTCATTTTCAATAATTCAACGATTCGACTCATTCCCCCTCTGTCGCTCACTTCGATGTTGTGTCGAGGGGTCTCTCTTGAGCGCTGAATATACCTCTGATCTATGAAAAAATGCCAATGAGAAGTTGGCAGACAGAATTTGCATGTCTTGCCTCCGGACATACGGGTATAAAGGCGGTGAAATACGTCTGTTTCATTCAGAATTTTTTCCAAGCCGATGGTTGTGTATGCAGCAAGCTGCGAGTCACACACACCTGTTCCCCTTACCTCTGAGCGATCTGCTGTTGGATCTACCGCGCACTTCAGCGGCTTTCTTCTTCTCTGCACGGCAGTGCAGTTTGCCCCTGGGCACTTCGACAGCACAAACTAAAAGAGTGTTTGTAAAAGAGTGATTTTCTTTAAAAGAGTTAGTTTCTCTAAAAGAGCAAATACACAGCTGGCGTTGAACATCCTTTTCATGAAGCGTCTTTTTAAAAATGTCTTTCCAACTCTGTGTAGTTTCTGGATGCGGTTGATTTCGCTCTACTTCTGACGTTCATAAAAGCTGCCTCGCGTGCCTGGGCTGCGATCACACGCAGGCAGCGTTTTATGAATGGTTCATGTTCTCAGTGCAAGAACATAACCATTGCAGCATTGCGGTCGCAGCTTTCTTTTGTCACGAGAGAAAGCCAATTCAGCCGCCCCCCGCGCCTCGCCTCCTTCCTATGGGATTGAGGCAGGCGCCGCGGGCGATAAAGGCGATTTGGGGATAATTACGGGCTCGCTTTCGCCGGGTAAATACCCACAAACCACCCGCCTCCCCGGCATGATTGCTTGCTTCTGTCCGAGCTCGGGATGAGTGCGGCTCGCTTCACGGCCAGCCGGCATTCTCCCTTGAGCACCCGGAGTTGGATGACGACATCGCCGCTGCATCGGAGAGTGTCACAGCGGCGTCTGATGCTGATGACTCTCCTGGGCCGCCACCTTCGGGTCTGCTTGCCCAGGCTGAGGCTGACTCGCAGAGGTCCGCTATGTTTTTCCGGACTGCCGCGAGCACGAGGCTGGACCGGAAACCTCCGTCCCCACCCACGGCTACTTGATTGGTTCCTCGGGCATGTGCGCCACTCACAGCCAAGCCCCCCAACACCCTGGTTCCTTTCTTCCCGGACGTGCATTTACTGCTTCCACCCTGCATGCCATGGCCCCTCCTGCAACCAACACCAGGCCAAGGCACTTCAAGGCACTTCTGCCAGGGGACGAGGAGCCCAGCCGCCTGGAAGAGGACGATGGCCTCTGACCACGAGGGGAGAAGGGGCTCCTAATTGACCGCCTGGAGCGGTCAGGGCCGCTGCCAGGGGCGCAGGAGTTGCCTACCGGCCGCTGAAACGCAGTGCGGTTTCAGACCACTGACCGCGAGCGGGGAGGCCCCTTCTGTTCCCCGAGAACGCAGCGGGGCGTTCCGTCCACCAGGGGCTGGAGGTCTGCCTCTGATCCGCCCGGAGAGGCGCGGCTGTCGTCCGATAGAGGGTGGAGGAGTGGCCGAGGAACAAGCTACGGCGTATCGGAGAACCGGCTTTTCAACATAAATAATGGTTTAATAATAAACTAAAACAGAAGACAAACACACACATGACAGACATGTCCGTTAACAATCTCTCTCACCCGCATGATCCTCTGCAGTCGATCTTTATCCCTCTCGAAGGCTTGATTAGCCTAATACGGGACTGGGTGTGTAGGATCACGACCCGGCCCCACCTCCGCCCTGCCACATTGACCTTACTTTTTGTCAGATTACTAAGCACAAACTGTGTAAGATTGTGCATAAACACATTCAGTCATAGTTTCTTCATTTTAAGATTTACATTTAGAATTCCCATAGGAGTGAATGCTTCCTAAGAAGTATGGTTAAAAAATGCTAATGAATTCTGTGTTTGTGACATCAGGGCCATAATGAGGTTGAAATCATCATGTGATCTTGTCATCTTGAGAAAATGACCCTCAGGAGAACCACAAAGCTCTGTGCTCGGCCCACCAATGATTCAATCTCGGTCTTCATTGAACCGCCCTCTGGATTTCCTAATTTTGGCTGTAAATGTTTAGCTTGTTCTAGTAATTTTCTAGCCACTTTTCATTCTGAGTGCGCTCTTTCTGACTCTGGTGTGTGTTTGTGTATTTGGCTGGGCTAAAGCAAACATTGGCTTAATCGAAACACAGGATACACTCCCAATTTTTATTTGTGGGTGAACTATTCCTTTAAGAGAACTGCAGGGTCAGTGAGGATGTGCTTCTAATTTGGAGAGTTTTCACCTGAACAGTAACAACTTTATAAATGAGCTCAGAAGAGGCTGACCACATACAAACACATAGAATATGAGATGCATTAGCCTAAGTCAAACACACACTTTTTTTTGCTTGTATCCCGTACATGAGGTTACATTACCAAACATTGTGCACATATTCTCCCAGATGCAGTCTTAACACACACGCAGAAATGTCCCCACTTTTTCCTCAGACAAGCATGCATAATGTGTTTTGGTTTGGTTGTTTCTTTGTACAGCATTGTCTGCTTATAGTGCTCATTTTCCAAAGATTAAATTGTATCCTCTACCTCACACCTTGTGCTTGTCTTAGTTGAGGTTGTAATGTATTTAAGTGAAACTCACTAAACACCCATGATATATTTGATTTGCTGTGAAAAGTCAAAATACTTTTAGTGAATCAGTTTGTTTGGGCAGTTTATTTCAATGAACCAGTTCAAAAGTGATTCTTATGCGGTATTTGATGTGTTCTTTTGCATAGCAGTTTGACCGCATCAAGTAAAATAACTCTTTATTTGCAATTTGAACTATTTATTTACCCATTGAACCCATTGAACCCCAATTCTGAAAAAGTTGAGACAGTTTGAAAAATGTTAATAAAAACAAAATTGTAATTGTAAATTATAATCAACCTTTGCTATGTAGAAAGCTCTACAAATACACATTAAATTATGTTTTACACTGTGAATTTCATTGTTTTTTGTTTTGTTTTTTAATGTACAGTAATTTCAAATCAGATGATTCCAACACACTCCAAAAAAGTTGGGACAGTCCAGTGTTTGGGAACTGAAGACACCCAAGTTTAAATTTTGAAAGTGGAATTTTCCCTCATTCATCCATTATGTTGGTCTTAAGCAACACAATTGTCTCAATTAACACCTGTACAGTTCAAAGATATTTCTTTTTTGACTATTCTTTGAAAGTATTTGCATAAAGCTAATTGAGGTTTAATAGATTTCAGAGAATGTATTTAATTCAGCCATTCAATACATCCCTAGTCCATCCATCCATCCACACAACCCATCTATCCACAAAGCAGTCTATCTATCCATCCATCCATCCATCCATCCACCCATTCAATCATCCATCCACACAACCCATTCATCCACACAACCCATTCATCCACAAAGCAATCTATCCATCCATCATCCTTCATCTAAAAAACAACCCATCATTCAACAAAATATCCATCTATCCATCCATTATCCATTCATCCCATCAACAAACTTACCATCCATCCATACCATCAACCAACCAACCAATTGTCCATACATCAAACAATCCCATTAAGCAACTAACCTTCCATCCATCCCTCCCTCCATCCATCCATCCATCCATCCATCCATCCATCCATCCATCCATCCATCCATCCATCCATCCATCCCATCAAACAAATTAACCATCTGTACATGGGCAGTTGTGGCTCAGTTGGTAGAGCAGGTCGGCCAAAAATTGCAGGGTTGGTGGTTTGAATCCCGGCTCACACTACTCCAGTGGCAGGCTAGCACTGCTGCCATTGGTGTATGAATGTGTGAATGAGTCACAGTGTAAAGTGATTTGAATCTGTTAAGGTTAAAAAGGTGCTATATAAGTGCAGACCATTTATATCCATCCATTGATCCATCTCATCAACTAACTAACCTTCCATCCATCTGTCCATCAACCAACTAACTGTCCATCACTCCGTCCATCCCATCAAACAACAGTCCATCTGTCCATCCATCCCATCAACCAAACCTGATGAAGGTTTAGAGGGGTATTAATTAGACTTTTTTGAATATCAGAATATAATTTGAGTACTTTGAACATCACTATTTATCTATTATTTTATCATATTTTATTTATGCGGTATGCAGAGGTTTATCCAAGTATAGGTGACTTTTATCTTGATTGATTTTATCCTGCTGATCGCTCTTTTCATATGGCACTGTGCTCTCTATGCTTTAATCCAGTGTATACAGGTGCAGAATGAGAGAGTGGGCTGATGCCATAAACAGTTTTACTGGCAAAATAACAGGCCACTGCTCTCAGTAAACACACTGTGTTTGGCTTTGGGGAAAAACAGAGATTCTTTTAAGCATCTGTACACATTCAAACGGACTCACCGGACATGCACCACACACACGTTTAGTGTTGCATGGCAGCTTGTATTAGTGTACAAGTACCAGCGGGTGTTTAGTTCTCTGAGGGTGCAAAGTGATAAGGAAATGCTTTCACTGAGGCCTGTCTGGGGCACGTGTGTGCGTCACATCTCAGGTCAATAGTCAAATATGTAGAGGACAAAGGGAGTGAGGGACACCGGGGTAAAGAGAAAGGACAGATACCTTAATAGGATGTGTAGAAAACAGTGAGCCGATTGAGAGAGAAGAGAGAGAGAAATACAAAGAAGTACAAAATTAACATTTTTGGAGAGATTTTTAATATATACTGTATAATTGCATTGTAATGGTATTCTTATTGCATTATAATGGTATTCTTAATTAATTAAAATGCCATATAATACACTGTAAAGGGAGCATATGGGAAAGGAGGAGGCAAGAACTGGCTTGACAATATAAATAATAATTTTAATTAAACACTTAAACAAAAGACACAAACACACACACATGACAGTCAGCTGACCGTAAACGATCTCTCTCTCTATTGAGAGATAGAGCCTGTCCCTCTGGCCGAAATGAAGAAGGGGTTTTACAACTGAGTATGCGGAGCAACTCGCTGCCAGCTCAGTACTTGTGCCAACTTAAGCCCTGTACTGAGACAGGTGCTCCGCATGCGCTGGTACCCCGTAGGTAACCCCTTGCAACATATTTTCTGCTGAGAACGTTTCCCTATTGGTAAACTGCGTCATCCTTGGGCAGAGGCCCCTCCAGTCACCATGCTCGTAGAGCCTCCTCCTCCATTGGGTAGGACCTACCGTGGGGCTCCTCCAAATTACATACTTCCGAATAGACTGGGCAAGACCATGTGCCATATCTCCACTTGAACACCCCCTCTGGGCGGGGTTGTGGGTGTTTATTTTGCTAAATAAGTTTTAAATTACAGAATTGACATTTCCTAAATATCATAATGAACACACTAGAACACACGGAAAAAAACGTTCCAGACTAATATCCTCCTGCTTTTTCACGGACTGTTTTTGATGGAGGTTCTGGTTCCTGTGGCTGTAAAGAGATCAGCTGGAAAGCTCAGCCCATAGAAACTCACTAAATCAAATCAGGAAAAACATGATGCAATACCAGGACAGAGCGGCCGCATCAGCCAAACCGCCAATCAGCTAAACAGCAATCAGCGCACAAGCTAATAAACCTCCGGAGGGGGTTTACCAACATGTCAAATATCATGCTAATAACTTCTTTGGGATCAAAATATATCAAATGAGGCAGCACTAATGCATGCTCTTATGTTTTCTTTTTTTTTTTAAGGAACATCAGGCTTCTGTTTAAATGAACTGGATGTTTTTGGAAAAGAGAAATAAAACTTGCAGCGTAGACACAGTTACTATGTCAATAGGGTTGTAGGAACAATCTAAAAAGTGGTTGGGGGGGGTGTTTACAAACATGTAAAATATCATGCTAATAACTTCTTTGGGATCAAAATATATCAAATGAGGCAGCACTAATGCATGCTCTTATCTTTTCTTTTTTTTTTAAGGAACATCAGGCTTCTGTTTAAATGAACTGGAAGTTTCTGGAAAAGAGAAATAAAACTTGCAGCGTAGACACAGTTACTATGTCAATAGGGTTGTAGGAACAATCTAAAAAGTGGTAAGGGCTAGAGACGGGAACATTATTTGCCTTAATATTATCTTGAAAATGTATTGTATTTTAAAGTTGTTTATGTGATTGGCTACAGTTTTCTATTTTTGCACCACAGCCAAACTTTCAATATATAACTCTAAAACTAAAAACATAAACCTAAACTTTTACCAGCGGTTTATGTGTGTGTATATATATATATATATATATATATATATATGAAGCCTTGAACAGAGAGCTGAATGAATATCTCTGCATGTTAGCTACTCTGTGCGTGCGTGTGTGCGTTTGTGCGTGCGCAAAACTTAATATTCTGTAATCATAAAACTCTCTCTGAGACATCAAACATCTGCATTCAGCCTGGAGCATATCGTGCTAGTGTCTGTTTGCATTCTAAACACCGGCTGTAACAGGATCCCTGAATTTCCAGGTATTAAATAAAGTGCTCTCTTACCCATATTTAACGTTGCTTTTTTTCTCTTATATTTGAATGCTAGATTTCTGAAACCAAAGGCAAAGAAATTGTGTTATTGGAAATGGTGGCATGAAACAGGCTCATTCTTCAGTTCTGTGGTAACCCACTCTCACCCTCCTGGGGTGAAATACGTGAAAGCTGGGTATATTGCTTCACTCTGGTTAATAAATGCACCCATCTAATAAAACCGGTCGTGGCTTGACCAAACACTGTTGCATTGAGATTTTCCTATAATGACAGACTGAGGGAATTCTCTAAGATTGAACTGTGCCCACTGATATTGGAATTTATTTGCAAATGCAAACATCTGTGCTGAACACAAGGCCAGTTTGCAGGCCTGTTCTGAGTGCTCGGTTGTGGAGGGTGTTGTGAATGAATGGTTTTCAGGAGTAGTTTACCCAAAAATGTCAATTCTAATATAATATATCACCTTATGTTGCTCCAAACCCATCTTATTTTATTTCTTCTGTGGATCACTAAAGGAGATGTTTTAGTGAATATCACAGCCCATCTTGTCAATACAATGACAGTGGACAGTTCTTCACTTTAAAGCTTAAAGGGGTCATGTCATGGAATCAAAGTTTCCTTGATATTTTTACATATTAAAGCTCATTCTACTATGAAAACATACTGTTAATTTTAGAAGTCAAAACTTGACATGATCAGTGTTCCCATGGAAACACTGATCCTGCATGCCAGCAGCACCTGAAACACACGAGGGCAAAAACATCAACACTAACAAAACAAAGAGGGAATGAGGATGCCACGGTCCTCATCAGACAAAACCCAACCTGACAAGGTGACAGGATTGTGACATCACTGGAGAGCGCACGGTGATAACTCGTGCATGGCAGTCACTAGCAACCAGACCCGTACACTCACACAAAAACGTACACGAAACATGAAACTGAAGGGACCATAATGCCACAATTACAATAACCCCCCAAAAAAAACATGACAAACAAAATGAACACTTAACAAAGAACAGGAAACACAACAGAAAGCAGCAGCAGGGGAACGGCCTTTGTGGCGACTGAGAATAAGATTTACTCCTCCTCCTCATAAGCTTTCATTTAATTTTTGTAAGACAATTTTAGTGTTAGATAGGCCATATGAGAGGAGGCAGGAATGATCACGAATACTAATGTGATTCAAACCTGAGGAGACTAAGACCCCTCCCCTGGGAACAGAATAAAATGTAATATCTGATATAGGGCATATACACAATATATACAGTGAGGAAAATAAGTATTTGAACACCCTGCTATTTTGCAAGTTCTCCCACTTAGAAAACATGGAGGGGTCTAAAATTGTCATCGTAGGTGCATGTCCACTGTGAGAGACATAATCTAAAAAAAAAAATCCAGAAATCACAATGTATGATTTTTTAACTATTTATTTGTATGATACAGCTGCAAATAAGTATTTGAACACCTGTCTATCAGCTAGAATTCTGACCCTCAAAGACCTGTTAGTCTGCCTTTAAAATGTCCACCTCCACTCCATTTATTATCCTAAATTAGATGCACCTATTTGAGGTCATTAGGTGCATAAAGACACCTGTCCACCCCATACAATCAGTAAGAATCCAACTACTAACATGACCAAGACCAAAGAGCTGTCCAAAGACACTAGAGACAAAATTGTACACCTCCACAAGGCTGGAAAGGGCTACGGGAAATTGCCAAGCAGCTTGGTGAAAAAAGGTCCACTGTTGGAGCAATCATTAGAAAATGGAAGAAGCTAAACATGACTGTCAATCTCCCTCGGACTGGGGCTCCATGCAAGATCTCACCTCGTGTGGTCTCAATGATCCTAAGAAAGGTGAGAAATCAGCCCAGAACTACAGGGGAGGAGCTGGTCAATGACCTGAAAAGAGCTGGGACCACCGTTTCCAAGGTTACTGTTGGTAATACACTAAGACGTCATGGTTTGAAATCATGCATGGCACGGAAGGTTCCCCTGCTTAAACCAGCACATGTCAAGGCCCGTCTTAAGTTTGCCAATGACCATTTGGATGATCCAGAGGAGTCATGGGAGAAAGTCATGTGGTCAGATGAGACCAAAATAGAACTTTTTGGTCATAATTCCACTAACCGTGTTTGGAGGAAGAAGAATGATGAGTACCATCCCAAGAACACCATCCCTACTGTGAAGCATGGGGTGGTAGCATCATGCTTTGGGGGTGTTTTTCTGCACATGGGACAGGGCTGACTGCACTGTATTAAGGAGAGGATGACCGGGGCCATGTATTGCGAGATTTTGGGGAACAACATCCTTCCCTCAGTTAGAGCATTGAAGATGGGTCGAGGCTGGGTCTTCCAACATGACAATGACCCGAAGCACACAGCCAGGATAACCAAGGAGTGGCTCTGTAAGAAGCATATCAAGGTTCTGGCGTGGCCTAGCCAGTCTCCAGACCTATACCCAATAGAGAATCTTTGGAGGGAGCTCAAACTCCGTGTTTCTCAGCGACAGCCCAGAAACCTGACTGATCTAGAGAAGATCTGTGTGGAGGAGTGGGCCAAAATCCCTCCTGCAGTGTGTGCAAACCTGGTGAAAAACTACAGGAAACGTTTGACCTCTGTAATTGCAAACAAAGGCTACTGTACCAAATATTAACATTGATTTTCTCAGGTGTTCAAATACTTATTTGCAGCTGTATCATACAAATAAATAGTTAAAAAATCATACATTGTG
Source organism: Xyrauchen texanus (assembly GCF_025860055.1). Classification (NCBI taxonomy): domain Eukaryota; kingdom Metazoa; phylum Chordata; class Actinopteri; order Cypriniformes; family Catostomidae; genus Xyrauchen; species Xyrauchen texanus. The sequence goes on along the minus strand of NC_068303.1, from coordinate 22,960,723 downwards.
ATTTCTGGATTTTTTTTTTAGATTATGTCTCTCACAGTGGACATGCACCTACGATGACAATTTCAGACCCCTCCATGATTTCTAAGTGGGAGAACTTGCAAAATAGCAGGGTGTTCAAATACTTATTTTCCTCACTGTATATAAAAAAATCAGGATTCTTTGATGAAAAGAAAGTTAAAAATAACAGTATTTATCTGAAATAGAAAGCTTTAGTAACATTATAAATGTCTTTACAGTCACCTTTGATCAATATAATGCATCCTTGCTGAATAAAAGTATAAATTTATTTCCAAAAAACAAAATTCTTACTGACCTCAAACTTTTGAACAGTAGTGTATAATGTTACAAAAGTTATTTTGAACTTTCTATTTATCAAAGCCTGAACAAAATTGTGCACAACTGTTTTCAACTTTGATAATAATAATAAATGTTTCTTAAGCAGCAAATCAGTATATTAGAATTATTTCTGAAGGATCAGGTGACACTGGAGACTGGAGTAATGATGCTGAAAATTCTGTATATATATATATATATATATATATATATATATACATATATATATATATATATAAAATTTGCCTCTGGGGGCATTTACCATTTACATTGATCGCCTCAGGACATTACTGTATGAATAGCACCCTCAGCGTGTTAGCTGAGCCAGGATCGTTTTGTTTCAGACAGATTAAAATCCAGCAGGACGTGCCGGCACATCCGTCGACCCCTGCGGGTTAACATGCACTAGATGGACATCTTTGTCGCATTTCCGGTAATGTGCTTCTGTGCACATTCAGTGCAGGATGAAAGTGTCTGTGTGTGTGTGTCTTTTCACCGTGCTTTGGACTATGTATGTTTGTTTGTTTTTCAGCATATATTATCTTATATTACCTTTTAGTGATCAAGCACAAGGTGCTTCACAAAAACACACACAGTAAAACCACAACAAAAAACAACAGAAAATATTTCACAACAAATTTCAACCCCTCCTCCCAATGACCAGGTGCTCTGTCTTGCCACGGCTGATGTGAGGAAAACTCTACTTAGAGTCAACTGACGGAAAGCTGCTGGACCAGACAACATTCCTGGCAGAGTGCTCAGAGGATGTGCAGACCAGCTGGCAGATGTTCTTACTGACATCTTCAACATCTCTCTGAGCATTGCCGTTGTTCCAACGTGCTTCAAGGCCACCATCATCGTCCCCATGCCAAAGAAGTCTTCAGTGTCCTGCTTCAACGACTACCGCCCTGTCGCACTCACACCCATCATCATGAAGTGCTTCGAGAGGCTCGTCATGAGGCACATTAAGACCCAGCTGCCCCCCTCACTAGACCCACTACAGTTTGCGTATCGTCCAAACCGTTCAACAGACGATGCCATCACCACCACCACCCTCCATCTGGCCCTCACCCACCTAGATAAAAAGGACTCATACGTTTAAATGCTGTTCATAGACTTCAGCTCAGCATTCAACACAATCATTCCCCAGCACCTGATTGGAAAGCTGAACCTGCTGGGCCTGGACACCTCCCTCTGCAACTGGATCCTGGACTTCCTGACTGGGAGACCTCAGTCAGTCCGGATCAGGAACAGCATCTCCACCACCACCACACTGAGCACTGGGGCCCCCCGGGGCTGTGTGCTCAGTCCACTGCTGTTCACTCTGCTGAATCACATCATCAAGTTCGCCGAAGACACGACCGTGGTGGGTCTCATCAGCAAGAACGACGACTCAGCATACAGAGAGGAGGTGCAGCGGCTAACAGACTGGTGTAGAGCGAACAAACTGTCTCTGAATATCGACAAAACAAAAGAGATGGTTGTTGACTTTAGGAGAGCACAGAATGACCACTCTCCAATGAATTTCGACGGCACCTCTGTGGAGATCGTCAAGAGCACCAAATTCCTTGCGGAGAACCTCACCTGGTCCCTCAACACCAGCTTTATTACCAAGAAAGCCCAGCAGCGTCTCTACTTTCTTTGAAGGCTGAGGAAAGCACATCTCCCACCCCCCATCCTCACTACATTCTATAGAGGGACTATTGAGTGCATCCTGAGCAGCTGCAACACTGTCTGGTTTGGGACTTGCACCGTTTCGGACCGCAAAGCCCTGCAGAGGATAGTGAGGACAGCTGAGAAGATCATCGGGGTCTCTCTTCCCTCCATCAAAGACAATTACAAAAAACACTGCATCCGCAAAGCAACCAGCATTGTGGACGACCCCACACACACCTCACACAAACTCATCACCCTCCTGCTGTCTGGCAAGAGACACTGAGGCATTTGGGCCCTCACGGCCAGACTGTGTAACAGCTTCTTACCCCAAGCCATCAGACTCCTCAATACTCAGAGACTGGTTTGACACAGACACACATGTCCTGAGTTAAACTTTAATTTTGTCACTTTATAACTGGCTGCTACCTCAATAACTGCTATGTGCATAGAACACTATCTCATAGTATGTTATGTTTACATTTGGCATTGTTAGAAACTGTCATCTTTTGCACTACTGTGTACTGGTCGGCGCTGCACTGTCTCTTACTGTGTCTAAATTGTCCTGTTCATTGTTAGAAATGTATTGTACTGTCCCATACTTTTTGCACACATTTGCACGTGCACTTTATATAGGTATGTTATTTAGTCTGTGTAGTCTCATGGGGTTCTGGGTTTGTCCTATGTTGTTTTATGTAGCACCATGGTCCTGGAGGAACGTTGTCTCATTTCGCTGTGTATTGTACTAACTGTATATGGCTGAACGACAATAAAAACCACTTGACTTGACTTGACTTGAATACTGGATACAAAAACATAACATTTCAGTGCATTAATACAAAACATTTCAGCACCACAAAATACACACATGGACCGAACTGTCCCATGTGTCAGATAATATTCTCACTATTCACACGAATTTTCATCCATCAGTCAGGCATCTCAGTCGCCCATTTCTTCTAAGTTTCTCCCTCTTAAAACAACTTTTTAGTTTTTCGCATGCACGAGCGAAACAGAATTAGATGTCTTTGGTGATTCACGCATATTCACGGATTTCATGAAAACTTTTACCCTTTTATTTAATTTACCCTTTACATCTGTGTGGAGAGCAACTATGGTGTATGTATCTCTCATACTGTACATCTCTTTGGTCACTTCATACATCAATGGTGTATTTGTGAATCAAATTGAAATCTAATGACAGATTTCGAATCCATGCAAAGAAAAGACATGGGTTCCCCCTGCATACATTAACAATAGCACGCACTAGCTGACTGACAAGCTGAAGTAAAATTGAGCTCAATTTACCATATAAATGATGAGCAAGTGTAAGACGTTGCATGCTAGAATCCTACAGTGATCAGCGGGTCTGCTAAGAACAAGCAACCTCTTCTGGTCAATAGCTGTAATACCATCATAAACGGAATGCAATCTTTACATAATCCCTTTTTCAAAGAAATAAAGTTAATCTTCATCTTGTCCGTCAGGCCGTATTCAATGATACAGAGAGCCGTATAAGGCAGCGTACCACCAGTTGTCCATCCCTGGTCTACATTTATATGTAACCAAAATATCTAATGAGGGTTTCTTCAGAAGCAGTTGTACTATTGCAGTCTTTAACTCCTCTGGGACACATCCTGACACAAGCAATCTATTTACTATAAAGAAGGGCCTAAAGTCCCAATAACGTCCTTGAAAAGTCTTAAAGGAACAACATCTGTATGGCAACTTGATGGTATATTTTTTAGCGTGGATTGCTTATGAACCAGTCATTCAAGCATGGCAAAGGAACTGTTATTGAAGGATAGGGCAGTTAAAAACACTTTGAACAGATCGCAAAACTGTAAGTAAACCGCTTCATTCATTAATTTTTTAAATGTCATGACTGTTTGATAGTATATGACCCTGCTGTGCTTGAGGGAATACTTTAATATATTTGGATGCAATGTGTTGGATGTGGGTTATATGTAAACCCTGAAATGTAGTTTTATAATGTTGTGCAGCTTGTTCATTCTCTTTCGATTGAGTTTCAAATATGGCTGTTTTCGAGGAGGTTGTATGATGTTAGCCAATCATAACTGTGGCCGTTTCAAAGGGCCGAAAACAGGGTGTAAAATGATATTACTAAATTATGACTGTTTTGGTGTCAAGAAACTTCACTAACATTATCAGTGGACCTCAGTTAAGATAAAAAAATATATATTTATATATAAAAAAGATATCATGACCCCTTTAAAAAAATAAAAAGTCATGACCCTTTTAAAAAAGGACCTAAAAATATAAAAAAAAGTAGTCCATGCGATTCCAGCATCATATTCCAAGTCCTTTTTTACGGAAAATATTTACTTCAGTTACAGTGGGTACGGAAAGTATTCAGACCCCCTTAAATTTTTACTCTTTGTTATATTGCAGCCATTTGCTAAAATCATTTAAGTTCATTTTTTTTCCTCATTATTGTACACACAGAACCCCATATTGACAGAAAAACACAGAATTGTTGACATTTTTGCACATTAATTAAAAAAGAAAAAACTGAAATATCACATGGTCCTAAGTATTCAGACCCTTTGTTCAGTATTTAGTAGAAGCACCCTTTTGATCTAATACACCCATGAGTCTTTTTGGGAAAGAAGCAACAAGTTTTTCACATCTGGATTTGGGTATCCTCTGCCATTCCTCCTTGCAAATCCTCTCCAGTTCTGTCAGGTTGGATGGTAAAAGTTGGTGGACAGCCATTTTCAGGTCTCTCCAGAGATGCTCAATTGGGTTTAAGTCAGGGCTCTGGCTGGGCCATTCAAGAACAGTCACGGAGTTGTTGTGAAGCCACTCCTTCGTTATTTTAGTGGTGTGCTTAGGGTCATTGTCTTGTTGGAAGGTGATCCTTCGGCCCAGTCTGAGGTCCAGAGCACTCTGGAGAAGGTTTTCGTCCAGGATATCCCTGTACTTGGCCGCATTCATCTTTCCCTCGATTGCAACCAGTCGTCCTGTCCCTGCAGCTGAAAAACACCCCCACAGCATGATGCTGCCACCACCATGCTTCACTGTTGAGACAGTATTGGACAGGTGATGAGCAGTGCCTGGTTTTCTCCACACATACCGCTTAGAATTAAGGCCAAAAAGTTCTATCTTGGTCTCATCAGACCAGAGAATCTTATTTATCACCATCTTGGAGTCCTTCAGGTGTTTTTTTAGCAAACTCCATGTGGGCTTTAATGTGTCTTGCACTGAGGAGAGGCTTCCGTCGGGCCACTCTGCCATAAAGCCCCGACTGGTGGATGGCTGCAGTGATGGTTGACTTACTACAACTTTCTCCCATCTCCCGACTGCATCTCCGGAGCTCAGCCACAGTGATCTTTGGGTTCTTCTTTACCTCTCTCACCAAGGCTCTTCTCCCCCGATAGCTCAGTTTGGCCGGACGGCCAGCTCTAGGAAGGGTTCTGGTCGTCCCAAACGTCTTCCATTTAAGGATTATGGAGGCCACTGTGCTCTTATGAACCTTAAGGGCAGCAGACATTTTTTTGTAACCTTGGCTAGATCTGTGCCTTGCCACAATTCTGTTTCTGAGCTCTTCAGGCAGTTCCTTTGACCTCATGATTCTCATTTGCTCTGACATGCACTGTGAGCTGTAAGGTCCTATATAGACAGGTGTGTGGCTTTCCTAATCAAGTCAGCTGGACTCAATTGAAGGTGTAGAACCATCTCAAGGATGATCAGAAGAAATGGACAGCACCTGAGTTAAATATATGAGTGTCACAGCAAAGGGTCTGAATACTTAGGACCATGTGATATTTCAGTTTTTCTTTTTTAATAAATTTGCAAAAATGTCAACAATTCTGTGTTTTTCTGTCAATATGGGGTGCTGTGTGTACAATAATGAGGAAAAAAAATGAACTTAAATGATTTTAGCAAATGGCTGCAATATAACAAAGAGTGAAACATTTAAGGGGGTCTGAATACTTTCCGTACCCACTGTAGATGTTCATGAGAGAAGCTTGTTCACAGTGGGTCACGTTTTTATGCAAGAACTTGTTGTTTAGCACTGAAAACCTAGATGCTCTTCATTCAAAGCTTTGCAGACTTCATGATCACATTTGTTCGTTTAAATTTTTTTTAATTTCAATTTATGTTACTTATGTATCCTGTACGGGATGGAGAATTTACACGTGGAACGGACTGGCTAATATATAATTTAAAAACAGAAGATACCATGTGGCTGTGTCCTGTGGTTACAGTTTTTTCAATCGATTTGGTACATTTCTCCAAACTCGGGTAACTCCTCTCAAAACATTTAACACAGTGATCTGTACACTTCGTGATTGTCCTAAACAGATAGTAAATTCTCCTTCATTTCATACAAATTACAAATCAAAAGCATAATTTTCTCAAAACACTGTGCACAAAATTCCCTAATGTTATCACAGCAGTTCATACAGCCAACCAAATCTTTAATATACCAGGAAAAACTTTTGCAGCTTTTTCATTGGTCTTCACAAAGATCACAAGCATTTTTGTACCATTTTCAAAACACAACAAACAAAACTCTATGAATTGTAAAATAGTCAGTTGCACACCTTATGTCCTCAATTAACCCCAAATTGATATCTGATGAGTTAATAATCCACTCAACACAGAAAAAGCCAATTTCCTAATTGTTCACACAGCTGTCTTAATTACAACAACTACAAAAGGGGAAGAGAAGAAGAACAAGGATGAATGAGGAGAAAAGACAATAAAAAGAATGAGCAGTGGAAAAGGAAGAGGTGTAAGCGTGAGAGGTGGTGGACAGGGTAGAGGGAAAAGAAGAGGAAGAGGAAGAGGAGATGGAGAAGGAGCAAGAAGAGCTGAATATGTAGGAGAAAGAAGAGCTGAGGATGTAGGAGAAAGAGAAAGAAGGGCTGAGGATGAAAGAGAAAGAAGAGCTGAGGATGAAAGAGAAAGAAGAGCTGAGGATGTAGGAGAAAGAGAAAGAAGAGCTGAGGATGTAAGAAGAGAGAGGAGTAGAGGGAGAAGAGATGGATAGATTGGAGGGCAATGGTATAGTGGAAAGAGAAAGAGTAGAACATATAAGAAGAGATGGACAGAGAGGAAGAGGAGGGCGAGGTGTAAGAGGAGGGCGAGGTGTAAGGCAAGGTGTAAGAGGAGGGCAAGGTGTAAGAGGAGGGAGGAGAGGTAGAAGGATAGGGTACACGCGTGTTTCAAATGAAATCAGAGCCACACTGATTGACCATGTCATAAATCATGGTCTCTCACTGAGAGAAGCTGGGCAGAGAGTTCAGCCCAATATAAACAGATCCACAGTGGCTTCAATTATCCGCACATTTCAGAGGGAAAACCGGTAAGTAACTATATCATTCTACTTCTACAATGATAGTCCATGTAGTCTTGTTTGACATAGGTCTAGATTTCTACAGTAAATGTTCTTTTTGAATTGAAGTTCTTGAACATTCAGGTGGACGAACAAGACTTCTTTCAATTGAACAAGAGCATGCCATTGTTGACATGGTGGTCCAGAACAACACCCTCCGCCTCAAAGAAATTCAGCAAAGGATAACACAGGACAATCAACTGTTCCACAATATCCACCAATGCAGTCTCTCCACAATTGATCGTGTTCTAAGGAGAAATTCAATCCGAATGAAGCAAGTATACAAAGTGCCCTTTGAGAGGAACTCCATTAGAGTGAAGGAGTTGCGATTCCAGTTTGTTCAAGTATGTGCAACCCAATTACTGCACTTTTATTGTCAAAACAAAGATATATTTTTTCTGAATTTTAAGTATGTGTCAAACTATTCCATGCTACTGTAAGTGAAAAGATTTAGGCATATCTATGTATACTGCTAGGTCAAAGTGTGAACTCAAACTTCAGCAACAGTTTCACAGTAGTATTGACTGCAAACAATGCCATTACTGTAAAACACTAACTTACTGTATTGTACCTTGTGTTCTTTTTACTCTAGAGAATCTTGGAGTTGGATAGCAGTGCAACTCATTATGAGTACCTGTATATTGATGAAGCAGGCTTCAATCTTCACAAAAAAGGAGAAGAGGGAGAAATGTGATTGGCCGTCAGTGCTACAGTCAATGTCCCTGGACAACGAGGAGGCAACATCACTCTCTGTGCCACAATTTCTACAACTGGTGTTGTGGCACACAATGCTGTCTTGGGACCATACAACACAGCAAGGCTCCTACATTTTTAAATCTCCTCAATGAAATCCTCTTTCACGTAGGGGTGATCAGGAGCAAATGGTGCGGAATTTTGTAGTTGTTTGGGACAATGTCCAATTCCACCATTCAGCACTAGTGCGAGAGTGGTTTGAGAATCACCCACGTTTCAGGATGGTGTTCCTTCCACCATATTCTCCTTTCCTGAATCCAATTGAGGAATTCTTCTCCTCTTGGAGATGGAAAGTACATGACCGCAACCCTTACAACCAAGTAAGTCTTCAAGCGATGGAAGAGGCCTGTGGAGATATTGGGGCACAAGCATGTCAAGGATGGATACAGCATTCAAGGTGTTTTTTCCCACGATGCATGACTCGTGAAAACATTTGCTGTGATGTTGATGAAATTCTCTGGCCAGATGTAATTGAGAGGCATGATCAATAAATTAATTGATTCAATGAATGCAGTTTTTTTTTTTTTTTTTTTTTTTTTTAAACCCATGTACTTATTTGCATTTTTTTATTTTTTTTTTTTGTGGGGTGACAAATTGTAATACACCTGGACGACTCATTAAAGAACTTAATGAAAAACATGTATTTGCATTTATTTCTTTGTGTATCTTCAGCTGAATTTGTTATCAAATCAACAGAGAACACACTTTTAGTTTTGGTGTTAATATTGAATTTTAATAAATGCATTACTAGAATAAAATGCTGTGTTTCATTGTGCAGTGAATACTTAACTGTTTCGCCAACATAAGAGTGTGTTTAGTTTGCTGTGTTAACTGTTTTGAGAGCAGTTACCTGAGTTTGGAGAAATGTACCAAATCGATTGAGAAAAACTGTAATGACAGTAATGCTCTGATATGTTGACTGAACCTATGAATTTTGACAGCTTGGGTTTCTTAAGCTGCTGCTGTCTCATTAGGATGGTTTTAGAGGACAGCTAATGTAAATAGTGCTGATACAAAGCCATTGCCTGAGGAAAGGTGGACATCGTGCCTTTGGGTTTAGTACTGTATGGCTGGTGGATAGCATACACACTGAGCCCTGTGTGTGTGTGTGTGTGTGTGTGTGTGTGTGAGCGTGTATTTATCACTTTGTGGGGACCAAATGTCCCCATAAGGATAGTAAAACCCAACATTTTTGACCTTGTGGGGACATTTTGTCGGTCCCCATGAGGAGAACAACTTATAAATCATACTAAATTATGTTTTTTAAAAATGTAAAAATGCAGAAAGTTTTCTGTGAGGGTTAGGTTTAGGGGTAGGGTTAGGTTTAGGGGATAGAATATAAAGTTTGTACAGTATAAAAACCATTATGTCTATGGAATGTCCACATAAAACATGGAAACACTACGTGTGTGTGTGTGTGTGTGTGTGTGTGTGTGTGTGTGTGTGTGTGTGTGTGTGTGTGTACTTGCTGTGTTTGCTGTGAAATGAGGTGTGGTCAAGGTGAGCTGTCAACAAGTACTCGCTTTCACCCACTCCCATTAACTTACAGCCCAGTACACTCTCTGTCTCTCTCTCTGTATGTGTGTGTGTTAATTTGTGTGTAATTATATTTGTACTGTAAATACCTTTAAAAACACTTGCATTATGATGTCAAACATGGTTTTGCCTATATACTGTAAGTAACATTAACATAGTATTTTTTTGGTATATAGGTATAGAAGTGTAGTAATGTACCATCACTGCAAAATGTAACTTGATTTTTACATGAAGAAAATGGTCATTGGATATGGCTCAAGTAGAACGATTTGAATTATTATTCATATCTGAAGCACAAACCTAAAGGACGATTTAAGTGCCCAAGTTAAATGCTTAGGGTTAGGGGCTGTTCAATGTAAGTATGAGTAATAGTAATACTGGTGCTTGCTAAGTCGCCACTAATAATAAATAGATTCAAAGAAGTGTAGGCAGCCCTGTCTAGACACACATTTGTTTTGTGAAAGTCAAAAATTGTGTTTTTGAAAGTCCATGAAAATGCAGCAAGACTTGGTTATTAGTTTATTGACTGGCTCAGATGTTTTAAGATGGTTTATGTTGCTGAGGTTCTTCAAAGGGCAGTGGTACTGGTTGAAGATTTGATAAATTTTGTGGTAAATGTGTTAATACTGCAGTAGTGGACCTGTGACCTTTAAACCCCTCCATCACCCCCAACAGACTATTGTGGATTCGTTCCGACTCCTCTAAAGTGCTTGAGTTCAATTTGAGGCCTAACTTATCAGATGACTTTCCTTTGATATTGTAATAATGACTATTAACTAAAGTTAAAATGCTTATTTTGTGTAGAGAAACTGCTTGCATGTTGTTTATGTTGGCTACAGGGATTCACCAATGTACCAGCTGCCGAGATTTAGTTGCCGATTATTGACCAAATTAAAACCATCGGCATATTGGTAATAAGCATGAAAATGCTGCTCTCTCTCTCTCTCTCTCTCTCTCTCTCTCTATATATATATATATAAACAAAGTTTTATTTATAATTGATTGACACTTTTTAAAAACTCTAAATTAAATTGCCCAATCCAGAAATAAAAATAGCCACACTATGTAGAAGGTTTGGCACTTCTAATAACATATAAATGTAATTCTGTTGTTCTCACGTTATTGTTTAAAAAACGCTATGAATGGACGTGGCAGTTGTGAAATTGGCTACATGATAAGGAAAATCATCAAAAATGCTTTGAAAACAGCAGACTGTCACTTCTGAGATATTGGTCTCCATTAATGCTGCATGATTGATTGAATTAAGATTTAAATTGCTTTGTTTGGGATTACTATACCTAAAAAGGCTACATTTTAAACTGCAAAAACAGAAGTGTTTTACAATTTTTTCATATCAATCATCATGTTATCATGTGGCTCTCTTTCAAATTCATGTGTTCATCAGATCCATTGTTCAGTGGAAATTGTTTATTGTTAGAACAATAAGTTAAATTGCTAAATATCCGTATCGGTATCGTGTGAGTTGCACAACATCTAGAAAATACAAAATAATAAAAAATGACTGACAATGCTTTCTGCTTTTATAAAGCTTTTATCTAAATATATATCTATGATTGGGTACTATGCTCAACGCTGTGAAAAAAACATGTAAATAGAAGCGTGCAATGCAACAGAAGTATACATAGACACTGACTCTTTACACAATTAGGTAATTGTGGCAACTGTAATTGTAATCTTGATTATTTATTATACAAATTGTGCAGCCCTTTATTCCTCGATGCTTAATTTTGACTAGTATTCAATTGGCTCACTCCTGGATAATAAAGAAAATAAATCTGTCAATCTCATCTAGACAGACGTAATTCTTTGTACTGACACGTCAGGAGACGAAGACATCTTTTTGTTTTCAGAGAAAGATTGTTAACACACATTTACAATCACATTTAAACTGCATCAGTGGCTCCAGGCCATCATTAACATGCACACAGACAAAGTTATTGCCCTCACCTTTGACCTCTGAACTCTTAACCCACCCTCAGGTCAACTTGCTCCCCACTGAGTAGAGCCTACTGCCTCATCATGGACAATATCTGACTGTATCCGCACACATAGAGTTTTGGACAGTTCCTGATCTTAGTGACCTCTCTAACGCAACAAGCTCGTTTTGCCTCCCCTATACGCGTGCAATGATCATTGTGGGAGTGAACTCTGTGCCATTATTCTGGGACAAATGTCTGGTTCTGTTGTGTGCATGGGTTGCAAGATGTATATTAATTTTTGACCTGGTGTCAAAACAAATTTATTCTTTCTTAGGGGTTAGGTGTAAAGAGAAAAGTGGCACTGCACGCAAATGTCCGCTATAGCGCCACTTGTGGCAATGCTGAAAATGCAACACGGATTTGTGCATCATTATGATTTGTGTTCCGACTCATCTTGGAACACAAAAATGTTAAATCAAGCGTGTGAAGCTAGAAGCATCTGCATTCACATACTTGCATAAAGTATGTTTTGGGCTGTGAAGTCGCTCTATTTCTCTATCTTGCTCTCTCTCTCTCTCTCTATCTCTCTCTCTCTCTGTAAGTCTCTCATTCCGTCTCTCATCACTGAGAGTACAGTTTCATTTCTCTGTTACTTTGAACATTTATCTGTCATCTACCCATTCTATTTCCCCTCATCTCCCTTATCTTATCTCTCTGTACTCTCACTTTATTTCTCTTTTTCTCCAGATATAAATCCATTTGAATTTTTAACTGTTGTCATCTGGAATGACAGCTCCTAATAATCTAAGCTCTATATTCCCTTTCAAGAGTTTGATAAATTGAGCACATCATATAAGTCTCTGACAGGACATAAAATATGAGAGTCTAGTCAGTGCTTTTGTGTGTTTGTGTGTGTGTGTGTGTGTGTGTGTGTGAGAGAGAGAGAGAGCGAGAGAGAGAGAGAGAGAGAGAGAGAGAGAGAGAGAGAGAGAGAGAGATGATTTATTTACCCTCTCCGCCTTCCTGTGTTTAGGGCGAATGGATTACTGCCGGAAACAAGACACAGCCTGTTTACTCCTTACAGGAAGTTCTGATATCTCTTGTCCTCCTCCTCACCCTCCTGTATAAACACCTTCATTCACATATACACACCATACATACATACATATCTACATGTAAATCTAAAATGAAGAGGACACATTTAAGATTCTGCACTATTTCTAGGTCACTAATCAAATACGCAAATTTGTGACATTGACAATGTTATCTCTTTTGTATGAACGGTCATATTTCCTTGCATCCATTGAAGCACACAAGATGCTCTTTGAAACATTCTCAATGGATCATCAGGTTTTCCACAATTAGAAAAATGCCCACATTTTTGTTGTTTTAAAAATGTTACTTTAATCCTCACTGTACTTCATCTGACCACACACTGTCTGACTTGACTTCATCTAGGCTATAAAACTTCCATTAACACACAGAGGCTTGCTCATGCACATGCTTACTGATGGACACTTAAAACTTACACCCTCCTTTGCTCACACACCTGACATCCTCATACAGCTGTGTTTGTGTGTCACTTCCTGTGTAGAGTTGTTTCTCTTTATCTTTATATATGACATGTGCATATATGGCAATATATTTGTGTGTGTTTGTATATGTGGTGTGTGTATATAAATGTCAGCTAATGTAACATAGCCCATCGTACAAAGTGTTGTAAACAATTCCCTGCAAATTAAATACATCAGCCATCAAAGGAACATTTAAAGACACTCCTGGTCCTAATCTTCTTATGCTTGCTTTTTTTTAAATCAAGTTCTCAAACCACATTCCTTATTTTACCATTCCATGCCTTATTTTACAATGGACTCTTTCTGAATCGTGAATCTTTCCTGCATATCTTGGTACTCAACCGATGAGTTTTTCAGTGTGTTACAATGGCTAAGAAAGTGTATGATAGAATGTATGTAATGATAGGAAATAGGCTTGGAATCGATGCCATTTTCACATACTGATAAGTGGAAGATTTTCCAGATAATTATCGATATACTATACTGTATGTCTGACAGCTTGGGTCTTGTGTTTTTCTCCAGATATAAATAGGGCTGCTCGTTGCAAGGTAGTCTTTGTCTTTCACGTTGGATCATAATTAGTTTTTTCTAGTATGACCTTTGATATTAGGGCAAAATCATAGTCTTTATAATAGTTTTTCTGTAAAAAATATCTAAAAATCCGTAAAACAAGATCAGTTTGATTTATCTTGTATTAGAATCAACACTGCATAAGATATTTAGGTTTTTCAGAAAATGTATTTTTACATTCTTAAAATTTACATTCTCATTTTTTGTCTTACTGTACTGGCAGAGTTTTATAGTCAAAACAAGTGAAGAAATCTACCAGTGCTGAAGAAGTAATCCTAAATATTTAGAATACGTTACTGACCTTGAGTAATCTAAAGGAATATGTTACAAATTATATTTTACAGCATGTATTCTCTTATCTGTAGTGGAATACATTTCAAAAGTAACCCTCCCAACCCTGTTTACAAGTATGTATTTTTGTGGTTTGACTGCTAGAATGAAAGAACTATTCAATGCAACATACAGGAAAATTGCATAACAAATGTCACCATTTCTAATCTTTCATATTGCACAGTTACACCAGTTTCATACACTAACCTGCAAACTCATCGTCACTTTGTTAATTCTTGAAGTACAAAAACCTTTGTAACTTTGTACTGCCATCTGTTCGTAATGTGTGTGATATCTGTGCCTTGTCCATGCCGTGACCGGCTTCAGTAAATGATAATCGCCCCTTTGTGTTCTCCCAAAGCTATTACATCAGACTAAATTGAATGGAATGCAACTGGCAGTGAATTAAAAGCATGGCTGATGTCAATATATCAATGCCTCATATGTATCGATAAAATAACGTGCCTATCAAAAATATATATATTGATGTTATATGACATCCTTAATATCAAATGAGATTTACCCAAAATTGCTTATATTACAGTTTTTACTAACTGCTTACACACATTTTCAAAACTAAGTCTCCTTTTTTCAAAACTCTACACACAATTCTCAAAACTGCACACACAAAATGCAAAATGCCTCACATCTCCTTCAAAATGCAACACTGCATTCAAAATGCCATAAACACATGTCAGAATGAAGCATTTGCATCAAATGGCAAACACTTCTTTCATAATAATAAATTTTTGGATATACCATGTAAACACTGCTGTTCTAAATCTAAAGCTCTTTGGTCTTTCATAGGCTTATATCTACATTTCAATACAATGTTCTACAGTGAAAATAATCTGCTGAGAGGGGTAACAAGTACACCGGAAACGCCAATGCAATGTAGAAACAGAAAATATTTATTAGGCCAAACATTACTGTTGTATACATTAGCATACAACAAAACTATAAACATTTACGTAAACCAAAAGTATATTCTTTACAGTAGAATACAGTAAATTGTGTGTGGGGTCCCAGTCCAGGAATTGGCAGAGGGGGAGTGCAGTCCCCAGTGCTAAGCTTCATCTCTTCTCCGAGCTGGGTCTGGCCACAATACTTCGTCCACATCACAAGATACGTTTTCTCTTGCCAAACATCGAGGGAAGTATCTCCTAGCATGGCATATCCAACCTTGGACAGAGGCAACCTCTATGTCCCCACATGCGTCCTCCATTGCCTGGAGAAGCGGCATGCGGGCATAGGGTTTGGCGATCATACACTTTCCAGCGCCAGGCTGAGAAGAATTCCTCTATGGGATTTAGAAAAGGTGAATATGGAGGTAGGTACAAAACTACAAATTGTGGATGGGTGGCAAACCAGTTTTGGACCAGAACAGCCCGGTGAAAACTAACATTGTCCCACACAACCACAAATCTAGCAGGCTCCTGATCTGGATCAGGGACAAGCATTGTGTGAATTGCATCCAGAAAAGTGAGTATATGGCCGGTGTTGTACGGACCCAGTGTGGCATTGTGATGGATGACCCCGTTTTGAGTGATGGCAGCACACATGGTTATATTACCCCCACGCTGTCCAGGGACATTGGTAATTGCCCTCTGTCCTATTACATTTCGTCCACGGCGCCTGGTTTTGGTGAGGTTGAAGCCAACCTCATCCACATAAATAAATTTGTGGCGAATTACATGGGCATCCATCTCCAATACTCCCTGTAACAGACAAAATTATATACAGATGAGTAAATATGGTATGTCTGAAGAACTGGTAGTGTTGCATACATACCTCTACAAAGTCATGTCTTGACTCTGTCAGAGTTTCTCAAATGGCACCTTGTAAAGTTGTTTCATCGTCACTTGGTGCCGTTGGAGGATGTGTTGTATGGTCGACAGGCTTACAGCATTGATGTTGAATATGGTGTCATTATTCAAGATATGCTCTCTTATCTCTCGAATCCTAATTGCATTGTTGGCCAAAACCATATTTATAATTGCAGTCTCTTGTACATCTGTAAACAAGCATCCTTGTCCTCCATGATGTCTTTGCCTTTCCACTCTGTACAGAATTTAAACAGTATGTGTTCAGCATAGGAACTGTAAATCATTTACAAAAAAAAAAAAAGTAGTACAGCATGATAACCAACCTCATTCATTCAATGCAGTGCAGTAAATGGATGGCTTAGAGTTACAAATGTTTATGCAATACTATGCAGTCATACGTATTTTACAGTACATTACTATAATGCTAAAATTGTCATTAGATAGTTGCATACCTGTTCTCATTTCTGAAGGTTCGAATTATGGACGCCACTGTAAATCGACTCAAGTTGGGCTGGACTCTCAGTCCAGCCTCTCTCACGGTCAAACCGTGGTTGATTACATGATCAACCAGTGTTGCCCTAATCTCATCAGAGATGGCTCTCCTTCCTTCTCTTATTTGCCCTCGTCGTCGTCGTCGTCGTCGTCGTCGTCGTCATCCTCATCCTCATCCTCATCCTCCTCCTCCTCCTCCTCCTCCTCCTCCTCGTCGTCGTCGTCGTCCTCGTCGTCCTCGTCGTCGTCATCCCCTGCCTCTTCCTCCTACTCCTCTTGCTCTCTGTTCATTGTTAGCATCCATTGTTCAAAACAGGTAATCTGACATTTGACCTATTTATAGGCCTATCTATACTAAAGTAAAGCAGTGATTGGTTAGTGATCAGTTAAGCAATTAGTGTTTGCACATGTGAGGAGTGTGTCTGTGTGACCTGGTGAATAAGTGTAGCATTTTGATTGGTTGTGTTTGGAAAAGGAAAGCAAGTCACTTCCTGATAGATCTTTGTGTTTTAGGTAGAGAATTGTGTGTAGTGTTTTGAAAAAAGTGTTTTATGCAATTGAAAACTGAGTCAAAGGCTGAGAAATAGCTTATGGTTTTGAAGATTTGGCATGTAGTTTTGCTCTTTGAGTGAGAGATTTCAAAAATCGTGTGACATGAAAAGATTTTGTGTGTAAGCAGTTGGTAAAAACTGTAAAGGAATATAAATTTTACCTTGCAAACAGAAAATTTTCATTATATACAGTATTTGTTGGACGATGATGATAATCTTAAAAAGGCCAAATATAAACTCGAAAAAAGAAGAAGAAAAAGCTTCTGCAACATGGTAATCAGTTACACTGATTAAAAATTATCACATCAAGAACAAATATCAATCAAATAATTGTACTGGCCAACTGTAGACTGCAGTATTTCCCAGTACATATTAGCTGTCAGACTGCTTCCTGCTATATGTACGAGAGAGTCCAGCATATCTGCAGTGAAAGTGCTGACAGCTGTCTAGGGCTCAAGGCTCATTGATTTAAAACGAAATGCCTCCCACAGGTTACCGAACCAAGACCTGATCAGAATGACATAAATTCAGACACTTTAGAATAGCTGGAAACAGTTCAACTTTGAATGTCCTTTAGAAACTGCAGGTGAACATATAGTTTAATTTTGAAACTATATGTACATTTATTAAATATAGTATGACTGGTTACAGTTTTGTGCAAGGCAAAAACAAACAGTTATAAGGTGTATTACTATTATTAATATTATCATTATACATGAAGAATACTTTTACCATGCACTTTATATAGTCTACAAACTGTGTAACTGAGATGGTTCACAATTAATTAATAAAAATTTCAAACACACATGAATCTAATCCACACAAAATACATAGCACTGAATACACACAACTGTGCTGGAACATACATGAAAAACAGATAGAAGACTGTGTTTAACAGATATACCAAACACAGAAATCTAGCTTGTACAGCGTCCTTGGGAAATACAAATATATCTAAATGGGGTAAAGTTTAACTTAAGGATCAGAAATACTGTATGGTTGTGTGTATATGTGCATATACATTTCAGGTATGAAAAGGTGGCAAATGGCAAATCAGGTCACGGTGTGTGTATAAAGGTATACAACTGCTTGTCAGTCTTTACCACCACAATGTCTATATGTCTGAATATGTCAAGGTGGTCTGTGTCTTTTCACCGTTGTATGTGTCTGCGGACACACAGGCGTCGGACTCAAGCAAGCCTGCTCTGGAGCTCCAGACAGGCACAGCTGACACAAGGAAATCCCCCACAATGCTACGCTTTCACTCCGAGCTGTTAGTCTGCAATACAGGGAGCCTATAAAGTTTTCATGTCTTAAAGGGATATTTCACACAAAAAAGAAAATTCTGTTATTTGCTCGCTCCCATGTTGCTTTAAACTCATATGACTTACTTCTGTGTAACAAAAGGAGATGTTAGACAGAACGTTATGCTTACTCACCATTCACTGTCATTGCATTTTCTTTTTTCCATACAATGAAAGTGAATGGCGACAGGCAAATTTTCTGTCTAACGTCTTCTTTTGTGTTTGATGAAAGAAAGAAAATCACATTAGTGTGGAACAACATAAGGATGAGTAAATTATTTTAGAATTTTTATATTTTTGGGTGAACTATCCCTTTAATGTTCACGTTTGTCTAATATTCAGTTACTCTGGTGGGGAATAAAGCCATGTGATTTTGGTGAATAATTATGTTTTATTTTTTTTAAAAGCCTAGATTTGGTTTTTAGGTTCATCAGTCACAAATAGTTTTGTTAAAACACACACACACACACACACACACACACACACACACACACACACACACACACACACACACACACACACACACACACACACACACAATAACAAATGTAATTATTCCCAGATTCAGATACTGACATCCACCTTCAATAATGTATCACCATCAAACACAGCCCTTCATTGTCCTGTCTCCACCTTCCACTAGTAATCATAAAGCCTAAGGCTATATAGAGACAGAGTGATATTAGAATGAGATATTGTAATGGTCAGTTGCGTTCAATGAGACACAGGTTTATTCCCATCACATAACTTGACCATAATCCCAAGCATCCAAGGAATTTGCTCTTCAGCACGTTTGATTGGCCCTGCATTTGTTGAGTAATGTCATTAATTCTGAGTATTTTCAGGGGACTATGGCTTTAAGTAAGAGTCTAACCAAATGGACTCGCTCCTGGTTCTCAGATGTCTGTTGCAAATTTTTGTAAGAGGAGCTTACTTGTGGTCTTGTGTGTTTGCACCTTTAAAGGAATAGTTCACCCCAAATAAAAATTATGTCATCAATTACTCTCCCTCACGTTATCCCAAACCTGCATGTCTTTGTTTCTTCTGTGGAACACAAAATAAAATATTTTGAAGAATCTTAAATCTGCTCTTTTATATACAATTAAATCAAATTAAGACCATGAGATGTCAAGCTTTGAAAAAGGACAAAAACACTATTAATGTACCATACAAGTAATCGATTTGACTCATGTGCTATATTCGAAGTCTTTTAAAGCTATAGGATAGCTTTGTTTGAGGTATAGACTGAAGGTGCATGCACAAATGTGATTTGAAAGCTATGGTGCAGGTCAAGATTTTTAGCCTAACAATTTAATATGGCTTCAGAAGGCTTGGAATATAGAATCCAAGTTGTATGGATTAATGTATTGGTACTTTTATGGAACTATTTGTCATTTTAGGAGCTTGACCCCCCTGGTCAATATGCTTTCATTATATAGAAAAGAATTACACATTTTCTTTAAAATTTCTCCTTTTGTGTTCAACTGTAGATAAAAAGTAATACAATCTGGAGCAATATGAGAGTGATTAAAAGATGACAACATTTAAATTTTTGAGTGAAGTATTCCATTTAGCATGTTTGTCTATCTCTGTTCCAGTTGTGCTGCTTTGGAAGTGGCACATGTGCTGTTTGTTTGTTCACTGTGATTAACATTCATGGTGTCTGGTTTTTAGCTTGGCACGGCTCTCACATTTTCTGCGTTTGTGGAGAAACACGAGTGCCGGAGAATGAGGGCCTCTTTGATATTGTTTCTCTTTCGTTTCGGTCTTTGTGTACACATACATTTGTACTGCATTCTTTTGCTGGAAAAAAAGCTGGAGAAAATTTAACTCATCTGCTAAAGACGTTTTTGGCACTACCCCTCAACTTCACCCCTCCCACTCATCTTGTTCTCCACTCTCCACCCACACATACTCTAACTAACTGTGATTGACAATGAAAAACAGAAGAGGTGGAGAGGCCTCAGGCTCTGTGCTGGTGTGTCTGAAAGTATTTAAACATTCCTTTCTCACTGCTGGTCTGCACCAGCAGAAACTTTATTTACTAATGAGAGAAGTCTGTGGTGTTCATGTCATGTTTTCCTGATGTGCCTGTTTAAAAAGCCTTGGGCCAATATTTATTTTTTTCAGAATAGGCTTTCTATGATCACCAAATGTGGGCGGCTGTGGATCAGGTGGTAGTGCGGGTTGTCTTCTAATCGCAGGGTTGGTGGTTTGATTCCTGGCCCACACAACTCCACATGCCGAAGTGTCCTTGGGCAAGACACTGAACCCCAAGCTGCTCCCAATGGCAGGCTAGCGCCTTGCATGGCAGCTCTGCCGCCATTGGTGTATGAGTGTGTGTGTGAATGGGTGATTGGGACACAGTGTAAAGCGCTTTGGTAACTTATAAGGTTAAAAAAGCGCTATATAAGTGAAGACTATTTACCGTAGAGTTGGGTTACTTGAGATTGGACTCGGACTTGAGTCTGAGTCATGAATCCAATTTTAATGGAATTGGTCTGCATGCAACTGTATTAGCCCCTGCAGTCATGTTGCCAGTGTTGTTTCACTGTGTTTAAGCACACAAACATACGCACATGCACAGGCACACTCGTCAGTCTTGATGAGTGTGCCAGTGCAATACACTTGAATGTTACTACAGAGACTACTGTGTAACATCGACTAACGAGGTGGCTGGCAAGATGAAAACATAAAGATGGGTATGAATTAAATGTAATAGAAACTAAACAAAGCATTTTTACATGACACAGGATCTGACAACTGGTAAAATTGCATGTGCCGTTTGTGCAGCTAAGACGG
Organism: Xyrauchen texanus; assembly: GCF_025860055.1. NCBI lineage: Eukaryota > Metazoa > Chordata > Actinopteri > Cypriniformes > Catostomidae > Xyrauchen > Xyrauchen texanus. The sequence continues at coordinate 22,939,694 of NC_068303.1, read as the reverse complement.
TGTTCGCATTGCGATTTCATCGGTCAAGTCACCGATCATGTCTCACAGTTTACTAAAAATAGCATATTGAAATAAAAATAAATACAAATAGTATTAATATTGGATAGGAAGTCTTTTTAGGCATAATGTATCTACACGTGTGCTTCTGTAATCTCTTGTGGTCCACAGTTTTGTTAGCTTGAACTGGTCCATAATAACTTGATGAATTAACTGTGGGGGAGTTATTGCTAAAGCAGACAGCAACTCTAAACATTTAAACAGCACCTATTTATTATATTGATTGGCTATTTTCAAAGCATTGACAATCTGCTTAAAATACATTATTTTACAACATTTGTCCACCATTCACAACATTCAACATGCACAATAATATATTAGGATATTATGGGCAGTGAAATATGTTGTTTATAATTTAATTATAGACTATAAAGTAAATGTATTATTCAATGACAGAGTTTGTGTATGAAGCTAAACATGTTTCTGCCATTCGAGCTAGTCATACCACTTATTTTCATCTGTACATGGTTGACAACATTATTTAGTAAGTTTGTTCAGAACTCAACCCCAGTTAAACCGTAACACCGGTTTCATATATATGAGTGGATCTAATACTTTTAGTCTAACACTGCCAACTAGCCGGGTAAATTATAAAATGGGTTAATGCCATTAATTAAAAGCATTGTTGTTGTTTTTTCATTAGGGTAAACAAATTAAATTATGAATTTTCAGGAAGATAATTAAATATCTAATATCTATGAAGCAACCGTTTTAATTTATTGAAAAAGGCTGACATTCAAGTATTTATTCCGTAGATCAATTCAAGGGCTAACTAAGCTATAACTTAATGCTCCCATTAATTTTGTATTGTTAGATTACCTCCTACACATCAATATGTAAAATAAATGAAAAATATTTACTACAATAAAAATAATAATATTAACAATGTAATCATAATATCTCTCACTTTCTTCACACTACTAAACGATGGTGAGAAAAGTGTCTCTTTGCGCCTCCTGGTGGTGATTTTGAGAACGTGTCTTAGTTTTCACGTGATGGTACTCCCTGGTGGTACTAAGGCTCATTCTGGTTGCTTACCCACTGTACTAGTGTGAGCATTGAAGAAATTACTTTGCCACTTATAGACCCCCGTTGGTGTATTTTCTATTTAAAGTTTAGATGGGACACTTGGGCTCGTCATTTAAAGGCTTTGATTACATCACAGCAATGAACCATTATTTGCAACCTGCTAGTCTGTTGCAGATGGTTTTAGGGGGAGTGACATTCTCATTTTAGAGAGCATTTTATTGTACAGAAATATGTGTAGTGCACGATGAGTCATCCAAATGTTTGGTTTCAACTCCCATTTCAACTTCAACTCCCGGCACACAGAACACCCCTCCGCATTCCCGGCAACTAGTGGGGACACGCCTCTGAACCTGGCAGTGGCCCTACCTCTCCAGGCAGTCGGGGAGTCGCTTCCCTCCTCCCTCCGCTTTTCTGGAGGATGGCAGGGCACTCCTCCGCCCCTGGCAGCGGCTCCAACGCTCCAGGCGGTCGTGGAGTCCAGTCACCACTCGCCTCGTGGACGGCGGCCATTCCCCGCATCCGGGCGGTCGGGCTACTCCATCCCCCGGTGGAATGCAGCGGCACTCCCCTAGGTGGAGGGCAGTGTCGAGGACTCACGACGGGCATCCCTCCTCCCTCCCGGGTTTCGGCACCAGTGTAAAGTGGTTAATGGGCAAGGAGGAGGTGAGAACCGGCTTGGCAATATAAATAATAGTTTAATGGTATACTGAACCAAAAAGACACAAACATAAACACAGAGCAGCTCCATGTCATTCTCTCTCTCTCTCTCGAGAACCGTCATCACCGACTGCCTTTATCTCTCGCTTGCCCCATCTGGCTGATTGGGGACCGGGCGTTTGTTGTTCCACCCCGGCCCCGCCCTCCTCCGCTATACAATATAATTAAAGAATAAAAGTTAAAGATAAAAAATAAGGCTAATTATGCCAAAAATATAATTTTTTATTTATTCTCTCATTAACACTTTAGAAGTCTTCTACAGGTTATATTAATTAACATAAGTTAATGCATTAGGTATCATGAACTAACAATTCAATTGTTTTTCTACAGCATTTATTAATCTTGCTTTTGTTTGAATTTTTGAAAATATAATTGGTTGTTGTTCATAATGCATTCAATACAACATTTCATTTCAATTAAAGTTTATTTATATTGGACATTTCAAAAACAATGGTAATTCAAAGTGATTTTAAAAGTATTTGTATGTTGAAATGAACACTAACCAAGATTAATAAGTGCTTAAGTATTGTTTATTGATCATTCTTGTTTAGTAATGTAGTTAACTATGTTAACTTATACAACCTTATTGTATAGTGTTACCACTCTCTCTAAGTCATAAAACATGTTTCTCCCTTTTATCTGTCCTCAGAATTCCCTCTCTCATCTAATCCCTCCATATCTCTCATGCTACGTATCTATCTAACCCTTTCCCTCCTTCCCACTTAACATTATCTAATTGACCTCTGTAATTAGAGACACTCTTGCTCTTCCTGTGTGGTTTGAGCATGTGGTATCTGTCTCTCAGAATTAGGCTAAGCCAAGAGTGACACAAACAGCACGTCAAATGGTCTGCATCTCATTCTGATATGTTTTTAGTCATAAACATGCATTTGAGGCAGGGCTAAGCATCAGCGCTGAGCAAGGGTCTAATGCGCCACATGTGTCTGACATCAATTTGCTCTCCATTTGTGTGACAGGGCTCCCCATCTAAACACTCCATGTCCATGTGTGTTTTTGATATCTGACGTATCAGAGGCTAGAAAAGGAAAGATGATACTGAGGGAAAACTAAATTCAGAGAGAAGAAAATAAAGTTGATGCATCGTGAGACTCTGTTTCCCATACCCATGGCTAAGAAGAACTTAAGTTCCCTCTTGTTTCTACATGGATCTGTCTTTCTTTTTTGTTGTTAAGGGGTAGAACAGATGAGTAGTGCCATGTGTGTTTGCATGTGCTGTTGTTTTCCATGAAAACAGGAAAAAAAAAAAAGTAATAAAAGTAACCTAAACGAGGCCAATGTGCAACCACTAATTATGAAGCTGTTTGAGGAGGGGGTGACGGGTCCAACAAACACTCTCTACATGAACGTCTTTCTTTCTTTCTTTCTTTCTTTCTTTCTTTCTTTCTTTCTTTCTTTTCTCTTGGTTGTTCAATTGTTTGTCTGTTTGTCCTTTTGTCTGTTATTCAGTTGTCTTTCTTTCATATGATTTTTTGTGATATGTTTGTTCTTTTGTTTATTTTTCATTTGTTTGTTTTTTAATCTGTTCATATGTTAATTTTTGTAGTTCTTTCTTTCTTCCTTACATTTATACATTCCTGTCTTTTTTGTTAGTTTACTTTCTTTTAATTATCTGTGGATGGCGTGGGTGGGGGTGGAGAGGCTGTGCAGTGATTGTATGAGTCAGCACTGCAATTCAAATCCTTCAGAGCTCACAGGAAAAAAGTACTGTATCATTCCTTCATCTCTGTCCTTAAAACAACTTGTTCTCATCCTCGTAAATTCTTACCATTGACTAATGTCTTAACTTTGGATTTAAGTGCGTGTGCATTTAAAAGGAAGAAAAAGACTTACTCACACTTACTGCAATCTGTGAGTTCAATCAATGGTAATTGTTACAGTGTGTTTGTGTGTGTGTGTGTGTGTGTAGTACTGGGTAGTAACAGATTACATGTAATGTGGATTACTTAATTAAATGAAAATGAAGTACTTGTAATAGGATAAAATTACATTTTAAAATATTCATAATTGACTGCGGCTGTTTTTCTATGGATTACATGATTACATGTTAATTAGGCAACGGCAGTTTATTGTTCATAATTTATTGATCAATGTAATCACTTTGAAATGTTTTACTCTAAATCACCCTTCCTATGATATACATTCAGTAACTCTTCGACTGCCTTAGGAAGAGGGATGTGAAAAACCTGATATTCCTCAATCTATGTGTTTGGAAGGGTTTTGTCCATCAAAATGCCCAAATACACATAATTTAACATTCATAATGTAATCCAATTGCATTAGCAATTAGCGCACAAAAAATCGTTTTCATTTGTGAATTGCTTTTGTACTCAGCTTCTATTTTTTTTTTTTTTTTTTGCTTTAGTAATAACTTTAAGGCTGTTTTTGTGACGTTGATTCTCAAATATAACTGGTCTGATCTCTCACCACACATGGATTGCATTTGTAAAATGAGCAGCACACCCTCATCTATGACATCATGGGGTGCTACAACTGCTTGCAGATAGAGTGTCCATTTATTTCTGTTTTGTTATTTTTATTTATTTATTTTGTAAATTGCATCACAATTTAAATGCCATGGACTCAAAAATCCTGTGGTCCAAAGGCTTGAGTCTGAGTCAAGTCAGAGTAAAAATGCATCCAAGTCCAAATTTGTGTACCCCAACTTTAGGCCCCCTCCACCCATATCCTATACCCCACGAAGAGTGCTGTGTAACCTACCTACATATATAAATATACATTCATTGAGCACTTTATTAGGAACACCTGTACACCAACATGTGAATATCTAATCAGCAAATCATGTGGCAGCAGTGAAATGCATAAAAGCATGCATATACAGGTCAGGAGCTTCAATTAATGTCCACATCAACCGTCAAAATGTGGAAAAGATTTGATCTCAGTGATTTTGACCATGGCATGACTATTGGTGCCAGTTGGTCAAGTTTGAGTATTTCTGTAACTGCTGATCTCCTGGGATTTTCACACACAACAGTCTACTCAGAGTTTACTCAGAATAGTGCAAAAAACCTCCAGTTAGCGACATTTCTGTGGAATGCCGTCAACAGTGAATGGCCAGACTGGTTCGAGCTGACAGAAATGCTACGGTAACTCAGAAAACATAGAGCACTCTAGCTCGTGTGATATTGCTTAAATATTGAATTTATTGAAAATTGCAATTTTTTCTCATATTTAAATGGCAAAAACTCTAATACAACTTTTTTATGCATCCTGTATATTTCACATGATTTTACAACCATAACAAGGCTACCTCATTTCACCTAGGCTGAACTAATATCCTGATGCAGGAACTTTTTGCTGACCAAGACACTTATAATGTTTATGGTGTCCAACTATACAAGACAGTACTGTATTTACTTGTACTTGTTATATAACAGCTGATCATCAACTGTCCTAAAAAGTCTTCACATCAATACCAAAAATGTCAGTATTACAGTAAAATGTAAGAATCCGATATCAATGCTAGTGATATTTCTTGCTTCTCAGTACCAATTTTGATACCAAACATAGCCTGCGTTATTGTATACAGTCTGTTATTTAAATGTTTATATAAATATTACATCAAATCAATGGCATTTAGCCTTCAAGAATTACTTAAGTCTACATTGATTCAATTTCTCAAGGAAATATTTTAGACAGACAGTATTTAATATAATAAGAGCTAAGAAAGCAATAGAATAAAAAGTTATTTTTGATTTCCAACTGCAGGACCAGTGCTAGAAGTGGGCTGGCATGCACTAGTACACCATACCAGCAGGATCAAAGTTTCAGCAGCTATTCTTATGTACCGGCAGCTGTTATAATGTGTGTGTACAGTGTCCTGCTCCTGCAAATCTAAATTGAACAGCAAAACGACGCTGCAGCAGTGAACCCCATGTGACACTGGTGAAGATGGGGGGTGCAAGATGAGCTGGAGGCCTTTCTGGAGCTCTTCAAGCACACGGTTCAAGCTCTGGAATGGCTGTGGGTGCAATGGGCAGTCCACCACCTACCACTGCTGACCGGGAGGCCCAACTCACGGCCCAACAACTCCCGGTCGACAACCTCATGAGGTACCCTGAGTTGAAGAAAGCCATCCTGCAGCGACCCATCCATTCCCCCGGAAACGGTGGAACAATCACCCGAGACCAGAGCCACAGCTTCGGGGGTGTGCTAACACTTCTGTCTCTCTCTCACCTGGCTCTACCCATTCTTCTTCTCAGGTGGGGGAAGCTGCCGCCACTGGTGTGGGTGTGAGGTTTGGGCCGATTTGTTGGAGTTGCGGGGAGCCAGTACACATCCCCGAACAGTGTCTGGTGATGGAGGTGGGGACGGTGATCCGGGTCCCCGACACTCCACAGGAGGGTGGGTACCCTTGGTGGATTCAGTATGTAACCAAACCTCTATTCATCAATGCTTGGTTCAAAATGGGGCATTGGATTCAAATAATCGGGTGAAGGTGAGGTGTGTGCAAGGGGATATTTATGATTATCCTCCAGTAACCGTCACTATTCTATTTCAAAGTCAAAAGCATAACATTGAGGCCGTGGTTAGTTCCCACCTCACCCATTAACTAATTTTGGGTACTAATTGGCCAGCTTTTCCCGAGTTGTTAAAGGGGTTGTGTGTGGATGGGTCCTGTGAAACAGTGGGACAGTATGGGGTGTGCAATGTGCTGATGGGGGAGGTGGAGCCGGGGCCGTCTACATCAGATCCGTGCCAGGGTGACATAAGGGAGGGGGAAGCCTCGGCTTCCCCAGCCCTTAGGGGAATTCCATCTGGGGATTTTCCTCTGGAGCAGATGCGAGACGAAACTCTTAAGCACATGTTTGACCAAGTAATTTACCAAGTGAAAGTAATTGATGGTCAACGCCTTCAGCCACGCATTGCACTCACATATCCATATTTCTCAATTATATACGATCGATTGTATCGAGTGACGCAGGACACTCAGACAAAAGAAGATACAACCCAGCTGTTAATACCAAGGAACCGTCTAGAAATGTTGTTTCAGGCTTATCATAGTCCAATGGTGGGTAATTTGGGACAGGGGAAACCACTAAACCATCTCATGGCCCTTTTCTATTGGCCGGGAATTCACGGGGATGTTAGCCGGTGGTGTGCAACATGCCACGAATATAAGGTGGTGAATCTGCCGGCAACTCCAAAAGCACCATTGCACCCACTTCTGTTGATCGAGTTTCCCTTTGACAGAGTTGGCATGGACCTCATCAGGTCATTGGCGCGATCAGCACACGGGCATCGCAGAGACACTCTTCAGAACAATCTCCTGAGTTGGGATTCCGAAAGAAATCCTCACTGACCAGGCCACTATTTTCATGTCACGTACACTACGCGAGCTGTACAAATTATTAGGTATAAAATCGATTGGACAAGAGTGTACCATCCACAAACGGACGGCTTGGTCAAATGATTTAATAAGACCTTAAAAAATATGATTTGTGCGTTTGTGCTCGAAGATGCTTGGAATTGGAATAGGTGGCTCGAACCCCTGTTATTTGCAGTATGAGAGGTCCCAAAGGCCTCCAAGGGGTTTTCCCCATTTTAATTATTATATGGGCATAAGCCCTATGGCATGTTAGATGTCATGATGGAAAATTGGGAGGAGGGACCTTCACAATGCATAAATCAAATTCAATACATACTTGACCTGAGAGCAAAACATATTGGGGCATCTATCACAGGAGAATTTGGTACTTGAAGTACTTGTATTACTGCCCACATTGAGCTCTAAATTACTCGCAAAGTGGCAAGGGCCCTTTGAGGTCACAAGGTGACTTGGGCAAGTCGAATATGAGGTAGTGTATACGGATAGGGGCGGGGCTCGTCAAATTTACCACCTCAATATACTAAAACTATGGAGAGAAGTTGTCCCTGTTTCCTTGGCGATGGTAGTTCCAGAGAGGGAGGAGCTCATCCCGGAGGTGAGTCTAAAAAAACTATAATTTCACCCCTGATGTTGGGCTCGGCTCGCTTTTATTCAACACTGGATTTGACAAAGGGATACTGGCAGATCCCTTAACACAGATATCCTGTGAGAAAACAGCCTTCTCCACACCATTTGGATTACACCAATTTGTGACCCTTCTATCCGGCTACGTTTCTGCAGTCTATGGACTGAATCCTTAGACCGCACGATGTGTATGCCGCTGCTTATTTGGATGATATAATTTTTTACAGTAATGATTGACATATGCAGCATCTGAGGGCAGTTCTGAGGTCGCTGCGATGAGCGCGGCTCACAGCAAACCCGAAAAAGTGCGCAATTGGATGGGTGGAGGTATGGTATCTGGGGTTCTACTTGGTTCATGGTGCGATCTCAAATTGATAAAACCGCAGCGATCACAACCTGCCCGAGACCCCAGACCAAAAAGGAGGTGAGACTGTTTCTGGGGCTGGCCGGCTACTATCGAAGGTGTGTGCCTAATTTTTCTGACTTCACCAGCCCGTTGACTGATCTCACTAAAAAGGGAGCCCCAGACGCGGTCCAGTTGTGCCAACAAGCTTTCACACAGGTAAAAGCTGCACTTTGTGGCGGGCCGCTTCTGTATTTCCCTGATTTCTCTCTCCCTTTTGCTTTACAGACAGACACATCGGCCAGGGTGCTGGGTGCTGTTCTGTCCCAAGAGGTGGAGGGGGAGGGGCACCTGGTGCTGTACATTTGTCATTAGTCAACTGCGATTGCTTGTTATTTGTGAATAAAATAAACTCATGTGAACTGTGGAAACTAGTTCCTGTTTCCTCCTTTATCTGCCCAACCTGATCCTTTGTTACACCTGTCTTGGAAAAGAGTAGTATTAAAAGACAGGGTTCCTGCAGTTCTCCTGGCCTCCTGATCAATATTTTTCCACTATTTACATTACCCAGAATAGTTTTTTTCCTGATAATTTTTAGTGTGTGTGTCTTTCTCAGTCTCCAGTCATTTCCACTACATTATTTAACTTTGCATCAGACTCTCAATGCCATAATGGAAACCAAAACTATTTTCAGAACAACGACAATGTTCTCAACGCTGATCGTGATGTTGGGGTAGAACTTTCCAGTTTGTTGGGTTGTGCAGCTGTTTGTCATTCTTAGGTAATTTATATTAAGCATTTGCAAATCATCAGGATATAAAAATTTTCAGGATGGGAAGATGGGTGACATTCTTATGGAGACTTATTTGATCAATTTTGTAAGTTTTTGTGGTTATGATTGAACTCAGCTTACAAGCTGTATCTACATGATAATTTAGTCATAGTGTAGGGGTATAGAATAACTACCAGAGTTTATGTGGGCCCCCCTGGGCTGTGGGCCCCTAGAATTGTCACCGCTTTTCACCTGATAACTTTATCAGTCTGTTTTCTCTTTTCCTCTGTAATGTTATATCAGTTCATCAGGGTGTGGGATAGACAAGATATTATAGCCTGTGTTCACTGTGTTGTGGGACTGTCATTTGTCTACAGTATAAAGCCCAAGACCACTTACAACACAAACACACTTTCTGTCTTATGTAAAAAAAAGCAAAAAAATATTAATATAATTTTATTTTTTATTAAAATGTGTTGAGCAGCTCAGAGTGGCTGTTAGACTAATTTAGATTGGATTTTAGTGATCTTTTCTTAAATTATTACATTAAATGTCTGCTCATAATGAGAACTGAGAAATCAAAAGGTCAGAGGGCTAAAAAAAAAGCTAAGTAAGGGATTAGAGAGTGATTTGATGAGAATTGAAGACAATCGTGTCCTTAATAAACTCTCTATTTCTCTTTAGCTGTTTTACTGGTGTTGTTTTTCGCTGATCTGTTGTTTCTCAACCCATGGGAATTTTAGTTTGCGTTCGGCTCTGTTGTTTTTTTTTTTCAAGTTCTGCATTGTCCTGCTGTCCTGACTGGTGCTCTCTCACCCCATCAACGGGCTACTCACTCAATTTTCAGGACAACAATCTCCAAGAAATACTTCCTCATCCTCTGGCCCCTCCCCAAACCTTACCTAGGCATTGTGTTTTAAGTGGGTGAAGTTAAGAGTCTATGCCTGATAGGACACAACAATTATAACAAAATGATGAATGGTTCTCAAGTTTATCACATGTGTATATGTGTATTGTTTACATTACATTTTAGCAGAAAAGCTTGGTTCCTCCTAGTCTACCTCCAAGCCACGCCAAGCTACACCTTGCTTACCACAGCAGCTCCATGTGTCAATCCAAAGGCTGTGCTGACTTTGCATATTGAGTAAATGAAGAGAGTGCAGAACACACTCTCTACAGACCTTCTGCCCTTCATCAGCCCTGGAAAACACATCTCACTTTAATCAGCACAGACACTCAGGGTTCAGTACTCTGTTCTAGAGAGCCAAGGAAAACAAATATTTAAAGGAAACGTTCACCCAAAATTTTAAATTGTCATAATTTTCTCACCCTTGTGATGTTCCAAACTTGTATGACTTTCTTGCTTCCATGTAACCAATAAAAACTTTAGGAAACAATTTATTTATTTTATTTATTTATTTTTGCTGTACTTGTAAAGAATGCAAAGAAGTGCAACAGAGCTGTGATGCAACAGTACCATAAGCTTATGGCTAAAAAGTGCCATCCCCTGAAGAAAAAAGAACAAATTAAAGTGAGTATCAGGGTCTTTTTTTCAGGTAAATGATCTAAACATACTTAAAGGATACATTTAAAATTGCAACTCAGCTTACAAAGACAATGCAACTTGTTTTCTGAGACTGTATCTTGAATACAACTGTATGTGATTTTTTTTTTCTTTTGTAATAAGCTTGTTTAAAAAGTGGTTTAATTATTTGATGTTAAAATGCTTTCTCTTTTTTTGACTAAACGTGCAGAGTCAATGAGATATATAGTAATTGAGAACCACTTTAAGTAAAGTGACATCAGTTCTGCGGGGGGCATGCACATTAACAGGTTACCCTGATATTGTCACTGGAAAACAACCTAAAGACACTCATTAAGAAAATTATTTGTCATAGTTCTTGAATCCGAATATGCAGTTTGAATACAAATTGTGTTGTCTCCTGATCGTATACTCCCCCTCGCCCCACTCAATTCTTGTTAATATTCACTGTCCAATCTAACAAAGGCGTAAAAAGGCCACCAACCCCAAAACATATTATAGAAAATTGCTCTAATTCATTCAACTCATCTCTAACCAAATTTGTCCTTGTCTTGTTTTTGGAAGAGTTAAATATTTCCTGATGAAGAATCTCTTTCTATGAATGTGTGGGAGATTGAGAAAGCAGAGAGAATGAAAACAGACATACTGATTAACCATGTCATGCTGATTTTGACCTCTTTTATCAGCTGTTCTCTCTTTTTTTCTCTCTTTCTCTACAAATGATAGCAGAAGATGTCGGTACTTGTTTAGCTAGCTGTGCCATATGATATCATATACTGCATTTCAGCAGTTTGTTGTTTTGCTTAAGCATTTGTTTGACAGAGAGGGTGTGTGTTCCTCTGTCCTCCTTTTAGATGCTCATACCTCTCTGGTAAAATTGAATAGAACAGTTTTATGACAACAGTATTAAAAATGAAGAGCTTATAAAGACACAAATTCTGCAGTGACTCTTTATGACTCATCAGCCAGCTGCCTTTGCCGGGAATAATTGACCAAATTTCCCAGTACCTCCTTACACCAGGAGAATATATCCCCCTGAGACATTGCTGTGATCAACATCCTCTCTCCTGCTCTCTTCATGAATAAAGTCTTAATCATAAAGGTGCTTGTTGCCTTATTGCCCTAGAGACACAAATTAGCAGGAAGTCAGAATTACAGCGTTTAACATGGTGACTCAGTTAAATAGGAGATTCCCCACTATAATATGCAGATGTGTGTGGATTTTTGACATACAAGATGTTCCTTGTTCCTAGATCAACATCCATGTTGGTTCTGGTATAACTTTTCTATCAGTTTATCAGATTTTATGGATTAGAAGAGGAGTAGGTTTAGAGTAGGCTTACCCCGTTGAAAAGACCAGAATGGCTGGTCACCATTATGCTGTGTTTTGGATTCTGGTCTATTGCTTTGGATGATACTGTTATGCTGGTGTTCCTCCACACTTCTTAACCAACCAACTTGGTCTCATAGAATTATGTTACTATACCTGCATTTTTGCAAACTAATTTTTACCTGGATAGTAATAAATTTTTCCTCACGGCAGATTATCGGTTGATAAACACTTATTTTTCAATCCTGTTCCTCAAACAGTGCTGTCGTCCTGGTTACTTCTGTAACCTCTGTTCCCTGATGGAATGGGCTCATAGCCCTGCAGGGGCGACACATGCTGAGCCTGGTAGGCAACAATGATCCAGTGGGTGATCCTCTGTTTGGAGACAGCACTTCCTTTCCGCTGTCCACCAAAGCAGACAAAGAGCTGCTCAGAGATCCTAAATCTCTACGTGCGATCCAAATAAATGCGTAAAGCGTGAACCAGACACAGCAACGCTAATATTGGGTCTGCCTCCTGGGGCAGCACTTGCAGGTTCACCACTTGGTCCCTGAACGGGGTCATGGGAACCTTGGGCACATAGCCCGGTCGGGGTATCAGGATCACGTGAGACTTAACTCCAGGCACATTTCGCTGTCAAGGAACGCTTGCAGGTCCTCAACCCTCTTGATGGAGGTGAGCACCATCAGGAGGGCAGTCTTCAAAGAGAGTGCCTTAAGCTCTACTGACTCTAAGGGCTCAATCCTTTGAGCCCTTAGCCCCTCACAGGCTATGCAGGACTACGGAGAGGTCCCATGAGGGAACGAGGCGAGGTCTGGAGGGATTCAATCTCCTTGCACCTCACAGGAACCTGATTATCAGGTTGTGCTTCCCTAAGGACTTGCTATCCACTGTGTCGTGGTGTGCAGCTATGTACATCTTCAAGGTGGAGAGGGACAGCCATCCCTCCAACCTCACCTGCAGAAAAGAAAGCACTGAGCTGGCTGCGCATCTCTGGGAGTCTTCGTGTTGGGAAGAATACAGGCACCTCATAGAGGGGGCCCAAGCCTGAGTGATAGTATCTACCACGGCAGATGGTAGGCCACTGAGGTCTTCCGCGCCCCATCCAGGGGACAGAAATGGAGGTTCCAGAGGTATGGTTGCGGGTGCCAGAGGGTGCCCCGTCCCTGAGAAAGAAAGTCCTTCTTCAGGGGAATTTTCCAGGGAGGGGCTGACATCCTCCCTGAACTTGCACAGGGTCTGTGCAAGCAGGCTCACTGGGGGAATGCATACTTGCGTAGTCCAGATGACCAGCTGTGTGTCAATGCGTCTATGCTGAGGGGAGCCTCGGTCAGGGTGTACCAGAGTGGGCAATGGGAGGATTACAGGGAGGAAAACAGGTCTACCTGTGCCTGCCCGTATCGACTCCAAATTAGCTAAACCACCTGAGGGTGGAGTCTCCAATCTTCTTTGTGGGTGACCTGTCGTGACAGTGCATCCATTGTGATATTCGGATATTCGGGGAGCATAATCTGCCTTGGAGGTTGATGTAGGCCACCACCGCCTTGTTGTCTGTTTGAACCAACACGTGTCTGCCCTGGATCAATGGCCGGCGCCTCCGCAGGGCAAGTAGCATTGCTAACAACTCAAGGCAGTTGATGTGCCAATGTAGCCATGGGCCCATCTAGGCGGCCACATGCCCTTTGCATGTAGTATCCCATCCTGTCTTGGAGGCGTCGGTTGTGACCATGACGCACCTGGAGACCTGTTCTAGGGGAACCCCTGCCCATAGAAATGCAAGGTATTGTGACAGATTGGCGTGAAGGCCACACGATGTGTGCCGTGCCGTGAATGCCATCAGACAGGTCAGCACTGACTGGGCCGTCATCGAGACTGAGTCCAACTCCAGACTGAGAAAAGAGATGCTCTGAACCGGGAAAAGCTTGCTCTTTTTCCAGTTGACCTTAGCCGGCTGAGGTGCGCAAGCACCAGGTCCCTGTGTACACCCAACACGGCCCGAGAGTGAGCTAGGATTAGCCAGTCGTCGAGGTAGTTGAGAATGCGTACGCCCACTTCCCTTAATGGGGCAAGGGCCGCCTCTGCGAAGATGCGAGTGGACAAGGACAGGGCGAAAGGGAGGACTTTGTACAGGTACGCCTGACCCTCGAATGCAAACTGCAGGAATGGTCTGTGTCAACGTAGAATAGAAACATGGATGTACGCATCCTTCAGGTCTACCGCCACGAACCAATCTTGATTCCGGACACTCGCTAGAATGCGCCTTAGCGTCAACATCTTAAACAGGAGTATGTGTATGGCCTGGTTCAGAACTCGTAAGTCCAAGATTGGCCACAACCCACCGCCTTTTTTCGGTACAATGAAATAGGGGCTGTAGAACCTAATCTTCATTTCGGCTGGAGGGACAGGCTCTATCATGTGCTTCCATAGAAGGGTGGCGATTTCCGCGTGCAAGGTGGCGGCATTCTCGCCTTTCACCATGTTGAAGTGAATTCCAGAGAACCTGGGCAGGCACTGACGGTCCAGGTCAGCAATCGCAACGGGTTGGAAACATGAGCCACGCGTCCAAACTTCGGGCGAAGGGGACTAGAGGAACAATTTCGTCAGATGTACCGCCGGGTGGGGCCTCGCGGTGGGGTGGAGCCAAGGAGGCCACATTGACGAGGTTTGAGCCCTGTGGCAGTGCTGAGTTGAGAGACATCAAAGCACTTACCTGACTCCTGATGCTCACTGGCGGATCGGTCGAGGATGGGGGAGGAGGTGCTCCGTCCCCTTGGTCCATTGAAATGTCCAGGTTTGAGTTCGTCTGTGCCACAGCTTAGTGCGCCAAGGTGGGGGAGCTGCCACCGGGGCGCTGAACCTGCCAGAGAGAGAAAAAAGCCGGTGGTCGGGGTGACAGCCGAACACACCGGTTATGTGACCCAGGGACTGAGGAAACTGCTCTTTTGTTGTGTGTTTGGGTACCGCTGCTACTGGAGCATGTGGCGAAACAAAAGGAAAAGGGAACAAAATATTCTCCTCCCGGCCCTCCACCCGGGGGATGGAGTGGTCTGCTTACCAGCTTCAAGGCAGTGGATCCTTATGTCCCTGGGTCGCCTGTCTCAAGTGCGCTTTGAAGTGTTCTTCCTAGCGGGCGGCCGTGAGATGGGTGGTGTCTGCTTCCTGCGGGGGGCTTGACCCCCGGGCGGGGCCACAGGGAGATGCCCATGGCAATGAGCAGACGGGATGCGGGATCTTGAGCCACGCTGGGGCAGGATGTGTTAAATGGTCTACATCTGCTGCTTCTCTGTCGAGAACTGCTGGGCACAGTCCCCGACGCTGTCGCCGAATAGGCCGGCCTGGGAGATGGGGGCATTCGAGAAGCGTGTCTTGTCTGCCTCGCGCATCTCGACCAGGTTCAGCCACAGATGGCATGAGGGATGGAAATCGCTTGACTCATCTTGAACTATCGGCCGTTCAGCTCCGAAGATAAAATATAATGAACGGTATGCATGTCCCCTCCTTTTATACCCGTATGTCTGGGGGAGGGGCATGCACATACCACTCGCCAATTCCCATTGGCCTTTTATCAAAGATCAGAGGTCACAACATCGAGTGAGTGACAGATAGGGAACTTATGACATCTTAACACTTTTACTATAGTGTATGTAAGACAATACATATTATAATTTGCATTACATAACTAATTCCATTTACAAGCTTATTCAAGCTCGATCAAATTGTGCAGAATTTTAACTGATAGAGTGTTGCACTTGAAATGCAAAGGACTGTATGCATGGGTATACGTTCTGGAGAATATGCATGTTTACTATGCTTGGGATTGATGCCGTTTTCACAAATTGATTTTTTTGAGATATAAATAGGGCTCCTCAATGTACAATAGTCTTTGTGGTTTCAAACATATTTCTCAACACAACTTTGGTAAAGTGTGAGGGTAAGGGTAATTAAAGGGGGTGAGGTACCGGACGCATCTGCCGGATGACATGGCGCATTCTTATAATTATTTTCTACAAAGGTTCTCACATACCGCCAACGCTCAGCATCAAAATCCTGCAGTGTCATGGAGCGCAACTCACTTAGTTTTCCATTAGTTTCGACCCAAATCATTACCAAAGGACAAAGATTATTTACTCTTGCCATCACTGAATAAATTATTGTGTATATGTATCTTTTTAAGAGCCTACACAATGCATTTTCTGTTACAAGAATGCCATAGTCAAGTGATTTTCATGAGATCAGGCTGTAACTCGCTTAACCAGCAGCATGGTTATGCTGTTCTACTAGCTAAACCAACACCAAACCAGCACAAACCAGAATAAACAAGCTTGGATCAAAATGGGGATTAAGGTTGGTCTAAGGTAGTCTTTTCAAGCTGGTTTAGTCTGGGGTTAGGGTTTTGAGCAGCATTCATATGAACCCATAATTTCTCTCTGATTTTAGGGATAGTTAATGGTTATGGTTAGGGATAGTGTTAGAAGTCAGATTTTTATAGGGATGTTGTTCCAGGACCAACAAAATGTGTTAATCCAGGAACACGCCATACTTGCCAAAATCAGCATGTTATGTATGTATGAATGCACGTATGTATGTATGTATGTATGTATGTATGTATGTGTGTACTATGAATGTATTTATGTGCTGTTGTAGTAGGGATTTGTTTGTGTGCGTACTGTATGAGTGAGTTTGCAAAGTAATTTGATGTTTCCTGTGTATACCTGACTCAACTGATTGTAAATGTTTGGACATTTCAGTTTGTCTAGGTTTTTCAGAACACAGTAAACAAATGCAGACACATATTTCAAAGTTTAATCCTCAGCAATGTTATGCACAAAATATGCTCTTACACACACACACACACAAACACACACACACACAGTACTGAATGAACTGTAACTCTTCATAGTATGTTGCTGCCACCTACAGACTGTTGTACCTCTGTTGGTTTACATCAGAAAAAGTCTCCAACACTTTCTTGTCATCTTTTTTCTTTTCCATCTGTTTCAGTTCTTTTAATCTTATATTTATTATTATTATTAATTATCTATACCTATCCTCCTGGAGAAGACCGAAGCATTGGCTTAAAAGCACTCAACAATACACAACTCTTATTTTGAAAACCGGTTTCCACTCTTTATGCTACTACACACACACACACACACACACACACACACACACACACACAAACATACACACACATAGGACTCAACGGACTGCCTGTGTGTAAGAAACATACTATAATCAGATGTTGAAGTTTAACCCCTCACATCATAGGCCCAACCGTTTGTGAGCGTGTGAGTGTGTGTGTGAGTGTTTAAAGAGTAATGTTTTGTTAGGTGTGTTTTTGGTCTTCCAGTGTGTCATTAATTATTGGGTCAAAGTCTCTCATTGTGCTTGTTTGTGTTTGTAAGGGAGAGAGAGGGAGATGTTTAGTGTTGTTTGGTAACAGCTATAGTTTGTTTTTGCTGTGTGTGTATCTGTCAGATTTTGTGGATGCTGCTTGTGAAAAATGGTACTAATGAATGACACCAAATTAATCCTATACTACTTAAAACTCTTTAGTGCAAAACCTTGAGTCCTCTACTGTTGGTTTGAGCTTGTCTTCAGTTGGGTTAACTGAAGCATGTTTTGGATGTTTATTTTGAATTTAATATTGCATTTGCTTCACATTCATTTTCAGAATATTTAAGCATTTTACTGTTTTAAAATGGATCCAGTGAGCCAGTAGGTGTCTATGTGTGAAAACGCAAATGTGTGTTTGTTTTTGCATGTGTTTGGTTGTGGTTTCAGAATCATGTCACAGCGACCATCTCATGGTCAGCGGTGACACTGCGGAGAATGTGGCCTGTGTGTGTGTGTGTGTGTGTGTGTGTGTGTGTGTGTGTGTGTGTGTGTGTGTGTGTGTGTGTGAGTGTGCGTAGCTTCTCTGTAAACAAAGTCTTAACCTTATGATACCGTTAGCATAACCATAAAATTACAGGGAGGAGAATGGGTGTATTGTCTGGTATGAAAGTGTGCACTGTATTTATTTGTTTTGGCTGTGTAAGACAGAGAAAGATAGCACAAGAGTATTTGTATACTGCAACAAAGCAACATTACCCTGCATTTATTGTTTTACATACTGCATTATTCACATTCAATGACACAAAAAACATTTAAACCACAACTGGTCTGGTCTGTCTTTATCAGATGGTCTGGGCTTGTTCTAAACTCGTGGACATGTGAAATGTTAAGACTTGGCAGATTGTTTGTTTTTAAGGTAAAGGAGTGTGGTTCTGTTTCAAACCCTAGTGAACTCCTTGTCTGCTGTTTACATGCAACTGTATTCAATACAATAGCAACTGAAAAAGACACTGTATTGTATCCATACTTCATTAAGTAACATTTTCAACTGTTAAATGTTCAAAAATATATGTTTCTTGAGTACCAAATTAGCACATTATTATAATTTCTTATGGATTCTGTGACACATTATTTAGTAATGAGTAGGCCTATATTTAGTAATGAAGGCTGAAAATGGTGCTTTGAAATTAAAAATGTTTAATAAATGACAATATGAAACAAATATAACCAGTAATAATCATTTGCAGCATCACTTAATGGTATAGTTCACCCAAAAATGAAAATTCTCTCATTATTTACTCACCCTCATCCCATATGTTTATGATTTTCTTTATTCTGCTGAACAGAAACAAATATTTTTTGAAGAATTTCTTCTTTCTGTCTTTTAAATTCAAGTGAATGGTGACACTTCAGGCTGTTGGTTAAATTAATGTCTTCTGAAACATTGAAATCACTTTGGGTGAGAAACATATCAATGTTTAAAGGGTCATGAAACCCTACAACACATTTTTTGAGATGTTAACAGGTATCTCTTGCACACAAGGGAAGAGAATATCAACATTTCTTATTTTTAATTTCAAAGAAGTTTGAATTTAGGGATTTTTCAGGCTATTTTCGTCTTCCGGGTTTCAAATGAACATCGAGTCAACATCACAGGACATGACGTACAGGGTTTAGCTTTTCATTGAATTTCAGTACCTCTACGGCACTGTTCATGCAGCATGCATTTATTAACATTAGTGTTTCGAGAAATGGGGTGAGGTGGACTGTCTTTGACTTTGACTCGTTTGAGACACGGTTTACATTGAATGACCCCAAAAAACGCTATTGATCGATCGATTCATCTATTCTTAATGTGAGTGTGTTAAACGATCTAAGCACTTATATTTTTGGAAGTCTTGGAATAAGTCTGAAAAGTTATTATAGTGTATAAAACATTAACATATTTTCTATACAGAGTACATGGCTTGGCATTTTGTTGCATATACAATTACAGATACACATATATATATATATATATATATATATATATATATATATTACCAGTGTGAGTAATGTATTGTGAACTTACAAAACAGTGTATCGTTTATTTGTGCATTTTGTTACAAGTAATTGTGATAATCTTTGAGGCTGTTAACTGCATTATTGAAATAAAGCAGACTTGGCTGAGTGACTTGAATCAGACAGTTATTGTGTTCACTCCCTCTTCTCCCCTTACTCTGCTGCTGATCACGGCCAATTTGGTGAGAACTCAACTGTGCTGAAATGGTTTGTTGTGACCCTTTAAGTCCTTTTTTACTATAAATCTCCACTTTCACTTTGATTATCACCATGTGAAAGAAAAAGTGGATATTTATGGTAAAAAGGACTTACATATTGATATGTTTATCACCCATTCCTATTAAATTGCTTCTGTAAACATTTAACCACTGGATTCAAATGGATTATTTTAATGCTGCCTTTGTGTGATTTTTGGAGCTTAAAGGTCTGGTCACCTTTCACTTTCATTGAAAGGACCAACAGAGCTGAGATATTCTTCTAATCCAATTATCTTCATATGTGTTTTGCAGAAGAAAGAAAGTCCTACAAATCTGGGATGGCATAAAGATGAGTAAATGATGAGATAATTTTCATATTTGGGTGACGTATCCCTTTAAGGTAGAGTTTTTAATGAATGTTCACTCACACTCACAACGAAAACAGTGCTCCTCATGTGAAGTGCGAGTCGCGACTTTTCAATTTCAATTGAAATTGCACTCTACTCATCTAACTACATACTGCTAAGCCAACAACACATAATTCTAATAATCATAACAAATATGAAGCTCAAACAAATATTGAATATTGAATTGGTGCATTTTTAATTAGATGGAAATATTTCATTGATAATTTTCAGTAGTGAGCACAGTATATTATCAATATGTTCATCCATTCGCCCTCTTTGATGATGTTAGCTGAACATCTAGACACATGCCTACCTAGACAGCAATTTTCTGTAACATAAATGTGTTTGAATAGCTCACTAAGATTTGAAACATAGCATATGTCTTTACGTCTTTATAGAATTGCCGTGGCTCTGTGTTTCATTTCCTGCTGAGGAATACAGTAAATGTTTTGCATGTTGGTATATTAAGGTGAACTGCTCTATCCTGCACTAACAACTCATGCGCACGCACACACACACACACACACACACACACACACACATACTCACAAATTGGAGGGGGGCTAGTGTTTAAAAGAAAAGATTCATGAGTATGTTTCTACATAAACTTCCTTGACATTGGCCAGACCATCTGCCTTCACCTTTAAGAGAACATCCATCAGCCGTATTATCTAACATTACCTTTAAGAGCGTCTCATTAAACGCACAGTTATATCACACTTTGTTTAAACTACCTACGCTCACTCCATTCATCTCTTTCGTTCTTTCTCTCCCATGGCCCTCATTAATTCCTTCACCACATCTTTCTGTCTTTTTATACTTTTGCTTTACTGTATATTATACTTTTACTATCTTATTTCCCCAATCTTCTTGTGCGTTAAGTTCTGTTTCCATTCATTCCCTCTTCATCTGTTCATCTCTTTTCATACCATCTTCTTATCCATCACTTCATATCAGTATTTCTCTTTAGACTGAATTGTGTCATTCACTGTTCTCCTCATTTTTATCCACGACAACCAAACAATGCAAACAACATGCTAAACACACCCAGGCAAAATCACATTATTTGTCTCACACAGAGACAAATAAACTTTGTCCAATCAAATGCTTTCTAAAACGAGAATGCACCCTCCCCCTACAGCCATTCAGTGCACATGGCTGTGTTCTTAACTGTGCTGATGATGCCTCCGCAGGTCAGGTTTGAGGTTTGAGGGGAGCACTGTAGGGTTGTTCCAAACAGATTTTCCAATAAGAATAACAGAATGACTGTTAACACCTTTTAGCCCCATGAAGCTCTTTGTACAAAAGTTCAGATTTCCTTAAGATACAACATTTGGAAAATTCTCAATTCATGCTGGTATCAGATCGATAACCAGGAGTCCATGCAAGCTCAAGTGTATGGTTTCATTAAATCAAAAGCGGGCCATACCATTTTGATAATGTAACGGATTTGTAACTGTAATTAAAAAAATCTGATGGTAGTAAGCATATTTTTTCTGTACACATACACAGACACACTGACCCGCAACTGGCCTGGCACATGTGGGCTGGATTTCATCTCTATAAACTCTAGAGAGTTGGACTCAATGAGCTGAATGAAATGGCTTTGATCAGGTCTAAGGAGGCTGTTTATAGCCTGAGTGATGAAATGAGTACTACTCCCAGACTGTCTGCGCTCCACTACAACCACTATACCAATCATGCATTTCCCTCAGCTACTCTGTATGTTCACCTATCGCAGCTAATCTCTGCCTCTACAGGATAAGTGCAGGCCTTTAGGTCATAAAAC
The DNA here is from genome assembly GCF_025860055.1 of Xyrauchen texanus. Classification (NCBI taxonomy): domain Eukaryota; kingdom Metazoa; phylum Chordata; class Actinopteri; order Cypriniformes; family Catostomidae; genus Xyrauchen; species Xyrauchen texanus. The sequence goes on along the minus strand of NC_068303.1, from coordinate 22,918,120 downwards.
AATATCAGGTATAGGATCTGTATCAGCTATGTATATAATCCTATTAATTAAGATAGGGAAGCCTTGATCTGGTGTCTTAGGGGCTGTATAAAAACATTAAAAATATATACATAATTTTATATTAACATATCTGAAGTGATTGGATGATGCTGGCCATTATTTTGAATCATAATTAATTATGCTAATTGCTGATTTAATGTCTGTATAATGTCAAAAACATGAAAAAACAAAATGTCACTATTTATTCACACTGTCCACATATATGGACATATAAGGAAAACGATATGCTCTAGACTGTTTATTTATGTTTTGCTTGTTTATTAGGTATTACTAGTTACAAATGAAAAAGAGAAATAAAAAATGCACACGTACTCACGCTCGGATCTCAGAAGGTTAAATGCAGTGCTTATGGTGAGAGACATTCAACATTAAGACTCGTCACAGCTGTCAAAGACATTCGTCCAGCACATGTTTAAATCAGCCTCTTACTTTGAGAATGTAGATGTATAGTTAAAATGTCTCGGTTAAAGTCGTAACCTCCATTCCCTGATGGAGGAAACAAGACCTTATGTCAATGAAAGTGGCGGATATGTCATATGGGCCCACTTTGCAACACATGGGAGAGGAGCGGTGGTAGGTCGACCCTTTGTGGGGGAGGAGTTTTCTACAAGCACAGCAACTGGGCAGAGGAAACTCTGCCAAGGGAGACACGGGTCTACCGAAACAGAGAAGGGAGGCAGTATCGCGGAAAATACACACAGGAGGCCACTAGGGTAGCCGAGACCTGTGGAGCACTTACCCCAGTACAGGCACTATGCACAAGCAATAGACACGGCCAGATTTCCATGTAACGAAACTTACCTGCTCGTACCTGAAAGAACACGTGCTTACCGAGGGACTTACATTGGATGTCGTCGTGATACGCTGCTATGGAAGCTATATAAACCTTGAGAGTGGAGAGGGACAGCTCCAGTCTCTCTTGCAGGAAGGAAAGCACTGACGTGACTGGACAACTCTGGGGGTCTTCGCCATGGGAAGAACACCCCCTTAGTGAAGATATGCCACTTCAGGGAGTAGAGGTGCCTTGTAGAAGGAGCTTCAGCCTGATTGATCATGTTAGGACCCGTTAGGCCTGCCACGTTCCGTCCAGGGACCATACATGGAGATGCGGGTGACAGGGGAATTCACCAGGGAGGAGATGTCGCGAGGAGTGTGAGGTCCAAGAACCAGGTCTGAGTGGGCCAGTACGGAGCCACGAGGGTGACTCCCTGACTTTGCACAGAAACTGTGCCAGTAGGCTCACTGGCGGGAACGCATACTTGCGTAGCCCTTGGGGCCAGCTTTGTGCCAGCGCATCTGTACTGAGGGGAGCTCCTGTCAGGGCATACCAGAGCGGGCAGTGGGAGGATTCCAGGGAGGAAAACTAATGTCACTACATTGACACAACGTCAAGTGAGTGACAGAAGAGGAACTGGAGTGTGTAATTTTTAGATAATATACTTTCTCCTATCCCAGCTTCATATGCTGTCATCCAAAGTAAGTAATTTGTAGTTTGATTACACCTTGAAGTGTAAACACTGTGGCTCTTTTGTGCTATGAAAACATTGCTTTGTTAAGTGTCCTGACCAGCACATTAACATTGGCTTAACTAGTTGTGTGATTATGAGGCGGGACTATCTGTATAGCTGACCAATTGCAGATGGGACAGTGTTCAGGAAACCTGTTTAAAAACAATATTTGCAATTTTCTTTTCTTTGGTGACATTTTTGGAGGTATGAAATAATTAGTTACTCAGTTTAAGAAAAGACTGCTTTGAAAGTTGTTCAATGATTATGTTTTTCAAAGAGAGTCCCATCCATTAGATGCACTGTTTCTCTCAAGAGCCCTGACATCATTTGAGACTGGGATGGTTGTGTGACAGGATCAAAGAGTGGTCCACATACCATTAAGCTTCAGTCATGTTGAGGTTGAGTGGCCACTCTTGACAACACACATCTTTGTTTTGTCTTCCTTGCATGCAATTGTTTTAATGGTTTGTAATGTTTGTACGAGTGTTTGTGGATTTGTGTGTGTGAGTGTGTGTGTGTGTTTGTGTTTGTGTTTGTGTTTTGTCTTTCTGAAACAAATTAAGTTTTTGTTTTTAATGTGAATGATTCACTATGGTAGAAAACAATGACCTGTGACGTTCTCAATCAGCACAGTTTTGTCCTGATGGGTGACTTCATTGGGTAAGCTTACATCAAGTTCCAGAAGCGTGGGTGTGTGGATATTTGTGAGTTTTTTGTTTAACTCCTCCTCCTGCTTTGAGTCTAAATGATCTTTGCAGACTGAAGGGATGACTTATTACATTTATCACATTTTATGTGATGTTTCTCAGGTGTCTTTTTGCATGTGCATGTCATTGTAAATCTGTATGACTTTCTTCTGTGGAACAAAAAATATAATTTCTAAAGGTCTTCATTTTTAAGAGTATTTTCCATAAAACAATAGTCCATAGTCACTATAGCTGATAAAGGGTAAATTCACCCAAAAATGAAAATTCTCTCATCATTTACTCATGCTCATGCCATCCCAGATGTATATTACTTTCTTTCTTCAGCTGAACACAAATTAAGATTTTTAGAAGAATATCTCAGCTCTGTAGTTCCATACAATGCAAGTGAATGGTGGCCAGGCCTTCGAAGCTTCAAAAAGGAGATAAAGTCAACATAAAAAGTAATCCATACAACTCCTGTAGTTTAATCAATGTCTTATTATGAAGCGATTCAATCAGCTTTGGTTGAGAACAGACCAAAATAAAACTTTTTCACTATACTGTCAATATTGACAGCAGTCTCCTTGTTGATCATGATATTAAGCTTAAATACACTTCCTATAGTGCCATCTAGCATCCTCTGCATACATTAAGCAGTAGGAAGTGTAATCAAGCTTGAAATCATTATTGTGTCTAAACTGCAAAGGCAAGATGTACAGTGAAAAAGGAGTTTTGGTCTGTTCTCACCCATTGCTGGATCGCTTCAGAAGACATCGAATGTCTTGACTTTATCTCCTTTTTGAAGCTTCAAAGGCCTGATCACCATTTACTTGAATTGTATGGACCTACAGAGCTGAGATCTTCTTCTAAAAATCTTTATTTGTGTTAAGCAGAAGATAGAAAATCATACACATCTGGGATGGCATGAGGGTGAGAAAGGATGAAAGAATTTGTATTTTTGGGTGAACTATCCTTTTAAGCTCAGAAAAGAAAAAAGAAAAATAACCTTTAAAGAAAAACCTTTTATGTTTTCTGAAGTCATAAGATAGCTTATTGAAAGGAATAGAAACCATTTATAATCTTTATTCACTCCTTCTCTTCCCTTCCAGTGAGCTGTTAGCTCAAAAACCGCTGCAACCGGATCACAGTCAGATTAATCATTTTGGTCTGTTCCTCACTAAAAAAGCTTATGGATTCAGCATACTTGGAATATAGCACAAGTCATATGGGCTACTTTTAGTGAGTTAGTTGTTGTTGATGGTGGTGGTGTGGAGGAATTTTGTTTTCTTTCTTTTTTTCGGAGCTTAAATGCCATGGTCATTTTTGTGTTCCACAGAAAACTTTCATTATATGGTGAACTGTTCCTTTAAGAGAAAGAGAAATCCCAAATATATTGAATGAGCTCAGCTCCTGACCTCTTTCAGTGGTGTCCAATGTGGCTTTCAGAATCTTCCCTAAATTACTGACATCATGCTTTTATATGTGCACCTTATTTTTGTCCAATTGTAACCTCTCAACGTAGGTATTCTTAGGATATTCTGTTTTTACAGCTCTTCCACATAAAAGGGCTTCAAGCATCAAACATACACACATCTACATAATTTCTTTAGCGCTGTGCCCACAACAACAGTGCCCCCTCCATAAAGGCCCCATCTCCCACTATCTTATCCCTGAGTCTCTGCTGCCCTGAGGGCCATAGAAGGACTCCATTGTGTGGAGAAAGGCACCTGGTATTGGTTAGTGCCAAACTAGAGACACACTCTCTCATACACTCACACAGCAGGGTCAGCTCCCTCTAGAGGCCCATCTGGAGTTCATTTCCTGTCCGAGACAGCAAGCCGTAACAGGCGTGGTCCCGCAGCCTCAAGTGATTGGATGAGAGACAAAGGGTGGGGCGAAACTACACAGTCAATTTCAATTTCAAGCTGATGAGACCTTTATTTTATTTTATTTTTTCAATTTTTCTTTTATTCTTTTTTTCTTTTTATGTTTTCCCGAGTGTTAACAATACACATATTTAAAGGGCCTGATGTGCTAAGCAGGCTCATCTTCCCATTCAGAAATTTAGGAATCTTTGGCCAAATATTATTCAACTACTACAGCCGTTTCTGTGCCAATATTTTCACCAGACAGAATTGCAATTATAATGTGGACCCACTTTTTATTAGGTGTTTTTAACTACTATGTACTTAAGCATTTGATACAATTGTAAGAGAAGTATGTTGACACAAATTTTTATGAGTTTGGATGAGACTCTCGCAGAAGTTCACACGAGAATAGTGATGTGGAGAGAGAGCATGAGGGGAAGATGAACAGAGGGGAAGCACATGTGTGATCCGGTGAAATGGGTTTTATATGCTTATCTGAACTCATGCATTCACTCAGAAGCTGCATTGTGTCCTGAATTGACTGAGGTTCACAACCGACAGGCAGTTAGCCTAGGACCTGCAAAATCACACTCTGTAAGAATGGTTAGTGGATCAACGCTAAGCTCACGCACTTCCATAGTATGAGGATGGCAGTTTTACACTGGTAGCAGTGGTGGTTGGCCATATATATTATTGCTGGGACACTCGTTGCAGTTGAATGCTGCGCATACCATCACCATAGCTTGCAAGTGCTGAGAAATTACCGCGAAACAATTATCACATGCATCTCCACGTGCAAGTTGTATTCAGAGCATTTTTTTCTTACAAGCCAGAGAAATTGTAAGTGCTTCAAATTCACATCTACCATTTAAAATTGAACTCCCTGCACCTTTTTCCAGTGTGGGGACAGAACCATTAATTCATGGATACAAAGATTTGAAGTGGCACTTAATGTTGCAGCATCACCACTTGAAAAGGCTAAACTTCTCCCTGTGAGGCTCACAGGCCCTGCTTTTGCATACTGGCAGTCTCTCTCTCCTAATGTGCAGGCAGAATATGCATTAACAAAAGCCAGCTTGAGTACTGTTTTCGGTCGAACAACATTTTTGACCACATTTCAAACGTATGTGAATGATCATCCTCGTAAACCACATGAGTCTACGCTACCGAGTTCAACGATTTAGTTAACAAAGCTTTCCCTCAATATGATGCATCTGCTCAAAATTGTGAAATTTTTTACAAATTTCTCATTGAACTTGGCCCATCAATTCAATTTAAAATTCATGAGCATGGTGCGATGACTTTGGAAAGTGCTTTGAAGGTAGCTACTCAGCGTGAACGTACTCAGTTAGCTATTACTGTGGCCACTCCCTCAGCTGTCATGCCTGTATCTGTATGTCCACACAAACAACTGCCTGGCACAACCACAGAGCCCATAGCGGATCTAGCAGCTGCTATAGCCGACCTCCAAACTGACCTACATGCTCTATGACAGTGGCAGTTATTTGGACCAGTTTACGCAGCAGTTTTCAACCCTTCAGCGTGATGTGACCTCACTTCTACGCACGCCACATCAGGCCTGCTCAAGTATTGACTATGATAGCAATCCACGTCATTTGGAGATATCGCATAATGATTGTCATCATGTTTGTAAGGACTGCTATTCATCACAACAAATATCTAGAGGGTGATATCGACCTTCTGCTGATGACTACTCACCTCAACGTTCCTATGGTTACCATCCAGCATGTGATCACAGCAATGGAGCTGAAACCCCATATTATCAAAGACGTTGCAGCTACTCTCCCTCTCCCTTAGAATGTGAGACAGACACTCCTTACACTACAAACTCTCACCATTACTCACATCACATATATTGTATCATTAGTCCTACCCCTGAACGTTCACCATCCTATGAACGCCGACCTTATTCTCGGCATGATAGCAGGCCCTACATCCGCTCACCCTCACCTAGCCCATGAAGCAAACAATCAAGTCGGTTTAACTAGACACCCTCACCTACTCCACCTCATGCACAATCTTCAATAGATCCACCACATCTCCAATGCGACATGTGCATTTCTCCCCATCAGGCCAAAGAGTCAGGCCCTCCCCTTTAGATCAGGGAAATGACTAGAAGCTGACATTGGGGACCAAACGCCAGCTTCTTCCCCACTAACAGTCCAAGCTGAGATGGTAGACATGCCCCACCCACTCCTTTTATTAAAATTGTGCTTTCTGGTGTTGAGCTTCACGCTTTGGTCGATACAGGTTCAGGCCTTACACTTATCACAGACGAGTGTCATAGAACAATACCAGCGCTATTCACTCAGTCCCTCTGCAAATCCTTTGTACTAGCTTTGTACTAACAACTACTAGACATACTAGGCTCAGTCACTGCCCCTGTCCATATTGTTGATGTCATATTCTCACGTGTGTTTCATGTGGTGTGCACTGCAACACATCCTGTACTGATTGGATGGGATTTCCTCATCGAACACTCAGTTACCATTGACATACCACATGCACATTTGAAACTATAGGACACTGCAATACCCTTTCACTACCTTATTCTGCGATTCCAGTGCAAGGTGCTGCAGTGAGCGTTGCTCAGATTACTGTCCCTCCCCTGTCTGAGATGGCGATTCCGATTTCTGTTAAGGGTCATGATATAGCCAACCTATTCACAAAGTCTTATATCATCGAGGAGTCTCAAAGTCCCTGGTCGGCCCCATTAGTGCTTGTGTGGAAAAAAGACGGCTCGCAATGATTTTGTGTCGACTACCAGCGACTCAATGATGTCACGATCAAAGATTCACACTCGCTTCCTAGAGTTGACAACACCCTTGATAGACTCGCTGGAGCTAAAGATTTCAGCACCATTGATTTCACCGCCGACTACAGGCAAATCCCTCTTGACCCTAGTGACAAAGAGAAAAACGCTTTCTCTGGCCTATATCAATTTTGCATGATGCCGATGGGCATATCTAATGCTACACCCAGCTTCCGATGCTTGATGGAACTTGTTCATCATGGCCTGCATTGGAGTGTTTGCCTAATTTACTTAGATGATTTCATTGTTTATAATCCTGACTTTTCCCAGCATTTGATTCACTTATGTGAAGTTTTCCAATATTTTCACATAGCAGGACTCAAACTGAAACCTTCCAAATGCCACTTAGCACAACCCTCCGTCACCTTTCTGGGCCATCATGTCTCCAGTGCCGGTGTTGAGTCAGACCTATCTAACAAGGTTAGGACTTGGCCAATTCCCCATTCTGCCACGCAAGTTAGGGCATTTCTCGGTCTGTGTTCATACTATCGGGATTCATCAGAAACTTTGCACACATAGCAGAACCTTTACATCGTCTCACACGCAAAGGTGTACCATTCCTATGGTCGCCTGAGGCTGATACAGCTTTCCATACGCTTAAGCAGGCATTAATTTCTACACCGATCATGGCATTTCCAAATTTGTCAGTGCCGTTACTGCTTTATACGGATGCTTCCCACTATGCACTTGGCTCAGTCCTCGCACAACGAGTGGGCGATAAAGAGCATGCCATTGGATATGCTAACCATGTGTTGTCCTTGTCCAAAAAGAAATTGTCTATGTTTGACTGTGAACTGTTTTCCATTGTGTGGTCTGTTCAACATTTCCGTCACTATTTGGCTTGCCATCCCTTCACAATCATTACGGACCACAAGCCCTTAGTGGGGCTTAAAGAAACTGCCTCTGGATCATGACCCCACAAACAGGAGAGCTCATTGGGCTGTTGAGTTGGACCTTTATGTGTAGCGTGTCATTCACCGTGATGGGACCAGCCATGGCAATGCTGATGCAATGTCTTGAAACCCACCTACTGTGTCTTCAGAGCTGAACGGTTGCCGAGCACAGTTTTTGCAGCACATCGGGATCAGAACTACCCTCGTGCAGATGGACTTGTAGAAGGGCCATGGTGTGCAAGGCAGAGGCTGACTTGAGCGCTGTAGGCTTTCGTCACCAGGGACAACGTCGTCCTACAGGCTTGGGAAGAGTGCTGGCCAATTCTCAGGTGGCAGTCCTCAGCGGGCACACAAGACCGCAAACGGCACGCCAACCCGAGAAACCAGTCGCGAGTGATCAGGGGCGGGTGGAGGGTTCCACTCATTATTAATATTAAATGCAAAATTGGGTTTTAAAACTGTCTCTTTGGACTTGAGTTGAGCATATTAGTCTTCTGGGACCTGAACAGTGTGCAGCTCCTCGTGAACACTTTTCCCTGATAATACCCTCAATCAAATATTGTTGTACATTAAAATTAAAGATGATAAATGTAGTGAAGTGCTGTGTTAAACCAAAAAAGCAATTCAAACTGTTAAAATGTTTGTTGTCAAGTGCATCAAAGTTACTGATGATCATCCATTACATACAGAGATGTGATTACTATTCGCAGCTGGATGTGATGACATGCAAACTGTGATAAAGGACTATTGGTTGAGACAATGTTGCTATGTCAGGCTGGTCTGGACTCAAACAGAATGTTATTTTGATGGCACCACAGACCAACAGTGTTTACACTTCTTGGAAATTCAACCTTCAATGTTTTACTTATAGTTGTCTCTGTATATTTAGCAGCGATAGTATTGCAATATCAAAAAGATTGCACACTTCAGCTTTAAATGTCATCTTGTTTACATTGTTTACAAAGGCATTTATATCTACAGTAGTTCAGTGAAAAGGAATCATGCAAAATTACATTTATCAGCAATTATAGATAATGGTTATAATAGCATGTTGTGACAATAGTGCTCCATTAGATAATTATGGTTAATAGTGGCACTAATGTGTAACGGTGGCATCTGAGTTGATAATTGTTTCCAATTCTATCAACCATGCTTGCCTTTTTCTATAGAAACTGAGCCAAAGACTGCCCTTACACTGACAGTTTATCCTACTATAGTACATTAATCCTAGACCCCAAGTTTTGTACTGATCTTACACTTTATGCAGTTGTAACTGGTTCACAAGATGGGCAAGGAGGAGGTGGGAACCGACTGAGCAGTCAACATAAACTTTTAATAACACAAAGGAACTTAAACATAACATAAAACTGATGTGCTCCCTGGTCCACGAACACACTGTCCTCTGGTCCTCAACAAGCTGTGCAGTTGTCCTCCGTGACGCCGGGCGATGGCACTGGACCTTGTCTCCAGGCAGATGGTAGCGGGCTCCTCTGACACCTGGTGGCCATCAGCAGCTCCTCCGCTTCCGGCAGACGGCAGTGTTTCCTGGCGGACAACAGGGGGCTCCTCCGCCTTCTGACGAACTACTCCAGTACTACCGGACCATACCTCCTCAGTGGCATGGCCCTCCATCAGCGGCAAGGCTTTCTGGAAGTGCATCCCTCCTCCCTCCCGGGTTTTGGCACCAATGTAACAGGTTCACAAGATGGGCATGGAGGAGGCGGGAACCGGCCGAGCAGTCAGCGTAAACGTTTAATATCTTAAAGGAACTTAAACATAACATATAACTCACATGAACACACACACACACACACACACACACACACACACACACAAACACAAGTTTGTGCGTCTCTCTCACTGGCAACCTCAGCTCCTCTTCATCCCTCTCCTGGCTGATTGGGCTAATTCAGCACCGGGCATCCATCGTTACGGCCCGGCCACTCTCCTCCTCGTCACTGTAGTGTAGGGGTGGAAAATAAAAGGGACCTGTTGATACAATAGTATATCGATATCTGGGTCGTGATACAATAATATTGCAATTCTTTGTGTACATTTACATTTAGGCATTTGGCAGATGCTTTTATCCAAAGCAAATAACAGTGAACTTATTACAAGGACAGTCCCCCCAGAGCAACTTGGAATTAAGTGCCTTGCTTAAGGACACAATGGTGGTGGCTGTGAAGATCAAACCAGCAACCTTTTGCTTACCAGTTCTGAGCTTTAGCACACTACGCCACCACCACTCCTTTATGTGCTGTATAGTGTATTGCGATTCAAAACTATGATGTATTGCAATCTTTTACTCACTTAATTCTCAGAAATAATGTAACGCATAATAGGCACTTCAGTGTCAGGTAGAAAATACAACGTGAGTGAAAAGAATAACTTGGTTTCAGCATGTTTATCATTACACATAAACCTTTATTTTAGGATCTTTGCAGACATCCTTGCACATAAAACACGTTATACAGTTACAGACTGTGATGCATAACTTCAGTGCAATATGGGCATCAAAGGTTTTTTAAGCCACATATTTCCAAACCTATGTTTTTAGCCCAAGTGCTTCATTCAGCCATGGTCTCATTTGGTTTTCACATTTTCTACAGTCTTTATGAATTGATTAATCTAAAGACTTCTAATGTTAAGAATTTACATAAAGAAAGAAAAAGAGACTTCTAATGACTGTGAGATTAGTTATGACAGGCTTCATCTTTCCAACTTTTCTCCATTCCTTACTCAATTATTTTCTGAGCACAAGTAAAAACCTCTGGACACTATTGAGGGAAATAACAGCCCAGATCATCACTACGTCATCAGCTGTAAATGTAATATGTCTGCCTATTTCTCCAGTGTGTGTATGTGTGTGTCTCAGAAGGTTACTTTATGAACAGCCCAATTAGCTGAGCATGACCCTCACACAGATGTCAGGAGCTCTTAAGAGCACAAAGACACATAATTAGAGCCCTGACCACAGAGAAATAGCTTTTAAAACTCTTCTTGCACATACTTTAAAGTCAGACAAGTACAAACATGTATACACACTCAACTAATTCACTTAAATGACCAATGTTCACATTAATAATTAGCATGCAGAACTCCCAATCATCTTTTAAACACATATCTGCATTGCTCAAGACGGACATGTATTGGCCATTTCGTCTCACTGTTTCTTCAGAATCTCCATGCCAAGTTTTTAAAACAATGTATCAAGTTAGAAATAGTTCAGCTTTTGACACAATGTAACAGATCAATGTCAGTTTTAGAACACACAAATTTGCTGCATAAGCATATGTAAGCATATTTACATTTTCGCATTTATTACAGCGTTTTGAATATTTATATCAACAATGGAGGTAATGTGCCTATAAACATCTTGAGCCTTCTGTTCTGTTCTGTTGCACTTCGTTTAGCCTTTTCTTTTATACGCAAGAATATGTCCTGTGTGAATGCCCTCTAAGAGTCTATTTTTTGTTTCTGAGGTCAGATTATGTTATCATGGTACATTATCTCTTTTCTAATGAAGGTGAAAAGAGAATGCCTACGCTCTATTTCACAAATATTTGGGCTAAGGTTTCTGAATAGGTTCAATTTCACGAGTCAAGTATCTTCAAGGGAGTTCTCTCTTGTTTCCCTTGAATTTTAGTCATCTTCAGACATGAATCTTGGCTATGATGCTGAAATTCACAGAACAAGACTAGATATGTCGTTTGTATGGATCTATGCCATGCTGTCACCATACCGACTGATGGTGCCAACATAGAGCTTGATGAAATAAACAAACCAACAAGCTCTGAGATTAATCACAGCATTACAAACTTTTATTTGAAGCAAAAAAAAATCTACTGTGGAATCCACAGCATCATTTGATGATTGTTCACACCAGAAGCATGTTCATTTTTGACAGAATTGTGTGTTTGTTATTAATTGCAATTTGCTCCAAATTATTTATAGATCAAGTTTCCACTTTAGTTCCTCTCAAAGGGCTAATTTATTTTCTGTTCTTTCCCATCAGTCATTTCACAATTATTATTTTGTTCATGGTGAACATTTGACACCACACATGTGTGACCCAATCCAAACCCGGTCATCTATCAAGTGAATGTCCTCCCTCCATTTCCAGGCGTGTATTAGAGTGATTACTGTAAGTCTCAATAAAGAAATAATCCAGGTGTTCTTGCCGGAAGGTTAGTGTGCCAAAAGATCTGAATAAGTCCACTGGGACTGGACATCCTCCAGGTCTTTGAGATCCCTCGGATCAGATCTTCATGGTCCAAAACTGTTCTCCTGGTCATGAGAATATCCTACAAATCAGAGACACCAAAATTATCTTACACAACAGTTAGTTCTGGTCCTATAATATGATTGGACAATTTTCTGTGTGTTGCTCGACTATTTGCAAAGGTTGATCCTGCTTTTGGCTTCTTTTGGAACTATATCCATTGGTGGTTGAAAACAATTACTAAAATAACTGGCTATGCTGTGAAGTGCAATATACTCAATATTTAATTCTTATTTAGAAAATTGCTTATTAAAGCACGATCACAGCAATAGTTTCACTAGAGCCTCATGCCTATGGACAAATCACAGCCATGCTGATAAACAGAACAGCAGCACTCTTGCTTGTGTTATATTTCTTAAATGGAATTTACTGAACTATTCTCTTCATCACCATGAATCATTCCAATTCTGTAGTGTCTAACTACACTATAGCCCCTTTCCCACCTACAGTCCCAGTACTTTTCCCTTAGTAACTTTCTACATGAGAACTCTTACGAGGAACGAGACATCTAAGGGGGCTTCTCCCCTTTTGCATTCGCACTCACAAAAGTAATCCCCGTATTGACATCATTTAGTATCGACCATTTTTGTTCTGATGTAATTTGCTTGCACAATTCAATAGCAACAGCAACAACAAAATCAACCACACCGATGGAGGACATTAGGATCGTTGATACACTTTTGTTAGGGCTGTTTTATACTAACTTTGTCTGCAACGGGAAAAGGTAGTCAGCTGCCTTACTTCCTAATCAGTTAATGGTTTAAATGACAGTGTTTTTGAATGAACGAAACTCATGAGGAAACATGAGGTTAAAAAGCACCTTATTTAATCCTACCTCATTATACACCTACCTCATCCAATTTGTTAACACAGCCTGTGTATTCAGGTTACAGTTTACACTCTAGAAAAACATCTTATTTTAATATCTGTCCTCCCAGGAAAAATGTGATGTAGTAATACAAAAATTTAATACAAACACACACACATATGTGTAACGGGTAATTCTCTACTTTGTCGGTTTATTGTTATTCCTGTTAAGGTAATTGTAAAATTAGCGCAATCCTCTGAGTAGCAGGCTAGCAGCTACAAGTTTGTTTACAAATGGTGGCCCCCAACTCCCCATTTCTCATTGCTTTGTGCATCATAGGTTTTTGACCAATCACAGGCTGCAGCACCTAACAAAGTCCCTCTACGCCCCTAAAAGTACCTACCCCAGAGGTGGAACTATAGTTCCTCAGGTGCCAAAACAACGAAAATTATTATTCTCTGGGAAAAGTACCTAAAACAGGCTTTAATACCGCCAGTGGTAGAAGGTCTTATGTAACAAACCTTGGAACTCTAATGGAGGGTCTCATCCACTAAAGCAGGTAAAAGTCTGGAATTACTTTTTATCTGAAAGAATGAACAGTCTCCATGATTTCACTTCTGACTGATAATGGTTACCTCATTAGCTGATTCAGGTGGACGGATCATGCTGGGAAGCAAATATGACACACGTGGGGGCCTGGCATAGCTTAGAATCATGTTTAAGTCCTTTGGAATGTATTGTTTAGTTGTCCATGTACTCTCGGGTTCAGAGGGAGGAATTTTATGTTTTCTGATATGAGATTCTGAGGCTAGGCCAGTTCAGTTTTCTCTAGAGGGAGAGACCTTGTTTGAATTGGGCAGAACAACTCTATGAGCTCAATAGGGATGATTTTCATTGCAAATGAAATGTATTTATAGATACATTTCAAGAAATTAGATTTTGCTGGGTTTGAATACACACATATGTACAAACACACACTAACACAAGCACCTTCAGCTTCACCTTGATTCATTCACACTCTCACAAGTACAAACACAAATATATTGCTCTATCTCCAGAGTTTGTCCTCATGTAAACTGAGATTTTTTTTTTCCTGTGAAAAGAGTTGAATGTGTTCTGATATCGTACCCCACACACAGAATAGCACAGCACAACAAAGCTATCATTTGTGAAGACTTTTCAGGGTCATATGCAGAGCACTGCACCTTGGTTGGACTTTAATAAACTGGGATAGAAGAAATCTTAAACCTGTGGTACAATTTAAGATTATATTGGATATTAGCAGAACCATCCATAAATATGCTCATTTATCTGACTTAGCTATTAGCTCATGGTCAGAATGAATAAGTGCTCCCTTCAGGCCTGATTTGCTAAAGAATTTAACATAAGTAAAATTGGAGAAAAAAAGGGTAAGGGAGTGAGTGTGGTGGAGACATGTGACAATGATCTATCATGTCATGGAAATTACTGAAGCAGATCTTTTTAATTCCTACTGAATAAATGTTACAGCTGTAGTGTGATATATGTGATAATACATTTTTAATATTATCAAAAGTGCTTATAAATGTCTTGTCTATGTTCTTTAGGCCTTGGGAGACTCCGACCTGGCAGAAGTTCTTAAGTAATTTCATAAAGTCATAAAGTTCTGGCTCTGGAATGGGTTCTGATGAGCTGAGCATGAATGATCTGCTGGTGTTGCTGGTTTATGTGTACTATGTGGCCCAAGAAGCATCCCTAGGTGGTGTTGAAGAGGACAAGCATGTGGAACAAGTGGAGGAGTTGATTGGAGCACTGACACTCTTTTCCAATCATCAAACCATTTACTGCAGGAGATCACAGGTTAGTGATGGAATACTGGTTCAGCATTGTCTTGATACTGCTATACTAAAGCAACAAGCCACAAGAGACAGTGATACAATGATCTGATCTGCATTATGATTAACAGCCCACCTATGTTAAATCCCTTTAATGCGTGGCTTTTAGTGGCATATTGTTTTTATACAACAACAGAAACAGCAGCAGTGTTGGGTAACATTACTTTTAAAAGTAACGCCTTTGAATTTTGTGTTACTGCTTAAAAAAGTAAATAAATTAATTTAAAATGTACTTTTTATGGAAAGTAAATCGTTACATTACTTTTGCATTACTTTTTTCTGAACGCCACTCTCTCTTCTGCTGTGCATTCAATACAAATACAACAGATATGCAGAGACATTATAGGTCATCCTAGCTACTGTGCAAGACTTATGTTAAAACAACATACTAATCAAACAGATATTTAGAAAGTCTACAATTAGTAAGTCTTCATGTTATATTAATAATAAAGACTCAAGTTGCATGATTTGTTTTTCCATTGACATGGCAGCCAACATGAATGATAAAGAATAACCACTGCTTTAACTAAAGCATCAAAGTCCAACACTTGAACCTGCATCATATATGTCATCATATACGGTGCCCATCGACAATGCCAGAGTAAACTTGAGATGTGATAAAATTTAGTGGGGAATTCCAACCTACTATTGAAATCAGAAGTTTACATACACTTAGATTGAAGTCATTAAAACTCATTTTTTAACCACTCCACAGATTTCATTTTAGCAAACTATAGTTTTGGCAATTCTTTAAGGACATCTACTTTGTATGCATTTGTACTCTCTATGATGTCAAGCCTTTAGACGTTTAGCCAATTAGTTTCTGATAAGAGGGGTACTGAATTGGGAAAATCAAAATAAATGAGCCAAGACCTCAGAAATTGTTTTTGGTTTTTCAGAAAAACAAGTATAGTTCATCCTTGGGAGCAATTTCCAAACACCTGAAGGTACCACGTTTATTTGTACAAACAATAGTATGCAAGTATAAACACCATGGGACCATGCAACCATCATAACGCTCAGGAAGGAGACACAGAGGTTCCACTATACTCCGAACAGTGTATAATGTATGCTGGTTTCTGCTATTTATTAATTTATTAGCGGTAAAATGGCCCTGTTAACTTCCATTGTAAGTGCCTCACTGGAACCCAGATTTTTGCTTTTATTTGTAAAGAAAAAGAGGGTCAAGTCAAAATTATTTTCTTTGGTAATTAATATTATTCTACAAATGCTTTCGATTGAGTTTAATTTATTTTTAACTTCAATATTCTTTTAAGAAGTAAAACTTTTTAATGAGGAAAAAATTACTTAGTGCACTATAGAATTTATTAAGTTAATATATTAGATAATATTAAATTGAAATGAGTTTATAGATCGTATAGTCACAGTTGTGCTTTTATCTGCTTTTTTATGATGACATTAAAAATCGAATTAGTTTTATGAGACCTCTAGTGTACTAAATATTGCGGTACAATGTCAAATGCTGGTACATTACTGTCACAGAGCAGGGATGTGCCGTACATTTGAGCAAGGTAAGCAGTGTTTACCTAACAGAAGTGTGAAAAGAAAAATTACTCTATGAAATATTTAAATATAATAGTTAATATAAACTACCGGTACTGTTTTAATTTAAATTCATCATATTTCATCTGAAATTGAGCACAGAATGTTTTTCATTTATTTGCTTGGCACCACCCTCAGGTATAAGCACTTTATGTTACACTTTCTCTGATTCAATGCATTGTTTACAGCCCTTACATTCAACACTGTACGCTCATTCACGCCCACTACAAATGGCCAATGGCATGCTTACCAAAATGAGTAAGCCAGTCACAAGCTCCTTCCTTCAGTCATGCTGTCACGATTCCCTGTTGTCTGCGCCGTGTTTCACTTGTTAATTTGTCATGCACTACAATTCCCACAATTCCTGGCCTCCCTCACTGCCTGCACCCATCATTGTTCTCACCTGTGTCTCATTTAGTCGTTATTGTGTTTGTGCATTTAAACCCTGCTGTTTCTCCATTCTCCTGTCGATTGTTGATGTTTGTGGACGCCTGTTCCCGTGCTCTTTCTATGTTTATCCTGCCTGTTCAACCTTTCAATGTTTTCCGTGTTTTTGTTTTATTTCCCCATTGCGGGTATTTCCTTTGTTCTGGTCTTATCTGTTTAGTTTTCACCGTTTCAAATAAAGTACACTGCATATAGATCCTCACTCCACGTCTGCCTCAATCTGCACTCGTAACACATGCTATCTGATTGCTATCTGATATCTAGATTTTAGTTTTTTGTCAACGCGTTCAAGTTCACGTAACTAGTGTGTTATTAAGTGCTAAAAATGGATATCTGCAGAGTAAGCATTGATAACCTATGTGGATTTGGCAAAGTTAATTTCAATTAAAAATCGAGAAAAAGAGGCTATCGAAACCTCAACAAGTGACAGAGATGTTAATTCGCAAAGAGCGATGCATGAATTTTGTGTTCAAGTAAAGGTGATTTTATGTATTTATTAAAAATATGTGTTGTTTATACTAGGTCATAGATACTAGGAAATTGTTTCTGGTTAGTCTGAGGCTATGAAGTGGTGATCTGTTTTATAGTTCTAATGTTAAGGTGCAGTGTCTGTTTATATTATGATATAATGTTTATGTTGTAATATTAAGGAATGTAGACTGCTGTGTCTATGGTATATTTTCCTTGTGCATTCAGGTTGAGATTGTTGTCTTTGGTGGTAAGATTACGGTAGTTAATTGCAGTCTCAAAGCCCATGGCACATGCATTTCTCAGAGATTTCACATCACTGAGCAACATTTTTATGAAGCTGACATACCAACTCCCTCTGCGCAGATTAGTGCTGTAACATTTAACCAACATTAAAACAACCACTGCCCCAACCGCTGCACAGCTGTACTGACATCTCTACTTCACTACAACATGCATCAGCGGAACATGAACAGCTCTACCCATCTGTAATGGAACATTGTGGCCAACATCAATAGTCACTATGCCACACACACATCTTTAGAAACACACACTCAATTTAATATCATAACAAAGAGAAAGAGCATTCACACAACAACCAAGAAATGTGGTGGAGTAGCTTCACTAGTTGTTTTGTGGTCCTAGTGAATCTGGGCTGGTAACCAAAATATTGGAGATTGCCCTTTTGCAAGACACCTAGTCTCCACTGGGATTCTCCCAGTAACTGTAAGTGTATGTCCCTATGAATACATGCATCAGCAAAAAATTTAAAAATGGTAAAGACTTGAAGGGTTCAGCAGAGCTGAGCCCATCATGGAGCATAATAACAAGTGAAACTCAGCACTTTCTGTTAAACAGGTGTTCTCCTAAATGTCCTACCGCTACAATTCCATCATGAAGTCTCAAATTCATATTCTTCAAGACTATATTTGGCTAGAAATGTGTTCATTTTAACTTGTACTGTACCCTAGGGCTGCAACTAAAAATTATTTTGATAAACGACTAATCTAATGATTATTCTCCTAAATGTCCTACCGCTACAACTCCATCATTAAGGCTCAAATTCCTATTCTTCAAGACTATATTTGGCTAGAAATTTGTTCATTTTAACTTGTACTGTACCCTAGGGCTGCAACTAAAAATTATTTTGATAAACGACTAATCTAATGATTATTAGAACGATTATTTGATTATTCAGGCATGTGCCTTGACTTAAAAGGTTGTATTAAACATGCTTACTAACATTAAAGAGGACAAAATCATCTTTTAAAATATCTCTAAATGACATTCACTGAATTACAAGGAGCAAGCGCGCGAGAGGGATGAGCGCCTCTGCGCTAGACAGTATATTATCCAGGTTAAGTTTGAAATTTTGTCGCACTGTTTTTCACGCTACTCATTTAAGCAGCTCTGACCACACAGAGAAATGCAAGTTTCAGAGTGTGTACTTATTTATACAACTCGCTTATTTATTATTTGAACTTTATTATAGGATGCATTAAGGATAGAATGCCAGGGTGTTTCCTTTTTAGACGCTCTGAAATGTTCTTAAACGGAACGCTAGTTACAGCTCGATACTGCTTCTATATTTACTTAATTTGTATTTTTGTATAATAATTCCCACATACTTTACAATCTACATCACCTTAATTTGTTTGGAATGTTTGGAGTGCGTCTGAGCTGAAGTCCTTCTCCTGCATAATCATTAGCATTTCAAATGATCTCATGTTGTGTGAAATGAGATCAAATGACTATTCAACTATAACGACTAATCATTTCAGCCCTAATGTACTCTTTATAGTTCCCCGTCTGTCGCTCACTTCGACGTTGTGTCTAGTGAAGCGACACTAGAGGACTTTCTTGAAGGCCTCGGTTACCTCTGAATAGGCCAATGAGAATTTGCGTGTCCCTCTCCCGGACATTTGGGTATAAAGGGAGGGAATCATGCCTCTGTTCATTCAGATTTCTTCTTCGGAGCCGAGCAGTTGTGCAATCAGCAAGCTGAGATCACTTACTGTTCCACTCACCTCTGCAGAGCTTTCGACAGCACTGCTAAAAGAGAGTATTTTCATAAAAGAGTTTATTTTCTCTAAAAAAGCAATACACAGCTGGCGTTGAACGTCCTTTTCAGGACGCATCTTTATAAAGATGCCCTTCTGCCCCAGTGTAGTTCCTGGATGCCGTCGATTTCTCTACGCTCCTGACTGTCACAGATGCTGCCTCATGTGTTTGGGCCACAAACACAATGAGGCGGCATTTGTGGATGGTTCGTGTTCTCACTGCGAGAACCTAACCATGGCAACGTTGCGGTCATGGCTTTCCTTCTTAAAGAGGAACGCCACTCCAGCTGGCCCCCGTGTCACTCCTTCCTTCCACGGGATTGAGGATGACCCGGCTGGAGATGGAGGCGATTTGGGGATGCAGCGTTATCCCCAAGAACCACCTGCCCCCCGGCACGCTCGTTGACTTCCCCCCGAGCTGGATGATGAGTTCACCTTCGAGTTGGCACACCTGATGCCCAGATGGCTGACATGCTTGGCCGTGCCGCCGTCAGCGTGGGGATGGACTAAAACCCTCCGTCCTCCCCACAGCCTTCACGGCTAGGTGATTGGTGCCTCGGGTCCGGGCACTGCTCACAGCCACAGTTCAACAGGCCAAGGCTCTCAAAGAACTGTACTTGGGTAGACCTGATCCCGACGTGTTGCAGGAACTGCGCTTGGTGACCGACCTCACCCTTCGGGACACAAAGGTCACATCGCAGACACTCGGGCAGGCAGTGTCCACCCTCGTAGTCCAGGAACGTCATCTTTGGCTGAACCTGTTCGAGATGTGGGAGGTAGACAAAGCTCGCTTTCTCAACACCCAGCAGTTCTCGGCGGTGAAGAAACAGACAGAGGCCATTTCCCACATCATGCCCCACCGCCTCTCCAGCGTGGGCCTTGCTCCATCTGCTCGCTGATGGTGTCCTCCTGCGGCTTCCAAGCATCAGGCAGCTCCACCTCAACCTGGGCGCAGCTCTCAACCCCACCGTCGAGCGCCCCACAGGAAGCGCATGCCCCCTTCTCCCGAACGTCCTCAAGGATCCGGAAGGCTCCCAAGCGTTCCTGAGATGGACGACCCAGGGAACTAGACGTTTGCTTCGGAGCTGGTAAGCAGACCACTTCGTCCCCCAGTGGAAGACCGGGAGAAGAATCCTCATTTCCTTTGCCACACCCCCTTCGGGTTTTGCTTGTTTCCTGGGTCATCTGGCCCACAAATGCCGTTCTCACATCAACCCGGAGGGAAAAAGAGCAGTGACAACATTCTTCAAATTTTCTCCTTGCTTTCCAGGGGGGAAAAAAGAAAGTCATATGGGCTTAGAATGATATGAGGGTGAGTAAATTGAGTTTTCATTTTTGGGTGAACTATTCCTTTAAGTACCCCTGGGGTACACATACCCCTGGTTGGTAAAAGCAGATGAGAGGGAAAGTGAGGGACATAACGAAGAGAGAACTGGGTAAGAGGTGAGCCAAAATGATACAAACCGGATGGACACAGATATATTGTAAGTGAAAAAGTTAAGATGAATGAAGGGAAACACCTTTCAATCTTATTTTGTCTCCAGGAATACTCCCTCACCACCATCTCACTCCATTAGTCACAGACTCGCACACACAATAACACACTTTTTATGGTGGAATCTACTTCTAAAGTAAAAGATTAAAATCTTTGATTTACTATTTCCTCAAGCTTTCTCCCTCCCCCTTTCTTTTTTTTTTCTTGCTCTCTACTGGTTTGGTGACAGCTGATAGAAGCCATCTGATTTTGTGGTCCATATGAGAGCCTTTATACCTGATTTGTCTGATTTGTGATTGCACAAATGAACTCTGTACACTCTGTGCACTTCAAGCCAATACAGTCCGAAGGCTTTAGTTGCTTAGATTACTTTTTGCTTGGTGCCTACATAATGTTGTTTATTCAAGGTTACATGGAGGTTTCTTGAGAGAGAGTGTGTGTCTTGCATATTTTGAAACATGACTACAAGTTAAACTCTTTCCAACCTTGAATGCTGCACAGCCCACACAACACACTCTGCTGCTCTGTGCTGTTTGTTTGTGTGTGTGTGTGTGTGTGTGTGTGTGTGTGTGTGTGTGTGTGTGTGTGTGTGCATACATACTTACCCAAGAATTGTTATATTTGACAATACTTCCCCTTGGGGACATTTAGAGACTACCTCATTTGGAAGAATGTGGGTTATTGTGTGTGTGTGTGTGCGTGCGTGCGTAAGTGTGTGCATGCGTGCATGCATGTGTGTGTGTGTGTGTGTGTGTGTGTGTGTGTGTGTGTGTGTGCGCGTGTGTGTTTGTTTGTTTGTTTGCGTTTTGTTTTTTGTTTTGATTCTGATCAGTTTTTGGTATTGTTTAGGTTTTGATTTGGCTTTTTTCTCATCTGTTTTGTTTTTCCGGGTCTGTTTTGGTATTGTATTGTTTTGTTTTCTGTTTTTATTTTGGTTTTGTTTTGTTTCTGATCAGTTTTTGTGTTTTGGTATGTTTGTATTTTTTATGATTTGTTTTGGTTTCTTTCACCCAGTCGTGGACCACGCAGGCATTCTGGTGAGACAAGAGACGCACAATTTTTTAGTGGCGTGCCTTCTGACCCATCTGCCAGCAGGGAACAGGGGGAGGGAAACAACAATAATAAAAAACACAGGGGGTACTCTCTCTAACAGTGCAGTACCCCCTAAAAACCAAAGTAAAATTTTAAAGAGAATGAAAGGACAACACGTAGCAGGAGAGAGAGAGGAGAAAAAAAAAACACTTCTCTGATTCACCGTAGCTTGGTCCTCGGCCACTCCTCCACCCTCTAGCGGACGACAGCCATGCCTCACCGAATGGATCGGAGGCAGTCCTCCAGCCCCTGGTGGACTGAACACCTGCCACATTTTTGGTGGAGGGTAGGGGTCCCCCCCCGCCCCTGGCAGTGGTAACCGCTCCAGGTGATTGAAAGGGAGCCCTCCTCCCGTTCCTCCACTTCCAGGAGGCCAGGCTTCTCCGGCGAATGGCCATGGCTGATCCATTGGGGTGGATGGTAGTGGTGAGGACTCTACTACCGTGCATCCCTCCTCCTTCCCGGGTTTCGGCACCAGTGTAAAGGGGTTACAGGGAAAGGAAGTGGCAAGAACCGGCTTGACAATATAAATAATAGTTTAATGAAGAACTTCAACAAAAGATAAACACACAAAGGTGTCGGACAGCTGCCGTAAATCTCTCTCTCTCGCACTGAAGCTTCCAGTCGGACTCTATCCCTCTGAGGCTTGATTAGCCTGATTAGGGGCCGGGTGTGCAGCATCATGACCCGGCCCCACCCTCCACCCTGTCATAGCGTTGTTCCCCCATTATATGTTGGGACCAGTTTAGTACTAACCATTTTTTCAGTACACCAATTTAGCTCAGTCTCCCCTGTAATTTACACTGGCGAATGAGCATTGAATATTGTCAGCTTGATTTTAGCCTCTGCCCCCATGACCAAGGTTTGTGGGGCATGCGTAATATAACTCAATGTACATTAAACATAGGTCTACACATGCACCTGAGGGACTTGCTGTGTAACGAAGGATGAGCCCCTATTCAGTGTACGAAATTCGACCATATAAACATATCCGTATCTCTCCTGTTTGCCCTTCGGTCAGTATCGGGATATTCTGGGATAACCAGAATATGGTGCAGTTTTCCCCACAGCTTGCTGTTAAAATTTTTTTTGAACAATTTCAGCCTCTGTTTCCATGACCAAGTGTCTCGAGACATGCATAACAGAATTCAATGTCTATCAAGCACAAGTGAACATAAAGCACACAGTGAACATTAGCACCACACGTTGTCCCCCCATAAGAATGCTGGGACCATTGTGGCAGGCCTGCTTGATTTCAATTCCCTTTCATGTTCACATATTCTTCACCATTGTATTCTAGGGAAGATGGTTTATCTGGTGTCCTCCGCTGTAAATTAGGGCTGTCAATCGATTAAAATTTGTTATCGAATTATTTACATGGTGTCCCGATTAATTAATCGTGATTAACTGCATATACAAATATTTGCTGAGAAAGCCCCTTATATAACAATAATTCAATAAATAATGATTATACATATTTATATCAATATACAATTATATATAGTTATCTTTAAATATTTAAAAATTATATATTTATACATTATATATTTGTCGTTTTTTTATTAATGCTTACAAAACTTTTACATCAAGAGCCAAGAGGTATATTAAAACAAACAACAACAAAAAGAAAAATAAATAAATAAACAGTTTAATAAAAATATTTCAAATTGTTTACATATTTCAATACACTTTACAGCTTTCTTGTTGCTCAAATTGAAAATTGTTTTTAGGTATAGCTGAACCTCTGAATTAAAAATGAAAACTAATGGTTTACTGTATAACCACCATACTTACATTTATGAATACTAAACTTTGCCAACAAAAGCAGAACATTAATCAAATAATATTCCTTATGAAGAGACATGTCATAGCTAAAAAAACCGAATAAAACCTTTTAAAAAAAAGTTGAAAGCTTGGAATTCATATGATGTCTAACAATCTTGCAGAAATCAGAGTAGGGACAACTCCAAAATAATAGTTTCCTCCTGCAGACCACAAAATGTACAGTATATATCAACATCACAATTAAATCTCTCTACAAGAAAATAATTAGTGAGGTAGTACTTATAAATAAGTTTGAAGGAAATTTCTTAGATTTTATTCGTGATTAAATATTTATGGGTAATTTCCAAATTTTGCACCATCTCAATCCAGTGTCAAACATGCTTATGTAGTGTCTCGGGTGCATTGCATCATAAATATAAATGTTTAGGTCACTGTTTCAAGTTAAACATAGTTTAATACTCAATCTTTAAACACATTTAGAGATCCCTTAGTTCGCATTTGCGCTCCTTCAAGTGTTTTGAACGCAAGAATTTGTTGTTTTGCCTGCTGAAGTGTTTTCTTCACTGTATAAACTGTGCGTTGCTCATACAGCTGAAATTTCACTTACTGCCCTCTGGAGTAAACAGGTGGTACTACAAGCTTGCATTTCTCAGGACTCTTCCTTATGATGGTCTGGGGGGGCATTGCGATTAATTGTGTGAGTTTATTTAAACGTTATTTTTTGTAAAATTAATTGCACTGAATTAACGCGTTAAATCGACAGCCCTACTGTAAATACATTCAGAGTGACTGCTTTTTATAACTGCCTGATCAGATTCAGGGTCTGTCTCCATGACCAAGGGTTTCGAGACATTCATAACAGAATTTGATGTTAATTGAGTACAAGTGTGCACAAAACATACAGTGAACATAAGCACCACACATTGTACCCCCATAAAGAATGCCGGGGCCATTGTGGCAAACCAGTGTTCTAAAATAAACATTCCCCCCAATGTTCATACACTTTTCCCCATTCAAATTCCAGGAAAAGGGTTTATTCTGTCAGTGTCTCTGCTGTAGATACATTCAGGGTGCTTATCATTTATGCCTTAATACATTAAAGTCAAAAACATTTTAAAATTCCCATCAACCAGCCACAGTATTTGAGGAGTGAAGGCTTCCCTCCGCTGTGCTGCTGTTTCTGGGGCATTCACCAAAAGTAAGCCAGTCGTTCCATCTAGAGGGTACAGGTCACGCTGCAGGCAAGAGCCATTAATTAATCCCTCTGTCTGCCAGTATGTCAGCTTAAAAGCAGCTGTAGGGCATTTCAAACTGGGTACTTTGAACAATAAAGCATGGTTATTTTATTCAATTTAGGCAGGCTCGGCCTGTGTTCAAAGCGGTTTTTCCGACAGACATTTCTATTCGGGAAGCCCCATTTTTGATTCAGGGAATTCATTCTATTTTAGGAAAAAGGGGCAATAGAGGAGATCCCCCCTTCAAACAGAGAAAGCAACTTTTACAGATGTTATTTTCTGGTCCTCAAAAAAGACAGTGGCTTGCATCCCATTCTGGATTTTGAGACGTTTGAATTTCGCTCTAATGAAATGTCAATTCAGAATGCTGATGCATAAACAGATAATGTGCAAGCCGGGGGACTGGTTTGTGACAATAGATTTGAAGGACATTTATTTCCATATTCAGATTGTGCCGAAGCACAGACGCTTCCTCAGATTCGCTTTCGGGGGCAAGCATATAAATTTAGTTTCCTTCTGTTCGGACTTGCACTGGCACCACACACTTTTACAAAATGTATGGATGACGTTTTGACACCCTTGAGGCATCAAGGCATCAGATTTTGAATTATCTCGATGAGTGGTTGGTGTTTGCCAACATCGAGATGTCATTCTCAGCCATTTTATCTAGGGCTGTGTGTAACGTAGACAAATGTCTCCATTTAGTGTTCTGTCATTTCGTGGGATGTGTTCTCCCAGTGAGAACATTTCACAGGCTTTTTGGGCTCATGATCCTGGCTTCCATTGTCATTACCCCAGGCATGTTTCATGAGAGAAATTTTCAGAACTGAATAAAATCCACTAAAGGACTTCCACCATGTACGCATGCATTCTGCCTCCTGAAGTCTGTTACCATGGAAACGGATCTGCCTTTTGATGTCGGACATTCTGTTGAGACAGGTGTTTCGCCGCAAAGTTATAACGATAGATGCCTCCTCCACGGGTTGTAGCATTGTATACAAGGGTTGCCAGCCTAAGGGGTTTTGATGGGCCAGTGGCATTATTGGCACATACACTGACTGGAGATGTTCATGGTGCTGCTGGCATTAAAGATTTTCCTCCTGGAGATTCAGGGCAGCCATCTATTCATACGGTCGGACGGTGGTGTCCTACATTAATCGCCAGGGAGGAGTGCATTCTCATGCCATGCTGAGATTGGTAGGTCGC
The DNA here is from genome assembly GCF_025860055.1 of Xyrauchen texanus. NCBI lineage: Eukaryota > Metazoa > Chordata > Actinopteri > Cypriniformes > Catostomidae > Xyrauchen > Xyrauchen texanus. Next base: position 22,891,957 of record NC_068303.1, on the reverse strand, counting down.
ATTCTTCTGTGGGCACAGGACAATATGATGTCTCTACATGCCATGCATGTCCCAGGCTGGTTGAAGTTAGAGGCGGATCTCCTGTCCAGACAGGGCTTGATGCCTGGAGAGTGGACATTATATCCTCAGATTATGAAACAAATCTGAAGAAGGTTCGGCAGAGCGGAAGTGGACCTGTTCGCTTCGAGTGAGACATCACACTGTCCCTTCTCCTTTTCCCTCTTGTCCCCAGCACCACTAGGCATTGATGGTGCATCAGTGGCCAACAACGCATATTTATGTGTTCCCACCAATCAGTCTGCTGCATGCAGTTCTCCAGAGATTTCGGGGGGATCGAGATCGGCTTCTGTTACTGGTGCCGTTTTGGCCATCTCAAGTATGGTTTTTGACACTGGTCTCTCTCCTGGAGGAAAATGTTTTCGTCGCATCTGTGTTCCCTTATGGGATTTATCTGTTGTTTTAAAGGGACTCTTGAGTGCTCCATTTGAGCCCTTGGCAATAGTCGATATAAGTTTATGACTTTTAAAACAGCCCTGCAATTAGCATTGGCATTGTTTAAAAGGTATGATGATTTGCATGCCCTGTCGATCAATCCATTATTTATGTATTTTGAGCCAGGGTGTATAATGACCTCATTTGGACTATTTACCCAAGGTCTTTCTACATCTTTTAGTTTGCAGACTATTCATTTTCAGGCTTTCTATCCTCCCTCATTTGAGTGGGAGGAGCATGAAAGATTACATATGCTTTCCCTAGTTCGGGCACTGCAAGTTTATGTTGACCGACCGTGTTGGTTATGTGAAATGTGACCCTGGTTCCCTGAGTGGAAACGAGATGCTGCGTAAGCTGGCCATACTCTCTAGCAGACGCATAGATGCATGACTTCCTGTAGAAAATCTGACTCGATGGCACCAAAGTGAGTGCTTTTATGGAGCCTGTCCCTAGGAGCATCACTTATGTGCCACCAGCCAATAAATTGGCGTGATTGTACTAGGGCTTCAAACCATGTGACACTCATTATTACAATGCAATTACCACTCAGGGAACCAGGGTTTGTAGTGTTCCAAATTGAATGTCCTCTTGTCCACATTTGGATGTTTTAATTGGCGGCGTTAAGGTGCCCTGTTTAATTGATACCAGTTCAATGGTATCAACAATCATGGAAAATTGTTTCTTTCAGTATTTTGAGCCATGGGGTCAAGACCATTTGCGGTTGTGTTCATGGCTGCATCTAAGGGCTGCAATGAGCTCTCCATCCCATATATGGGTTATATGGCGTTGGACATTGAGTTTAGCAGAGTTTAATTATGCAAAGCAAGTTTATCCATTACCAATATGTAGTGGGGATGTTTGTTCATCTAACACATTGGTAGAGTAGTGCTGCGATGTGGGGTGCTGGTGTTCAGAGATCCTCCTGGTGGTTTGCGCTCTCGCGTCCCTGGTGTACTCTGGATTAATTTTCTCGGGTGATGCTACCAGGAGCGCTTCAGTTTGATTTTCCCCTGGTTTCTGTTGTGCCACTTCCAGCTTTTCAAGCCTTCCAACACTGCCATCAAAGTAAAAATCAATTTTCTGTTGAGTGTATGACTGAAGTAAAGGTGTACAGTCCTCGGGCATGTCGTGTCTCAGGCGGTACAATTAAGTTGGTTGTGGCAACTGCAGAACAGTTGGCAGATGGTACAGTGATGTTTGAGCCTACTGGGTTGGGGTTACTGGAGGGTTTATTGCCTCCCCCTCCTTGGTGCGAGTGACTGGTGGTGCTGTGAAGAGAAGTGTGCCATATTCCAGTGAGAGGTGAAATACCTGGGTCACGTTATCTCTTCCGGGCGTGTAGCAACAGATCCTAGTAATATCGAAGCTGTAGTCCAGTGTCGTTGCCCCTCCAGTGTCACATAATTATGATCCTTCCTGGGCTTCACCAGCTACCACCAGTGGTTTGTAGAGGGGTTTGCCAAGTTGTCTTCCCCTTTACATAAGCTGGTAGGAGAGTTTGCTGGTGTAAAGGTGAAGCAAACTGGAATGAGTTTTGCTAGCGCCTGGAGTGAGCGGTGTCAGGAGAGCTTTGTGGGGTTAAAAGAAAAACTCACCACCGCCACAGTACTTGCATATGTGAATTTCTATAAACCCTTCATCCTGGAGGTAGATGCCAGCCACCAAGGTTTGGGGGCAGTCATTTCCCAGGAACAAGAAGGTAAGGTGAGACCAATTGCATACGCCAGCCTCAGTCTGAGGCCCACTGAGCGCAATATGTCCAGTTATAGCTCCATGAAGTTAGAGTTTGTGGCGCACAAGTGGGCCATGACGGAGAAATTCTGAGAATACTTGTTGGTTAATAAGTATGTGGTATTTACAGATAATAACCCCCTTAGCTACCTGACAGCTGCAAAACTTGGCACCACTGAACAGCGTTGGGCTGCCCAGATGGCTGCTTTTGACTTTGATATTAAGTATTGTTCAGGTAAGAGTAATAAAAATTCAGATGCACTTTCAAGGCGGGACCCCCTGGTCCCTGGTGTGTTGGACAGGTTGGTCCCAGGAACTACAATTCTAGGGTCATTACGGCAGATAGCAGGGTTGGACCCAGCTGGGATAGTGACCCAATCTGTAGTCACTGCGCTGCCTGGTTATTCAGTTGGTGAGTTGGGTTTGTTTCAGGCAGCTGATCCTGTTATCTGGGAAGTGCTGCCATTTTGGAGGCAAGGTACTTGACCAGGCCCTGATAAACAGCACCAAATGTCCAGGCCAGCTTTGACGTTGCTCCGCCAGTGGGACAGTTTGATAGAGCAAGATGGCATGCTTAATCCCCGGGTTTGCTTCCGTAACGGTAAGGATGAGGTGTTGCAAGTATTATTGCCGGCTGCCCTGAAGCCAGAAGTTTTAAGACAATTGCATCAGCAACACGGACATCAGGGTGTAGAGTGCACCACCAGGTTGATGACACAGAGGTGCTACTGGCCGGGACTGTCATCAGATGTGGCATGCTGGTGTCAAGAGTGTGATCGGTGCCAGGCTGCCAAGGATACTCCACCACTTGCTCAGGGTTTTATGGGGTGGTTGTTGTCTTCAAGGCCAAATTAGATTCTTGCCATCAACTTCACTGTGTTGGAGTCTTGGTGATGACTGACGTTTTCAGTAAATATACCCTGGATGTCCCAGGCCCTGGTGACCTAGTGGCTCTATAGGTTTGTCGTACCTGACCGCCTCCATTCTGACCAGGGATTAAATTTGCTGTCCCTGTTGATACGTCAGCCATGCAACCTTTACAGTGTGGAGAAGTCTTGCTCCTCTCCATACCACCCGGCCAGTAGTGGCCAGTGTGAGATCTTCAACCGCATCTTACACAATCTGTTGCACACTCTGCCAGTGTCTAGGAAGTGAGATTGGGTAGCCTGTCTTCCTCAGGTAATGTTTAGTTATAATAGTACCCCTCACCAGTCCACTGGGGAATCACCACACTTTTTGATGTTTAGCCTGGAACCGGGATTGCCAGTCGATTTCCTGTTGGGGAGAGCATGACTGGGTCTTGGAGCATCAAGCCAGGCTACAGGTATCCTTTGTGGGTGCACGTGAACGGTTGCAGGTCATGGCAGACAGGCGCAAGGCACAACATGATCAGCAAGTTCAAGATAACCACTGGTGGAGGGTCAGCTGGTATACCTCCTTGATTATGGGGTAAAGGGTCGCAATAAAATCCAGGATCTGTGGAGCCCAGTGGTGTATCCTAATGATGAGAGCACCCAAGGAGGGTGATGTAGTGTACACCATTGCGCCTGTGGATGACCTGACCATGGTAAAGAATTTACACCGTTCTTTGCTAAAGAGTCGAGTCTGTAAGGAAATGAGTCTGTAAGGGGCTGTTTATCATATCATGGCTCAGTTGTGGATGCACCCTCATTGGCTGAGAAGGATGACAAGGTAGATTTGCTGGCTTTGGTGCAGGAGCAGGACCAAGCTGCTGCTGAGCCAGAGCTGGAGGAGCTATCTGAGGTGGTACTTGGCCCTCAGGACCAGTTAGGGGCTATGGGACATATATATGTGGCCTGGCCAGGACTAGGTTTGCAGGAGCCCTTGCCTGAAGGCCTTTCTACTGCCGGTGACGTCATGTAACAGCGAGCCGGCATCCAAATGTGCATCACCTTCCCCGGTCAGTGGGAGAGATGGGTGGAGCTTCTCTTCAGCAAGCGTGTGGTATGGTAGCAAGCATTTATAGGCCTTGGGATTAGGGAATGTTGGCCTGGTCTTGGAATCGTCTGAGTTCTTCCTCCACTCTGGAGTGTTTTACTGACATGTTGATGCCTTTTTGCTATTTGCGTGGGTGCTATTTGTATCTACAGTTGGAGCTACAACATGAAGGTATGTGGAACTATCGCTATTTAGAAATATTTTTAAATAGTTATGTTGTAAACAATACTTTATTTAATTTCTAGGAAGAACAATTGGGATTTTAGGAAACATTTTGCTGCTTGATCCAGTGGGGCAACATTCCCAGCAGAATAATTGTGTGTTTTAGGAAACCTCTCATCTGATTAAGCCTGCGGGGCAACATTTTCCGACACTGCTTCTTTGTTTGTAGTTGTTTGTCCCTAATTGTGGGTTCTGTCATAATTTGTTTGGTTGTATGATGCCTTGAGCTATTTTGAGTTTATAATTTTTTGTTTCATCTAACCTCTTCTCTGGCTCCGTGCGACTTGAGTATTGTGTGAATAATCACCTCCATTCAAGTGCTATATTTATGGGCCTGTGAGGTTATTTGTTTTGTTGATATATTGTGTTGATCTGTTCATAAAGAGTGGTTTAACATACAAACAGATGTTTCACGTATCCATTTTCCCTGTCTAACAACTGTGACCACTCTTGTGCTGTTGAAGTGTTTGTTTTTCATGATTTAACTGTAATTAATTGTTTGTGGTTAAATTTTATTTCAGTTTACAGGAGCAAAGACCCAAGACCCAGGGCAGGCAGCTAGCTAGCCTCCTTGTGCGGTGGTGGTATTTCTGTCACTGAGTGATGTGTATTCACGCTTGACCTCATTTGTGTGCTGATTTGTGCATGGTGAGATTTGTGCACTGGGTGGTAAGATTTCATGGTAGGAGCATTGTGCTATTCAGCTAGCCTACCTGCCACTGGTATGCCTCAGTCTATTGTTTTGTAGTGTTTGTGTTCATGTGTGCATTTTTCTGCCCGGGTCATACAGTCTTATAAATGTTTTAAAGTTACTGCGTGATAATTGTAGTAAATCAAGATTTTGTATTTTTGGTTTCCACGTGATGGGTCAATTGTGCAAATACTTCTGAGTTCCTGTATCTCTTCTGGTAGAGCATGACATTAGAAAATGCCATGGTCGTACGTTCAATTCCCAGAGCATGCATATACTGTTAAATGTACTGCTTTAATGCACTGACAGTCACTTTCAATAAAAGCATCTGCCAAATGCCAAAGCGTAAAAAACTTTGGCATTTTATTTGACTTGTGTTCTGTCAAGAAGGAAATTAACACATTATTTACTTTTTTCTTTCTCTCTTTCTGTTTTCTTTTTTATTCTTGCCTTTCATTTATTCTCTTGCATTAATGAAGAATGCTTTGGCTCCTGCTAACTTCCTGTTCTGCTTGGCGGAGGGGCCCCTCTCTCCCTCTCTCTGTCTTTCAAAGCATATGACTCTTTCATATAAACACTGCCGTGCCAATTACAGTGCCAATGCACACCAGGTGTGTCCAGGAAAATGTATGACCGGTCTTTGACATTCATTTGTAGGTTCTAAAACAGTTTCTGAGTCTATGAATATTTGTTTGTGCATGTGTGTTTGGTCGGACGTGTATGGTCGCTTGTGCCATATGTTTTCCTCATCAGTTTAACAATGAAATTATTTAACAATAAAAGAACGTGCAGCTGTGGCTGATGTTCTTGTACCAGTGCTGTGTATGTGTTCAATGAAGCATATTGATTTTGACATTCAGCTCTGTTAAATTTGTTTAAATGAAAAGCAGGCTTAGCTTGAAACATGGTCACCATGGGAACTAGTCTCTTACACCACACTGTCTAAATGAGAACATACCATAGACTAATTATAGAGCTAATTATAATGAACATAGACTAGCCCTCACCCTTAAGAACTTTTTGCATTATATATTTTTTTTAAAACATTATTTGCTTTATTTATTAATTGATTTTCAAATTGAGGATGTCCCAGAGTGTCCGCAATGGTATTTGTTAACTTAATGCATACACAGAGACACACACACACACACATGTTTTTAGCCTTGGTTTTCATGGAAATTGAATCTGAAACCTCATTTCAGATCCAAGTTTCGGCTAAGAAAATATGTGTGCAGGCCAATGTCTCCAGGAATTATAAAGTTTACCGGACAAATTGGAAAGTCCTGTCATCTCATTTCAGTGTTTGTTTTGTGCTGTAATGCGATGAACTATGCATAATATGCAATATAATCATGATACGATCAATATGATTGAACAATAAACTTTTGTTCATTAAAGCTGCTTTTCACTTAAAAAAGGGCAGCAGAATTAGAGTCTAATTTAAAAAATTCAAAACAAAAACAGTGGGCAAAGCAAAAAGCTAAACTCAAGTTTGCCACATATGTATTAGTTCACAAAGAAATATTAAAATATCAACATACTTAATTCGCCTCTTTCTTGCTCTATATTTTTATGATTCTTTTCCTCCAATTTTACATAGCACGGAAGTGTTCTGCTGCCAAGTTGAAGTCAAATGTGTGCAGAGTTTCTCTACAGCTTGAAATGAACATAAGCCTGGTGTCCTTAAAACTGCAAGGCTATTTTAATGTGATTATAAAGTGAGAAGCTCCTCATTGTGGGTATGTGAGAAGGGAATAACATCAGTTACTTTTGCCTGTGTGCGGGACACTGTAGTCGTGGATTAGGATTTAGCAAGCGGTCTGGAAAGTTTAAACCTCTGTGGCAAAAGTATGGCAGCGAAGCGCTGTCATCATTGAGATGGTGTCATGCTGTACGGTTGTGGCATAAACTAAAGCTGTTGTTGAAGCTGAATTTGTTGGAACATTAGGGCATTTTAACAGTCAAAAACCAGTATTTGCTGGCTAATCCCACCTATCACCAGCAGAAAATCAGAAGAAAAAGAAGCAAACACACTCACTCAAAGTTAAACATGCCTACACACATAAACACTCTTAAACGTAAAGCTTCAATAACAGGACGTCACCCCAACACAAATACACACCACAACATCCTTTTTCCAAAAAAATAATTTAAAAAAACACCCACACATACAAATGGTGAAATAAGTTAAAAACACATACATTCACACAAACAATAATATGGGCTCACATGCATTTGCCCTGCACAGGTCCTTCTCAAAGGATGTCGATTACAGTGTCACTAGACTGCAGAATTACAGAGGGGCCAATGGTGTAAGTGGCACACTGCACAGCAGTCTTTAATTATGTCTGCAATCCTGTTTACAAACATTAGCCGTCCCGTCAGTTGGTCTCCTTAATTAAACCCCTCCCTCTTTATGAGAAAAGGTGTGGCCAGATTAATCTCCAACTCAAATGTCTGTTGGAGTGCATTCGTTGTGGCATTGTCTCGACAAACTTATGCAAAGGCACAACATTTATTTCCATCCAGAGTTGTATTGATCTTGTATTGATGACGGGAGAGTCGAAACACACCATGGAGTCTTCTTCAGCACATCCCAAAGACATTCAGTGGGGTTAAGGTCAAGACTCACAGGACTGTGGTGGCCAATTCATGTGTGAAAATGATTCCTCATACACCCTGAACCACTTTTTCACAATTTGAGCCTGATGAATCTTGGCATTGTCATTCTGGAATATGCCCATGCCGTCAGGGAAGAAAAATTCAGTTAGTCAGCTGACTTAATTTCATTGCCGCATAACATTGCTGAGCCTTGACCTGACCATTTGAAGGTGCATTGCTTTATGCGCTTCCCTTCTTACCATGATGTGCCCATCACTTTGGAATAGGGTAAATCGTCCAGGTTACTAGTGTAACCCCCATTCCCTGATGGAGCGAATGTGATGTTGTGTCGATTATAGTGACAATCAACACCAGCCGTGGCCTCTTCTCTCTCTATGTTTCTCCTCATAGAGTGTTAGATGCAGCTGGGGCCATCTAGCTATAACATGCATCAGGGAAGGTGTTCTTTTCCAGTCCTATTCTTTCAGGAGGAGATTCTTTCACCCCGTGGAGACCACATCCTGCCCAGGCTGAGGAGGTGAATATGTGGTAAATACATCACGTGGGCCTGTTACGCCACACATGGAAATGGTGCAGTGGTAGGTCCTTCCTAATGAGGGAGGAGCCCTACAAACACGCGACCGGGGCAGCAGGGACTGCCCAAGGGAGAAGCGGGTCCGCCTGACAGTGACCGTACCGCTAAAAATTAGGGCTGTCGATTTAACGCGTTAATAACGTGCGATTAATTCGACAAAAATTAACGCGTTAAAAAAATTAACGCACTTTAATCGCAATGCTTAACTGAGAAATTGAAGCTTGTAGTACCACCTGTTTACTGCAGAGTGTAGTGATTGAAATTTCAGCTGTGCGAGCAACGCACAGTTTATACAGTGAAGAAAACAATTTCTTGCGTTCAAAACACTTGATGGAGCGCAAATGCGATCTTTAAGGGATCTTAATATGTGAGTATTAAACTATATTTAACTTGATACAGTGACCTAAACATTTTATTTTTATGACGCAACACACCCCAGACGTGACACAAGCATTTCTGACACAGGTCGTATGGTCTTTACCTCATACATATTTAATTACCAATGAGGTTAAGGAGGTGTCCTTCAAACTGTTACACCATTTTTACCCAGTCAATCTTTATTTAAGAAACATGCTCCCTGAAATAGATCCACTTTGTTCCTTCTGTAATGCTGTGATGAAAAGTTTGTTTGTTTGTACGTATACCTCTATTTTAACTAGTTTTCTTTGCTTTATAAAGACTAACTTAACCTAAACAAACCCTCACAATAAATCTCCAACTGATTGACAAATTCACTGGCGTAATGGATTGCTGTGAACTGTATGACAATGATTGACTTATGATCAATAATATGGTAGTAAACAATACATTGTATTCTCAAGCCACTTTTATATTGTCTTATCAAAGATGAACTCTTCTGCTACAAGAATGTAATGCATTTTAATTATCTTAATATTTGTTTATTACACACACACATATATATATATATATATATATATATATATATATATATATATATATATATATATATATATATATATATATATATATATTTTTATATTTAAAGTGTTACATAAAAAAAAGCAGATGGAACCAATCGTCTAGCTGTGATGATTGAGGGGAGGATGTAGGGTTCCATTCCAGCCCAACACTCACGGCAGCCCGGGCAAGCATATTTGACATCTGTGCATCAGCCTCGAACTGGGCGGGCAGACCCAAAGTTGGCAGCCCAGTTGAGTCCTCTGTGTCAGACACCGCAACGCTCTCAGACATCATCATCTTGCTCCATGACGCCAACGGAGACATCAGAATGGCCATGAGATGAGCTGGTCTCACATCGAGACCGGACGGAAGCAATCGAGCGTGCTGGGGGGGTGGGTGGTTCGTGGGGATTTCCCCGGCAAAACCACGCCCGCTGAGCTCCCTAAATCGCCTCCATTGCCAGCCGAGTCGTCCTAATCCGTTGGAAGAAGGAGAAAGGTGGGGGCGGCTAGAGTGGCATTGCCTTTAAGGAAGGAATGCCGCGACCGCAACGATGCCATGGTCAAGATCTCGCAATGAGTACATGAACAATCCACAAATGCTGACTCGGTTGGTGAGTAACAGATGGGGAACATCATGGTTACTGTTGTAACCGCCGTTCCCTGAGGGAGGGAACGAGATGTTGTGTCCCTCCTGCCACAGCACTAGACCTACCACTGTAAACGGCCGTCCCTTATTCTCGGCTACTCAGTGCAAAATCCTGACTGACAGTCGCTGCCCCGCTTCCCTTTATACCTGTATGTCTGGGGCAGGGCATGCAAATTCTGTCTGCCAATTTGACATTGGCCTTTTCTCAAGTTCAGAGGTACGTTTGGTGTCCCAAGAAGACCCCTTGTGTCACTTCATTTGACACAACAAATTCCCTCCCTCAGGGAATGGAGGTTACGACAGTAACCATGATGTTTCATGTACAACAGTAAAGAGAAGATTCAGGGGTGCAGGCCTTATGGGAAGAATAGCAAAGAAAAGCCACTTTTGAAACAGAAAAACAAAAAGCGAAAGGTTAGAGTGGACAATTAAACACAGACATTGGACAACAGATATTTAGAAAAGAGTGTTATGGATCTTAACCCCATTGAGCTTTTGTGGGGTCAGCTAGACTGTAAGGTCTGTGAGAAGTTGCCAACAACAAGACAGCCACATCTATGGCAAGTGCTACAGGACGTGTGGGGTGAAATGTCACCTGAGTATATGGACAAAATAACAGCTAGAATGCCAAGGATCTGCAACGCTGTCATTGCTGCACATGGAGGATTTTTTGATGAGAACCCTTTGAAGTAGCTTAAGAAATTCTGAAAAAAAAAATCTAATTGCCATAGTAAAATGTAATGTTAATAATGTCCTGACTAAACATTGTGAACAGTTGAATGCCACTTTGGTGAATAAAAATACCAATTTCTTTCCATAAGAGCAAAATCGGTGGTCTGCTGATTGGTCAGTTTAAAGTATCAGGTCTGATTCTTGTCACATGGTCAAGGTAAGGATAAAACAGGATTGTAACTTGTGCTCTGGGCTTCTTCTTTTTTTGTCTCTTCCTCTCACTCTTCTCTCTGGGCTCTGCTCTTGGGTGACTGAGTTAAAGGCCATCAGGCCTAAACTCTATCTCTCAATGGCATATCTCTCTCTACACTCTCTAACTCTTTCTATCCTCCATTCTCTGTCACTCAGGTAGTATGAATGCTGGTTTCATATACATATTTCATACATCACATTTGTAACAATTATATCTACAATTGTACAATTGTAACCATCTACTGTAACATTGTAAGGCTAAACTGATATTAAACATTTCCTTTTAATCCATGTCTAGCTTCTCTCACTGTGTAAACTATATACTTTTAAGTGCTACATATTGCATTACAATAAAGTTATAGTATGGTTCTATACAATGCTCTCCCACATTAGCTATTTTAACTGCACTTATTTCCTTTGTTATAAATAGCAGAAGGTGGTAATAGACAAGAAATGCACAGTTTTATACCGTCTTCCTGTTAACATTTCTTTAGTCACCTTGGCATTCCTACAGCTTGAACCACTGTAGTTTGAAAAACCCACATTACACTGCATTAATGATTCATTCATAGGCGTTTAAGTATCAGATTATTTAAATCCAAACACTGACTTTTCTTTTCTCTGTTTATCTGTCCATCCTTCTGTATTGAAAATCTTAGACTAAAAATGTTGTAAAGTACTTAGAAAATATTAAGAATTTGTCAAATTCATGTTGTTGTTTTTTACTTTTCACTCAAATTGTTATGCAGAATTTGTAATTAAAAAACTGTAACGTCCTAAAATTCAAAACAATTGTTTGCTATGGATATATGCACACCGGCACAGCAATTCAGCGTCTGGTGATGACACCCAGCTACGACTTCAGGGGCTACTCAAAATTCTGCAACATTACTGAGCACCACTCACAAAGTTTTCCAGTCAAATATATAAAAAATTGCCCAAATTGTCAAGAGACATAGATTATTTACTTTTAGCAATGGATAGAAGATACATTTTGTATAGGCAATTTTACAATTTAGTCTTTTACGTTTTCGCAGTTGTATCCTTGTACATTTACATTTCATTAATTAATTTAGTAGATGCTTTTATCCAAAGCGACTTGAGAAGGAATGAGGAAGGTTATAACATAAGCGATTCATCCTAAGGAGAGAGGAACATGGAAAGTACTGCATTACAAAGTTTCAATTGTGTTAAAAAAGGACAATCCAAGACAGAGCCTAAATAAATAAAAGAACTGTGGCGAATTCTCAAAGAAGCTTGGAACATCCTATCAGCCAACAACCCAGAAAAGCTGTCTTCAAGTTTATGTGTGTGTGTGTGTGTGTGTGTGTGTGTGTGTGTTTCATTATTATTATGGTATGAGTGTATGGTCATATGGAAAAAGTTGTCTTTAGACATTGTTTTAATATGAAGAGGGAGTCTGCGTCACGGATTGAGTTGGGAAGGTCGTTCCACCATCGAGGTACAGTGAAGCAAATAGAAAGTGATTAGTTGCCTCTTTGTGTTGGTACCACAAGGTGCCACTCATTTCCAGACCGCAGCCTTCTGGTGGGAACGAAACTCTGTGGGAATGATTGTAGGTAAACTGGCACAAAACCAGTGACTGTTCTGTATGCCAGAATCAGAGCTTTGAACTTGATACATGCAGCAACTGGCAGCCAGTATAGAGAGACAAGTAGGGAAGTAACATGCGCTGTCTTGGGTTAATTGAAGACCTGACATCCTGCTGCATTCTGGATCATTTGCAGAAGCCTAGTTGTGCATGGTTGCACTGGCTAAAAGAGCTTAGCTTTGCAGTAATCCAGTCTAGATATGACAAGAGACTGAACAAGGAGTTGTGTGGCATGTTCAGAGAGGAAGGGTCTTATCTTCCTAATGTTCTAGAGTGTAAATCTACAGGATCAAGCTGTTTTTGAGATGTGGTCGGTGAAATTGAGTTGGTTGTCGGTGATTACCCTAGGCTTCTGACCGTTTTGTATGGTGTTATTGTAGATGAACCCAGTTTAATGTGATGTTGTGCTCAACAGCTGGGTTGCCTGAAAAAACAAGGAGCCCAGTATTTTATAAGTTGAGTTGAAGGTGCTGTTTCATTTATCCAGGCCGAGATGACTGTCTGGCAGGCCGAGATCCGAGCTGTCACAGTGGGGTCATCAGGTTGGAAAGACAAGTAGAGTTGCATGTCATTGCCATTGCAGTTGTAAGAAAACATATGTGCTTGAATGATGGGTCCCAATGATGTTGTATATATAGAGAAGAGAAGTGGGCCAAGCACTGAGACTTGAGGTACTCCAGTACCTTGAAAGAACTACATGATAAATTGGACTTGAACAGTTCCTGTGATTCCCAGAGTGGATCTGAGGATCCACCTGTCCACACTTTTTTATTTTCCATTTATTTTCCCTGTTTTCTTTCCCATGCACCAACCTGCAAACTCATCAACATCACTTTGTTCATTCTGAAAAATTGGAATCCTTCATATGTTACCTTTGCCTGTGTGGTGTTTTGATTCACTGTTTTGGACTGCCACCTCTATTCACCACACTGTCGTATCGTATGTGCAATAGCTGTGACTTGTCCTAACCGTGAAGCCACGTGGCACTTCTCCTCCATTGTGTGATGCGCTTTAGACTTCTGAACCCCACTCTGTATATACAGTATATAGGCTATTTAATGCTTTGGTTCATCCAATACACCAACAATGTGCTGGGTAGGCAAACAAAGATCTACAACTAAACCTCAATCTGAAAATAGAGCTCACTATTTCTCCTGTCATCTGTCACTTTCACAGGATTTTGCTTTATTTGAGATGTCTGTCTCTGCTTTGTTTCTTGCAATAGTTTGATCTAAAGCAGTGCAGGGGACAAGCAGGGCTTTGTTTGGTGCAGCATGTTATTATGATGTTATTGGAGTTCTGTGCTGTCATCACTGAGGGCTTGTGGCTTCAGAGAACAGCGGGTGGAGAGTCAGAGGTGAGACAGTAAAGTGTGGGCTGAAACAGAGGTTGAAAAACAAATCAGAACTGTGAGAGAGATGAATTTGGCAGAGGATGATAGAAACAGAGCTCTAAGACAGATGTGTGTTGAAGAGTCGAAACTGTAGAATCTGAAAAGAACCTGTCTGGCTCTAATTGCTGTCAGTAACATGTGTTTTTCTCTGGTTTTAATTAAAGCACAAAACTCTGTTTATCTAAGAACATTTCTACATTGTAGGGAATTAAGTCTTCACTGGAGTTATTCACAGCCATCTCCACATCTGTTACCTGAGCTACCACCACCTCTATGAAACAAGAAATATTATTGGATAAGAGGATCCCTGTTGGACTGAAACAGCTAATGTAATTGGATGACCTCAAAGGCTTTTGTGTGATACATAGAATGTTATTGGTGGAGGTGCTGACTCTCTGAAAACAGGGTGTGGCCCCTGCTGCTTCAATGATGATTTATAGAATTGGACGGGCCCCATCAATAAATAAAACTTTGAAGACTGTTTATAAAACAGTATTGTCTGAATTAAGACGTAATTGATAGCACATGAATTGCAGGCTTGATTTTCACCAGCTCAGAGCTTTGAACAGTAAAGAGTAATAGAAATGGAAATGCATCTGTTCTTTGTTACTAAATATGATTTATTATATTGATTGGTATTAATGTCTAATGGCCACATCAAGGTTTAAAGTCAATATGAAACAACATTAACTACCTATTTTACTTCCATAATGTTACATATTTCGAGGTAATACATGATTTGTAATGAGAAAATAGTTTGTCGGGACATGATTTTATCTATTGGTAATTGATTGGATTGTCAAAAGTGGTCTCTGTTTGTCAGTTTGGAGTGGAGGGGTTGAAATATGTCTGGTGGTTTCAGAGGCAGAGCAAGTTATTACATTTTCATGAAAGATTGTAGACAAACATATTTTTGTCATTGGAATAACGTGCACCTGTTTATCGTTCACAATAAGACCTGGAATGTGTATTGAGAGAGTAAATCGGGTCAATATGATTCTATGTTGATGTTACAACGTAGTAACACTTTACAAAAAGGGTTCATTTGTTTACATTAGTTAATGCATTAGGTTTAATGAATTAAAAATTAGCAATATATATTTTTTACATAATGTATTCATCTTTAATGTTAGCAGGGGTTTTAAGTGCTGTATCTGTACTTTTACTGCAGTATTTTCCCACCATCTGTGTTCGCTACTTACCTGTCCTGATTTTACTTTTATCTATCAACATGATTGGCTAAGGAGAGTCTCATGACTCCCATCAAATAAAATCACATGTAAAAATTTTAACAGCAGCTGCAGGTCTGGTGCCAGTAACGTTGCTGGCAACAGGTAGACGAAGAGATGACGATGAAAGAGTGAAGAACCCAAGTGCATTTTTCATTTACAATTGTAGAATCCAATTACCCTAATTATAAACGTGAACTAAACAAAACATGAACAATTACCATATACTTGACTTGACTATACTTGACTTGGACAAAAACTTGACTTAAACATAAACTTGTCTTGGCTTGGCTTGACCTGACTAGAACAAAACAACAAAGTTACTTTCACAATACCTGACCCCCGACAATCGCAAGCAATAGGACTTAAATACACAGACATGGTAACAAGACAACCAATGAACAGATTGAACTAAAAACAAGATAACAAGATTATTAAACTAAAACCAATTATAAACTAGAACTGATAACAAAGTAATCAACCAATTGTAGGGCTCTATGTTTAGGAGTAGGTTTGGTTATTAGCAATAATGAATAATTATCATAGATAATTATCAATTATTAAAATCAATAGAACACTAATTAGAATCAATGTTAGCTTTTTAATCCTTTAAATCAACAATCAACAAAGACAACCATCAATTATCAAATCCAATAGAATAATAATGATCAAAGATAATCATTAATTATTACAATTAATGGAACATTGATTAGATTTAACACTTCCTTATTGATCCTTCAAATTCAACAAATATAATTGTCAATTATCAAAATCAATAGAATATTAATAAAGATTAATATCGCTGGGGCACCACCCCATATTTATGCATGGTTGTGGTTTTCCTGTTTTAAATGTCCCATTAATAAACAGGATTTTTAGGTAAATAAAATGCATTCAAAAGTCTTTCCACATTATTGGCTCGTTTCTTGCCATTAAAATGTGGCTTTGTACTTTATCAGTCAAATGCACTTCATTAATTGTATTTATTGGTTCATTAATTGTATTAATTGAAATGCAGTTGTCTTAATTGAATGTTAGCAGACGGGGCAAAAATTGGCTAAATGACTAAGTGTAAATGATTGCAGTAAATGCAGCCTATTAGACCTGCAGCTCTCTTGTTGACAAATTGATGAAACAATAATGTTGGTATATTGACATCTGAAGCATTGATATGAGACAAGTCTAGTATGGATGTATTAAATATATATAGGGAAGACCAGGCCTAGTTAATCACACATATTTCTCAGTGAAGGTTTATTTTCGTCAAGTCCATTTCTGCATAGCTACATACAACGTTTTCACCGATATTGCCCAGGATTGCATAATATCACACTAAGTTATATGAGGAAAAGTTGTCACAATGGAACTCGCCACTAAATCACTGGCGTATGTTTCATATGAACATTGGGGGGTGACTGGTGAATGTGTCCCACCCATGACAACACCAAAACAAAATACATGACTCTCTTTAAATCTATGCCTGCATTAAAGGTGCTGTATGTGATTTCTTTTAATGATATGACAAACAGAAAATGTCCATATTACCTGTAAGATATATCACTGAATTAGATGCAATGAAATATCACACCTGTCTCCATAACAGCGCTAGGCTCTGTAAACAGCTGGGGAAAAATTACTGTGAGCCCGGTCAAATTATTTGTTTAGCTGATCAGAAGACTTTGAAGCACTTTCTGCCTGTCAGTGATTCTGTGTATGGAAGCTCTCCAATTTAAGGGTAGAAGGAAGCTGAGCACATTTATGAAAGCATGAATGACAAAAGAATTTAACATTTTCTATTAGGTCCTATTCCAAAAATAAATATCTGTCCATATGCACATCCAAATGTGTGATGCTTCAATCCCACAGAATGAATTTTAGGGAAAGTTGGCTGAGAAGATGCGCCTCTGTTTTGAAGAACTAGTGAAAATAATTATGCGAAAGGTTTTAAAGCATAAACTCAAAATGTTAAGTGTCGTCCATTTGTCGTTTAAACTTTAACCTACCGGTTTATTGATGTAAAATGGAGGAGGTAACTCACTGTTATTTGATCCTCCTCCGCCATCTCCTGTTTTCGGACAGATGTAACATCGGCATTGGGGAACTTATTATTGTATGCCAATTTTCTGTCACAAATTTTGAATTTTCCTTGATTATTTGTTAAATACATTGTAAAATACCGGCAAACTATATCGGACTAGAAAGCAGCTGTCTGATTTTCTGAAGGCAGCCACAGCCTGTGCATTTTAAGTCTAGGCCTTCAGTGTGATTCATGCCATTAAGCAAACACAGTTTCACAATGAATAAGACACCGTATGCAACTAATAATACTAATTGACATTTTAAAAACACGTCCATGCACGAAAGCCAAAACCAAGGAGGTCTAATACCAAGAAAAAGCTCTCTAATAATATTTGCGATTTAAATTTTGCTTTAAATAAATTTTGTTTCGTAAGGTTACACTTGATCCAACACTGAATGCTCAGGCAGCCTAATTTAAATAATTTGACCAGGCTCACAGTCATTTTTTCCAGCTTTTTACAGAGCCTAGAAATCTCCTGATGTTGCTATAACAATGCAAAAATATTTACCAATTTGCTTGAAGTGAAAATCAGCCCTCCTTTCCTGTTTAATTAATCAATCGCATGATCATGCAGAACATCTTGTGTTTTTAAATGCATTAGGATTTCTTTCTCAATGGTGATGACAGCCGACTCGTCAGCATCTCGCGTTCTTCACTTTCAAATTACGTACATCACTTAAAGTGTGATCAATCAAGTTCAGCTAGTAGGCTAATAGCCTAAAGATCACACCCATCAAGAACAAATAAATCAATCTGATTGGCTGATGAATCTGACTGTAGATGCCTATTTATTGCAGTGTTGAGGGATTCTGTGGCAATTCTGAAGGCCTGATGGAGTGGAGCTCAGATTCATGCGCTGCTCCAGCTAACGAGCGTCAAGGAATAAATTCTGATTGGATACATTTTTTTTTTTGCTATTTGTTTTTAGATGAATTAGGAGTGGAAAGTGATTGTAAATACGTAGACAAAAAGGTCAATGAGAACAAAAGGATGAACAAATATCTATTTATTAGGCATGTTAAGCCAGCAGAGAAGGCATTGCTGGCCCTGAGAAATCACCACTGGTTGAAGGGCTTGTGCGATTGCTTCAAACAGATGAAAAATGGGGCAGATTTACTGACAGACTATATAAGAGTCAAATTGATCAGTTGAGAGATTATGATGATTTAGCTGCAGTCATTTTCTAATCTGTCATTTGAATTAGTGCTGTTATGTTTTCTGGAATATGTAGTATTTTACTGGTAGAGGAAATATAGTTTGATCCCAGCACCACGGAATCGAAGTATCGATTCTTTTTGGAATCGATTTCCAACCCTATTAACAATACAACTTAAAGTAAAAACAGATTTTTATAGTTCCAGGAGGTTATAACATTAAGTTTATATAATTTAATAATATAAACAGCAGTAAACTGTAAAATATAGAGGCATCAAAATGACATGCCGTAATGTCTGAAAGATGGTCAATCTATTTTATTTTTTTACTGTTCATTTCTGGCAACCACACCTGCCAGTATTTTACCGTTAATTTAACACAATTTTTTGTTTATTTGTAAAAATGTTAAACCATAATGTATGTCAGTGTGGTTTGATTATGTTTGTTTGTTTACCCAAAAGCTATAACAAAAAATGCTAATAGTAAACATTTACTTTGGAGGTTAAAATTCACAAACAATTATTCCAAAACACAATTGGAGTCCAGTTTGAGCAATTTGATATTTAACTCTAAATATTATTGTTTCTGAGATATAGCCTTTGTGACAACTTCAGTGTGTGAGAACTATCCCCGGTCTTCGCTATTATGGGGCCAAACAGGAAATAATTAATAAAATTATATATAATTAAAAATCCTGAAAATACAGTAAAAAGATGTACATTTGAATGTAGTGTGTTTGTTTTGATAGCTTTCCATACTTTTAAATTCATAATTTGGAAGAGATTGTGTGTGGGAATTACCCAGCATGCACAGATTACTGCTTGATTGTGTAATTGGTTTCTGGTTACCATCAACGGATATGTAAAGAGATGTCTGAAGAATCATGTCTTTATTGTATCCAGAGAGGTTTAGCTCATGGAGAGCAACTCTGGTCTGGGAAGGCCAACTCTGGTGTTTGTGTTGGCATGGCAACACTCCTTCATTTGACTGAGTGTGCTTTGAGACAAAGACATCTCTCACTCCACGGCCCTTTCATTTCTGTATATCCCCCTTTCAAGGGCTTTCCAGTTTACATTTCTTTATTTTTGGTGTGTCTGAAAATATTTGTGAAGGTAGAAGCTTGTGTCTCCTCATGGTTTCTACAGAGGAAATTAATTGCCATGCTTTAATTAGAGGGAAATTAAAAATCTCTTCTCTAATTAAAGGAAATGAAACACTTTTCAGCTTCAGGACAGGAAACACAATGAGACGAGCTCACTGACTGGAGGATTACATGACTCTTCATCATCCAATCACAGCCTGCCTGCAGGATATGTCAGTAAAATGCGTGTCCTTACATACTGGGGACGAGACAATGGTTCAATAGGTCTTATTGAAAAATGTAAAAAAGCTGAAAGGTTTCTGTGAGGGTTAGGGGATTGAAATATAATTAGCTCTTATAAAAACAATAGAATTTAATGCAATGTCTCTACCAAGTTAGGAAAACCAATGTGTTTGTGTGTACTATATAGTTTATGAAGGAAGTAAGTGTCTAATAAATGCAATTTGCACTTATTTGTGACAGGAAACCGTGCAGCTCATAAAGAGGCTCTAAACAGTTATCATAGCCACAGGGGTCACTCTTACTTGCATACATACAAACACGAGTGAGGAGACAGTCCTTGCTGTCTTACACACAGCCGAACACACGTCCAAATTTATCCTTTGGGAATAGTTAAGATTACTCACTCACAATCCAACACACTCATACACACATACGCACGCACACACACACACTGTTTGTACTCTCATGGGGTCTGTCCTGCTGGCCCTGACGCATGCCTCTGCATGCCTGTCTCTGTCTGGGTCACTACAGAGAACATCTTTCTTCCCCTCTTATCTTCTCTGTCTTTCTCCTTAGCATTGCAATGATTGTGCTTTCAATCTCCATTTTCTGGTATTAATCATCAACTCTTTCCCTCAGTTGTTGGTGGCCAGCCAAACAGTTTTTATAGAATCTTCTTGAGTTCTTTGAAGCCTCTA
This sequence comes from Xyrauchen texanus, assembly GCF_025860055.1. Classification (NCBI taxonomy): domain Eukaryota; kingdom Metazoa; phylum Chordata; class Actinopteri; order Cypriniformes; family Catostomidae; genus Xyrauchen; species Xyrauchen texanus. Next base: position 22,871,682 of record NC_068303.1, on the reverse strand, counting down.
AGAACTTTAGGTCCCCAATATCTGTGCAAATAATATCCTCTAACCTCTATCTATCCACACACTCATTCACACATCTGGATAAGAATACCTTTTGAAGCTGTGCTTAAAGGTACACACAGTATTTTTTTCCTCATGAAAAAGTTTTACATGCTTCTGACATCCCCCTTCCGGTACGATAAAAAAGACAACCACTTGCCCACCCTAAAGATAAAAATAAGTTTTGCTTTATCAAATGACCTTATAATCACCCTTCATGTCATTACACTCGATGGACAGTTGCTCCTCTCGTATAAATGTATCAGAATATACTTTACGCTTTTGTAATAAAAAAATAATACAATTGAGAAAGTGCCAGTTACTTATTTTTAATTTCTTAACATTTGTGTACAGATGATGATGTGATAGCCTACTTTAATGTATGGTTTGTTATTCAAACAAGTGGGGACACAGCAAGAGTATTTTCTACATTTTGTGACATAGATATAGAATAGTATTACTGGGGTAAGTTGTTTTTACAATGTCATGTGTGTGTGCATGTGTGTGTGTGTGTGCGTGCGTGCGTGCGTGCATGCATGCATGCATGTGTGTGTGTTATGTATTTTAAAGACATTTTATATTTTTGTATTAAATGTGAAGTTTTCTTTCCAAATGAAATTTACTACAAATTATTTAGGAGTATAATTTTCAACCCATTTTGCTGATCAACAAGGCTATTTTCAACGATGTGCCGTCTACTTAACTGGTTAAACTTATTTATCTCATGGGGTCTGTCCTGCTGGCCCTGACGCTGGCCCTAAATAAACTTATGTATCTTTGATTCAGTGTGTACGTCATGTTTAGGACAATACATTAGGTTTATTGTACATTTCTCACAAGCCTATATTTTTTCTATCTTAGCTATATTTATTTATTTTTACATTGTAACTGGTTAATGTTCTTAACCGAACAGCTGTCATATTAGATCATAAGATAATGCATGTCATGAAATACACGCAACTTTTCAGCGCATTTTTTCTCTCTCGTAGATTTGACTAACCTGTTAAATATTTTCAACAATGTCATGACTGTTTTAATATGTTAAGTAACTGTTGGTGAATTCTGTTTAGAACAAGCGATTGGGGTTGCTCTATTGGTCCTGCACTATTCATACAATTGTTTTCAATAAATATGCCTGTATTCTCCAACGTGTCTTGTTCTATATTTAATGTACAATGACCATAATACAAGGCAAGCATGTTGCAGATAAATGCCCCTTTTCAGCAGAATAAGTATTTTAATATTGCATAAACGCACAATGTGTTTTGACTGTTTTCTTAGACTAGTCGATTCCAAAATTTTAATTTAAACGTCAGTGAAATTAGTCGTTCCGCACATCTCTACTTGTGGAATTGATTACATTATTGCCCATTGCAGCCATTCATAGACATCTATAATGAGTAGCACCAGGGCTGGACTGGTAATCTGGCATACCGGGCATTTTCACGGTGGGCCGACACACTTTGGGGCCGATCAGGGGCGGACTGGCTATCGGGAGAACCGAGCAGGCCAGTGGGTTGGTTGCGAAACGTGCCGACTGGGCCGTTAAGTTAAATGAGCCACCACGTTATGCAGAACGGACCACAAAACGGAGCCGCAATATGCAGAAAAGAACATCGGTTCAAGTTTTGGGCCAGTTGCCATGTAAAATCCCGAGCCAATTTATCTTCCCAATCCAGCCCTGAGTGGGAATAGCAGTGAAAATGGCGAGCTTTCTTAATCATTTTTGGTTTTGGCTAAATCACTGATAGTTTTTATCACTTTTTTTCTGGTTGTTCAGATGTGTGTGTTTCAGCCTTTTGCAGTGCTGGGCTCCAGATGGAAGGTCTCCCGTTGCTCGACGTTGGCCGGGTCATTTCCTGTTTGGAGGTCTGGTGTTAATCAAGGCCTGAGCCAGGGGGATAGGCCCCTATATTCTGCTCCTCTTTTCACTCTACCATTCTTACTCTGTCTGCTTTTTTTTTTACACTCTTCTTTGTGCTATTTACTTCTCTGCTGTCCCAATACACTATCCATATCTGTTATCCTTTACTCACCCTCAAGTTGTTCCAAAGCCATAGGACTTTCTTTCTTCCATGGAATACAAAAAGAGATGGTAGGTAGAATGTTAGCCTCTGTCACCATTCAATTTCATTACATATTTTTTCCAGGATTTGGAACAATATGAGGGTAAGTAAAGGATGACAGAATGTTTATTTTTGGGTGAACTATACTTTTATTTTTCCATCTTATCTTCTTCTCTCCCCTCTTTCTCTCTGCAGGGGAAGCTGCCCCTTTCTTTTCCTTTTTTTTATTTCCTTTCAATAAACTCTTTCATCTGTATTGATGGTTAATGATTCGTTTTTGAAGGTTACTGATTCATTAGTTGATTAATTTGTTGTTAATCAAGTTGTCAAGTTGTTAATTGCCATGTCTTGTTCACTGATAATGGTGTGGCTGTTCGTATTGTGGCTATTATATTGTATTACATAGAGTAGTCCAACCGAGGTCTACAAGGGAACCTGAACAATGCCACTCTCCGGGCTCAGGGTTTGACTGCACACATAACATTACAGACCATCTTTCTTAATTTAATTGTTTTCTGTCTCATTTGTAACTCATTTTCCCACAACCCTCTTTTGTTTCTCCCGTATGTATGATTTGGAAAGTCTGTGAACTCCCCAGAAAGATTGGGGGAGAGATGATGATGAGGAAACATTTCCCCCTTAGCTAGAAATGATTGTTACACCCTTGGTTTCTGTGTTCATAAACTATGTTCATTTAATGGTGTTTCATATAAATGTTAGGGGCCTGTTCTCCCTCATTCTGGCAAACACATACGTTGTGTGTATTTTTCCTATTCCCCATCTCTCTCTCTTTTCCTAGCTTCCTCTCTCCATGTATATTTCTCTTTTCAGTATCATCTTTTATTCTTATCTTGAGCAAAACATGGACCACTGCCTTGTCTGTTCATGCTCCTCACACACAAACACGCACTCTCACACAAAGACACACACACACACACACACACAAGGTCATCTTCACCCTTTGATGCATAGAGCTGCTTTCCATCAAGGCCCATGTGTGTGAGTTCACCACTTCAGCTCAGATACAATGTGTATGTCCACATACTGTACATAAAGGCTTCTTATTCTTCTGTGTTAGGCAGTGGCGATTTCTTAGGGCCAGCAAAGCCTTCTCTGCTGGCCTAACATGCCAAATAAATAAATATTTTTCATCCTTTCATTCTCAATCACCTTTTTGCCTATGTACTTTTAATCCCTTTCCACTCTTAATTAATCTAAAAACAAATAGAGAAAACCTGAAAAGTTTATCCACTCAGAATTTATTCCTTGATACTTACAAACAAAGTGTGAAAGCTGTTTCACAAATAGCATGCCCAAATCCAGAATCAGCTTGTGAGTTTGAGCTCCACCCCCGTTTGGCCTTCAGAATTGCCACAGAATCCCTCAATAGTGCAAAAGAATGGGTAACTAAAGTCAGGTTGTCAGATTCATCAGCCAATCAGATTGATTTATTTGTTCTTGGTGGGTGAGATCTTTAGGATGTGTCCCGGTCGAGGCCTTCTAACTGGCCTTGCATTCAAGGGCGAAAAGCATAAGATCAAGCTGTCTGAGAGTCTGTGTCATGTCTACACTCACCTAAAGGATTATTAGGAACACCATACTAATACTGTGTTTGACCCCCTTTCGCCTTCAGAACTGCCTTAATTCTACGTGGCAATGATTCAACAAGGTGCTGAAAGCATTCTTTAGGAATGTTGGCCCATATTGATAGGATAGCATCTTGCAGTTGATGGAGATTTGTGGGATGCACATCCAGGGCACGAAGCTCCCGTTCCACCACATCCCAAAGATGCTCTATTGGGTTGAGATCTGGTGACTGTGGGGGTCATTTTAGTACAGTGAACTCATTGTCATGTTCAAGAAACCAATTTGAAATGATTCGAGCTTTGTGACATGGTGCATTATCCTGCTGGAAGTAGCCATCAGAGGATGGGTACATGGTGGCCATAAAGGTATGGACATGGTCAGAAACAATGCTTAGGTAGGCCGTGGCATTTAAACGATGCCCAATTGGCACTAAGGGGCCTAAAGTGTGCCAAGAAAACATCCCCCACACCATTACACCACCACCACCAGCCTGCACAGTGGTAACAAGGCATGATGGATCCATGTTCTCATTCTGTTTACGCCAAATTCTGACTCTACCATCTGAATGTCTCAACAGAAATCGAGACTCATCAGACCAGGCAACATTTTTCCAGTCTTCAACTGTCAAATTTTGGTGAGCTCTTGCAAATTGTAGCCTCTTTTTCCTATTTGTAGTGGAGATGAGTGGTACCGGTGGGGTCTTCTGCTGTTGTAGCCCATCCGCCTCAAGGTTGTGCGTGTTGTGGCTTCACAAATGCTTTGCTGCATACCTCGGTTGTAACGAGTGGTTATTTCAGGCAAAGTTGCTCTTCTATCAGCTTGAATCAGTCGGCCCATTCTCCTCTGACCTCTAGCATCAACAAGGCATTTTCACCCACAGGACTGCCGCATACTGGATGTTTTTCCCTTTTCACACCATTCTTTGTAAACCCCAGAAATGGTTGTGCGTGAAAATCCCAGTAACTGAGCAGATTGTGAAATACTCAGACCGGCCCGTCTGGCACCAACAACCATGCCACGCTCAAAATTGCTTAAATCACCTTTCTTTCCCATTCTGACATTCAGTTTGGAGTTCAGGAGATTGTCTTGACCAGGACCACACCCCTAAATGCATTGAAGCAACTGCCATGTGATTGGTTGATTAGATAATTGTGTTCATGTTCATGTTTTGTGATCATCCTGTTTACCTCATGTTCTTTAACTGTTGAGAAAGAGATCCTTATTGATCTAAAAACATGAGATATTCTGCATGACCATGTGATTGCTTAATTTATTAAACAGGAAAAGAAGGCTGATTTTCACTTCAAGTAAATTGGTTAATATTTTTTCATTGTTATAGCAACACCAGGAGTTTTCTAAGTGTAAAATGGGCAGCTTGAGCATTCAGTGTCAGATCAAGTTTTGAAAAGTAGTGCTGCGTTCCATTCAACTCGGAAAAGTGCAATGGAATGCATCTTTGAGTCAGAATTACAACTTGTAAGCTTGTGCAAGCTCGTAAACATTCATTTTATTAAGTAGTATTGATTAATGAGTTAGTTTCCACACTACGATGATAATGATATTTTAATGATATTAAAGCCTGTTTAACAAACACCTGCAGAAACAGGTGTATAAAACATTATAATCTCTTTTGATAATCGTACACCTGTAGCACAAATGCTAGCGCTGCAGCATTGTATATCAGTTGGGTTGCTAGGAGACATCTCTAATGAGAGTCAAACCCCTGCTAAGCTAACGGGAGTGTTGCAGTTCCGAATATCAGGGAATGGAATGCATTTATGGTCGGAGATCAGAGATATCAAGTAGGAATATCCCACATCCAACTTGAATGGAATGTAACATAACTGTGTATCCTGACGAAACAAAATTCATCACAAGCAACATTTCAATCGCAAACATTATAAGATATTATAAACCTCCTTTTTAGATTCATATGAAAAATTATGATTTTTGAATGTCTATTCAGGAGACGTTAATTTCACAAAACAGTCATGCTGCCTTTAAAATTAGGATTGCTTGAGCATTAAGTGTCATTTTAAGTTCTGGCTTTCGTGTGTGGGCATGTTTTTAAAATAGTTACTAGTTAGCTGTGACATAATGTATGATGCCCGATGGCAAAGGGTGTCTTATTCATTGGGAAACTGTGTTTTCTCAATGGCATGAATCACAGTGAAGGCCTAGACTTAAAATGCACAGCCCGCCACTGGTTTCAACTTCATTTTGTGTTCCAAATTTCACAACCTGGCAAAAGTATTACAAAGTGACCTTCTGTACCAACATCTTGTCACTTTTTCAGAGTCTATCCTACCATGTTACACATATTACTTGTAAAATTTATTAATTGTGTTCATGTGTGCGCATGCTTAATATTAGTTATAAATATTTAAAAAACGTAACTGGTTAATTTCTTGTCCGGCACTGTACGTTATAAATGAATGTCACCTGAATTAAATGTAGCCTTATGGTTGACAATAAAATGGAAAAAGTATTCCCTTGGACTTACTTTAAAGAGGGACATGAGCAACATATCTATGAACCAGAATAACAAAGGGAACTTTGCCAGAAAGAAACCACCTAGAAATCAACCTGAACACCTTAGCAAGTGCATAGCAACATGCTAGCAACCATCAACAACACTTTAGTGGTGGCGACGTTTGCATTGGTAAACATAATTCACAATTTATTCTGAAAATGTCAGAAGCTATTCACATACTAAATGTCAAAAGCTATACTATTAATACTAACAGTGTGCTTCTTAGCAGCTTCACAATACTTAATATTAAGTGCACTATAATTCATTTGTAATACTCATGTATCTACACTGTAAGAAACATTATTAAAGAATAGTTCGCCCAAGAACAATTCTTTCATCATTTAATCACCCTCATGCCACCCCAGATGTGTATGACTTTCTTTCTTCTGCAGAACATAAGCAAAGAATTTTAGAAGAATATTTCAGCTCTGTAGGTTCATATAATGCAAGTGAATTGTGATCAGGTCTTTGAAGCTCCAAAAACTAGATAAAGGCAACATAATAGTAATCCATACAATTCCATTGGTTTAATCAATGCCTTCTAAAGCGATACAGCCAATTTTGGGTGAGAACAGAACAAAATATATCAGTTTTTTCACTGTACTGTACACCTTGACAGCAGTCTATTTGCCGATCATAATTTCAAGCTTGATTACTCTTCATATAGCGTCATGTTGTGTTCTGCAATAGCGTCAAACACTATGAAGAGTAATCAAGCTTGAACTCATGATCGTCTCTATAGACTGCAATGGCAAGGTGTACAGTGAAAAAGGAGTTCGATTTTGATCTGTTCTCACCCAAAACTAACTGGATCGCTTCAGAAGACATTGATTAAACCACTGGAGTCTTATGAATCTATTTAATGCTGACTTTATCTCCTTTTTTGAGCTTCAAAGTCCTGATCATAATTCAGTTTTATTGTGTGGACCTACAGATCTGAGATCTTTTTCTAAAAATCTTAATTTGTGTTCAGCAGTTGTAAGAAACTCATACGCATATAGGATTGCATGAGGGTGAGTAAATGAGGAGAGAATGTTTGGATGAACTATTCCTTTAATTCTGACCACTGTTATAATGTGAACAATCCTGTATGACTGTTTAGATCCACTGGGAGACTTCAAAATTTTAGAACACTAAGGTTAACACTGAAAAGTGATTGTCGCACCCCTCTACAGTTCTTCCCTCCATGTTCCCTTATCATCAAAGACATCTCATATAGATGACCCCCATTACCCTGTCTGGTGTGTGTGTGTGTGTGTGTGTGTGTGTGTGTGTGTGTGTGTGTGTGTGTGTGTGTGTGTGTGTGTGTGTGTGTGTGTGTGTGTGTGTGTGTGTGTTTTATTTCTTCAGAGCTGCCTGATCCATCCATTCATCCTCTCTGTTTCCAACAGCCTGCAAATTATGCTTCTCATTTACACACGGCCTGCTCTCTCCTCCTCTTTCTCTCGCTCGCTTGTTCACTGTGTTTTTGGTTCTCTGCCCCTCCTGATTACAGCTCTATTTGTGCACACCTTCCATTTTATTATTTGCTTTTGGACACTTGAGCTATGAGTGAAATCTTTAACATAAACATGCAGTTTTTAAATGTTTAATTTGTACTTCCACTTTAACACACACACACACACACACACACACACACACACACACACACATAGCTGTGTGTTTCTTACACATCTGTGGCTCAGGTGTGAATGCTTTTCTCAAAAACACACAAAAGACACACTCTTTAAGCTTACATGTGCATATCACACATATGTTAGCACAACTCTATATTCTATGAGGTTTTTGTGTGCTTTTAAAGTACTCAAGTATACGTGTGCTCTCAGAGACAGTAGTCTTCAGTAGTGATGGATGGTATGACCAACATCTTCCATAACTATATGAATCATTTTATGCAAAAGTTAGTTCCGATAATCAAATATGGTTGAACAAGAGACGTTTCAAGAATGCTGATACATTACTGGGATGCTTAATTATTTATATCACTTTGTTTCTCCATGTTTATGGCTTTCTTGTATTAATTGTTGAATTCATTTTATTCACACAGTGACAATTTCTTGTATGTGGCGACAAACAAGCATATTTTATGTTTCGAGTCATTCAATCATTGACAACTTATTCAATAAAATTGTTAATTTTTAACATTACTAAGTCGTTCACCACTAATACCATGGAAGTGAGTGAGTACAACTTGTTCACTTAAAACAATAATTTAGAAAACAGTGATACTAAACACCATTAGTTCAAAATCGCGAATGAAAGAAGAGTTTAGTTTGATGCTATGGTTTCTTTTGGAAATGTGAGCATAAGTGTAGTTCTAGCAGGAAGACTTTGGATTAATCTATTAGGCATCTCTTCCAATCACAATACAGCTCAGCTTTAAAAGCAGGTTAGCTTTCTCTCATAGTTTGCATACTTTTGAGTTTTATCCTCCATCCCACCCCAACTCCACCAGTTAAGTTCCTGCCCATGTCATTGTAGTCATCGCTTCCACCAGGATCTGATGGTTCAAGCCGTATCTGAGCGCTGAAGCATAGGACGGGGCTTACGTCAAATGATATAATATCTTTTCATTTTCGAGTGGTGGTGGTGTAGTGGTCTAAGCACCATAACTGGTAATCTGGTAATCAGAAGGATGCTGGTTCAAGCCCCACAGCCACCACCATTGTGTCCTTGAGCAAGGCACTTAACTCCAGGTTGCTCTGGGGGAATTGTCCCTGTAATAAGTGCACTGTAAGTTGCTTTGGATAAAAGCGTCTGCCAAATGCATAAAAAAATATATATATATAAATAAATAAATAAATTAATTCTATTAATTCCAATAATCTTGAGTCTTTCTGATATATTCTGAACTATTTTCACTGGCAGAGAACGAATGCCAATTTTTAGCTAAAACATAAGTATTTAAAATAATTAACTTGTTTGTTAAACTGTTGTGTAAAAGCAATACCACATCACCATTAATGGAGCACCGGTGGAGAGAGTCAGCAGCTTCAAGTTCCTCGGTGTCCACATCACTGAGGAACTCACATGGTCCGTCCACACTGAGGCCGTTGAGAAGAAGGCTAACCAGCGCCTCTTCTTCCTGAGACGGTTGAGGAAGTTTGGATTGAACCACCACATCCTCACACAGTTCTACACCAACACTGTAGAGAGCATCATGACTGGCTGCATCACCACCTGGTACGGCAATAGCACTGCCCACAACCGCAAAGACCTGCAAAGTGTGGTGCGAACTACCAGACACATCATCGAAGGTGAGCTTCCCTCCCTCCAGGACATCTATAACAGGCGGTGTGTGAAAAAAGCTTGGAGGATCATCAGAGACTCCAGCCACCCGAGTCATGTTCTGCTCTCACTGCTACCATCAGCCAGGCGGTATCGCAGCATCAGGACCCGCACCAGCCGACTACATGATAGCTTTTTCCCCCAAGCAATCAGACTTCTGAACACTTGATCTCTCATGATCAATATACACTAGCACTGCAATTTATTAATCTTATATCTCACACTAGACTGTCATAATTATATTCTCCATGATAGAACTAGAGCATATATCTATTTTTTTATCTATTTTTTTAATTTTGTATTTTTATTGTATGTGAACTCTATATTGTGTGTATTGTTTACTGTACATTGTATATTATATTGTGTTGTGTAATTATGTGTACATTTGATATGTAAATTGTGTTGTGTAAATCTGTTGTTTATTGTAAATTGGTATATGATCGCCACTGTCATGACTGCTATGTTGCTCGGAACCGCACACAAGACTTTCACCTACTGTTGCACTTGTGTACATGGTCGTGTGACAATAAAAGTAATTTGATTTGATTTGATGGCTGGCTCTCAAGCCAGAATCTCACTTGCAGTTCAGAGTCTGGGACTCTATCCTCTATTGTCCAGCATTGCTAATAGAACCACTTTCCCAGGGTGTTAGTGTCTGTGTGTCTATGGAGAGTCCCCACAATGATATAACAACAAGTTTGTGTGTGTGTGTGCGTGCTTGCGTGCGTGAGTGTATGCGTGTGTGTGTGTGTGCGCATGTGTTTCTCTAACCACTTCAGTAAATCTAACTGCCTCAGACTAAGGCTATATTGTCACTCTCTTTCTATTAGGCTGGGGGCATAGCCAGTGTTTGTTGTTTTTGCTGTTGTTTAGGTTTGTGTGTGTATGATTCTGTGTAAGTGTTTTAACTGCAATTTTAAAGAAGCCATGAACATATGTGTCTCTGTAGTTTTAGAGCAGCAATCAACAGCAAAAAAATAAAAACTGCTGACAACGTCTGTCCCTTATTAAGTGTGTGTGTGTACGACTCTGTCCGTGTGAGTTTATACCTGTTGGTTTGAAAAAATGCAGACCTTTTTGTTTAATAAAGATGCATTAGACCTCAGAGACTTCATCCTGAAACCTTTAGCATTAAGGGTTGTTGGTCATGCCAGGTTAGACGTTAGAAGTGGAGAGGTACACACCAGCACGCAGACCATTAGCCCATCATATTTCATGTCTCATACAGTATGTACCAGCCTGATCTCAGGAAATGTATGTGATGATGGCTACATTTTTCAAAACAAAATTGTGTGCTTCATTACTTGTACTTTTAATTAGGAACCTAAAACTTTAACCAATAGTGTCTTAAAAGATAAATTAGAGGTGAACAGAACAGATATCCTTACCCTTAATGAACACAAACAAATAGTGTTTTAAAAGCAAATTCGAAATGAATAGCACATTTACTGAAGCAACCATGTAATTTCCTGTCACTTCTATGGCTCTTTCATCTTACTTTAGTTTCAAGCATGCTTGGCTGGGACCAAGGTTCGGTCTCTGGGTCCAAATCCAACACTCTATCACCTGAGCTACCGTGGAAGTTAATCACATTGGAATAAGTTTGTAAATGTAGCTGGGTCTGTAAATCAAGCATGATAGTAAAAGTGTTTTGATATAGTAACATAGCAGGGTGTGAGTAATAGAGTGAAAAATAAGTGTATATAAAAAATAAACAGCCATCGTACCCATTATTTGTGTGAATGTGAATAAAACACAAAGCTGTTGCAGCACCTCTTGTGTTAATTTCACCAGGAAACTGCAGCAAAACATAGAAAGTGGCACGTAAAACTCAGTTATAGTAGGTTGGTATGTACAGTACAAACACAACTATGCGTTACCTAACACACTACATGTAGGAGCGAGAAATTGTCTTGTTTTGTTTGGAAGTGAAATTTCTGATTATACAGGGCCCTAAATATTAGCTACAAGTTCAGCAGACATGTATATGGCCTGGATTTGTGTGTTTGGGCTTCTGAAGACTCTAAAGACTTAAAGATCATGAATTTACAAGCTTAATAATAGTTTTATGGAATGCATATCAAAGAATTCAAATAGTATAGTCATTTTCTATGCCAGGTTTCAAAAGTACTAAATGGTTACCTGGAAATGTTTTGATGACTAATTTCAATAGATTTCAACTAGAGTGAACTTTAATTTTGTTTAAAATCAGACAACAGTAGCTTAACTCATTTCTCCGTCTTTCAGTTTTTGTACTAATGTGAAATCCATCTTAATTTCAGGTCCTAAAACCTGCAACTTCAGATGAAATTAGTGGATTTTGATTTTAAGGTCTGTAGTTGTGTGTTTGTTTTACATTTAAGAAGACTCTGGTCAAAGACAAACAGGTCTTGAATTTACAGGCTTATTTTATATCAGCTACACATGAATGAACTCGACATCACTGAGGTGCTGTTGCTTTTGTACATTTCCTTGTACAGTTACATTTGAGGAACGTATGTGATGAGAGATAAACTAATTAACAGTTATTACCATCCACTTTGCATTTACTGTTGTTACTGATAACAGATCTAAGAGGTGAGTTTTATATAGTGTCATATACAAAACACAGGACAATACCACCATTGGTAAAACATACACACAAACCATTACAAATGTTTTACTTTAAATTAAAAATCTCTAATGAAATCACTTATTTTCTGTTTCTATTGGTTATGGTTTTTCAAGTTAGATCATACACAGACAAAATTTCTTCTGAAAAACCCCATCATACTTTGAAAACAAATGTCTGCATACCTGAATGAAAGTGAAATGCACTATAGTCAGTCACGTGCTTTAAGGCAAAATTTAAGGCATCTGAATTGAACAGTTCAAAAAGTTGTGATTTAAATAAGAAATATTTAAGATTCTAGACAATTTCCAAGCCCGCATCCAATCCAATCTGTTTTTGTTTGAGAACTCAATAATATTTGTTTGAGTTTCTTAAAGTCGTCTTTTGCCGTAAAAGAGAGCATTTTCGGAAAACGCAGATCCAGTGTGGATGTGAGTCATAAACATCATAAACATTTTCAAACAAAAACATATTAGTGTAACCGTGTCCTAAGTCACTAATAAAATAAGCAAATTTGTGACCTTCGTACAAAAGGTCAGAAAGCAGTTGCTTGCTATATAACACATCTTTTCACTCCACTTTTTTGTGGCCACTAATGATTTTATTTATTCCCTAGCACTTGGAGTCCAAAAACATCCCATCAAATTATTGCTGTTCACATTTTATAGCTCAGTATAAAAGAGTTCATGGAGCAACATGAACACACGGGAAGTCGACATGTTGTTTCCAAGTGCTTCAGTACGCTAGGATCGGGCACATTATGCTGACTCACTGACAAGCGTTGTATCTAATCAGACAGTTTAGCATGGCTCAAGAATGTTAATCTTTCCTTGTGGCACAAACGGAAGCAAGTTACGTCAGCTGCATGGCAGACCTGGGTTCAGATCTCAACTTGAAACTAGGATGTAATTGTGACCTCATAATCAGACAATAATCAGTTTGGAATGCATAGACCGATTTTAGATTTAAAAAAAATAAAAAAATAAAATTTTTACTTAAAAAAGTAAATATACTGTTTCTAATTTCACTGCAAGATCAGTCTTCATAGTTCCATTAGAATTCATTATTTCGTTTTAAAGCCTTGATGTGGCAAAATTCCAGACTTCATGTCATTAGGTCTTTAAATCAATTTATTTTAAGGACAGTAAATATGGAAATTGCATACTGTACTTGCAAGCAATCTTAACCTTTACTGTTTACAAATACAATCAAAAAGTTCACATTACATACAGCAGCCTGCATAGTCTCACAAAATATACAAGTTTTGCAAAAATGTATAGAGTCAAGTTTCACAATGAGACCAAGTTGCATACAGTAACATTTAGGCATATATAATTCAACTTACAAAACCATGTATATACATACAGTACATACTCAATTAGATTTTCTCAAACGTACACACAGAGGACAGATCAAATGTTTATCATGTTTTTTCTTCAATCAGTCCACTGTCTGTCCTCCCCATGGTCAGGAATTAATTATTCTTTGATGCTGCGGGTCTATGATCCATCGACTGTGCTGCTGATGCTCACAAAGGTCTTTTCACACTTTCCTTTAGAAAATATATCTTGTGGTTGCCCTCTTATTTTCGTTGCTCTTTCTATCTTTCTGTTTCCCTCCTGTGGAATCTGTGTCTCTCTCACCACCATAAAGATTTAATGCCAATTGGACCCATAAAACTCCATTGATTTTATAAACACTCTTCTAGAGCACAATTCAATACTTCTGTTTTTGCAATAACTTGCGGTGTATTTTGAAGCCTTGATTGCAGATGCTTTATTTGTGTAAAAGAAAAATGTAAATAACAGAAGCACCGTTCGTTCACATTTTTTACTTTGTGAAATGTTTCTGCAAAATTTTATACAAAGCGATTTTATACTAAAATGATGGTGGATTGCTGTACATTCTCAGACTTTCTCTGTGTGCAGTAAACAATCTTCTGCTGCAGGAAATGGTATTTCACCCATTTTATGTAACACTCAAAATGGTCTCTCTAACCAGAGTCTTAATGGGAAGAGTAAATGGCAAGTGAAGAGTGTTTATGAGAGATGCACTTACCTGAGGTGAGATGGATCCTGTATTTCAGTTTTGTGAAGATGTGGTTTTGAAGTGGATTGTGTGGGGCTGTGCACACAAGTATGTGTTTGTGTGGGTTTAAAAAATGTTATAGGGGCCGATGGAAATTGTGAAAAATGGAACATTCACACTTCTTTAACATAAATACACTTAAATTATTGAAAGTTATTAAATTAAATTCGCCAACTAGTTTCAAGCTAGTGGCTTGTTAAAAGTTCTATTAATAAATGTATTTATAAAAATAATTTCAGTACTGTTTGATTGCACTTCGCTGCATAGAGTGCTATTGATGCTCCCTTGCTTCCTATTTAGTGAATGACTTAACCTCCATTGTGCTGTCTGTCAGCACAGGTCACAGAACAGTACCTTTTTTTCAACATAACTCTATATAAAGTCTCTGAATGCAACATTTTCATGTGGTCACATGTCTGTCTGCGGGAGAGGGAAAGTGGTAAGGCTCTTTACCTGGGTTGTAATGACCCTAACACCTGTCTCTCATTATAGTGATGGTGGAGGTAGACCTGATAAGGCACGTCAGAGAGAGAGAGAGGGAGAGAGTGGCCAAAGGAAGTGGTGTTTGAGTGTCTGGCAACACAATATTAAGAGACTGCATTTATAAGTCCAAGATTTGAGTCGGCTACATTCTCTTCCTCTGATTCTCTGGCATGCCTTATCATGTCTCCCTCTACCATCACTATAATGAGAGACAGGTGTTAGAGTAATTACAAATCAGGTGACGAGCCTTACCACTTTCCCTCTCCCGCAGACATGACCATGCTCCACCATGCCACACACAGTTTAATCTATATGCTAATACATTCACACACAAACACACACACTCAGTAACACTCATGCTCAAGGGTCCATCTCATGTGGATTGAGGGTGTGTGTGTTTGTGGTTTGGTTTGGCAGTGAGGCAGAATTTAATTCTGGATCATTGGTGAAATATCTGTTAGCAATGCCAGTTTCTAGTTTTACAGAACAGCCCTGCAAAATACTGATGACATCTCACTAAATATGCTTCATGTCCATGTCTTACTCCAGAGAACACACATACAGAGCCCCTGCTCTTACCCCTGTTCATATTTCATTTCAGCTAGCAGGGGTCATCATAGCATACACATTCATATGCACACACATACTATCTTATAAAAACACAGAGAGTGCTGTTCACATTTCACTCATGAACATAACACTCAGGGACTCAGCCAGAGGATTCGGCCTCAGATCACATTATACACACACACTTCACTGCCCTCATCGGCTAATTAGTTCAGCATGTTTGATTACACACATACACTCACTTTACTGATGCATGCTGCAGAGATGTCTTGAAACAGCATGCCAACTCAAAAAGTTTGTACTCATTTATTTATTTTTTTTAAGTTGGTCTCTGGGTTCACATTAGTGTTTTTTTTTTAATTATTATTTCAGGGAAAAAGCATGAAGACTGATAAAAAGTCATGGACAGGACATTTTGTTTTAAATTAGTTAGCAAGCCACAGTGATGTTTGATTTCTTTTGAGTCAGTTAAACCGATTCACAAATTGGTCTGGATTTAAATTTTAGCTAACCTCCTATCCAACAATTTTTTAAGAAAGGAAATGTCTAAGAACAAATTTAGTTACTCATTCCATATTTTTTAAACAATATAAATGGCTGATGTATGTCATTAACCTATAATACTGTACGTTTCCCTTGTCTCGTAATAAAGCCCAATGTTTTCTTTCTTCTGTGGTATGCAAAGTGGTTTTACTAATAAAATCATGATTAGGTATAGGGTTTGGGTAAGGCTTTAGACCTTATGATGGGTTTTAGGGGTAAAACTTTATTAGGGTTAGGTTAGAGACCGGGTTAGCGTTATGGAGGGGAATTCTGAAACCGGGTTGGAAATACATTGGTCAAGATGTCAGGGAGCCATGTGGTGTTTACATATTTTCCTAGAACAAAAATATTCTGTGCTTTAAATCTTCAGTATATATTTACATGTATATACTGTAGGATGGTCTGAGTAGTTTGTGCTATTGATACTGACTGGGATTAGTTCAGCAACATATGGCAAATATTTGAATATACAGTCTAATCTGTATTAAGAGAATCCATGGTCATACCCTGCAATTAAAAAATTTACAGTCCGATCTATAGCAAAGGAGAATGCACGGTCAGAGCTTTGGTGTGAAAGAGAGTTTTGTCTGATTTTTTAAATAGTTTAAGAAAATATATGTTATGATCTCTGTTTCCCAAAGACTCTCAGTCATTTTTGTCATTTCACCTCATTCAGTTAAATAAACACCAACATTTCTCCCAAACTGTGAGAACGAAGTAACTGAGTTTGTTTGTGTTGAAATCAGGACAGAAAGTATTGAGAAATAACACAACAGAGTCTTTCTCAGAGCTTGCGTGTTTCATGGGACTGTGCTCACGATTAGAAAAGAGGGATGTTGGGAAGAAAGCAAGGTAAGAGAGAGGGAGGAAATGGAAGGATGGAGTGCGAGATAGAAATAGATAGTGAGAAAGGGAGTAAGGCAGAGGAAATCGAGAAGGAGAGGGCATGTGTATAGAGAGGCACATCTGGGCTGCATAGTGCTTGGACATATTTCGTTCCTTTTTTTTGTGTTATAAAAGAGAAAACTTGGACGAAGCAAGTCTGACGTTAATCTCCCTGAGGAAAATTAAATAAAACAACCCAGTTTTACTGCAGTGTGTGTGTGTGTGTGTGTGTGTGTGTGTGTGTGTGTGTGTGTGTGTGTGTGTGTGTGTGTGTGTGTGTGTGTGTGTGTGTGTGTGTGCGCGCGCGCGCTGCTGGCTTGTATTACATGTAAGTGGACAGAATGAAACTTACCACCGGTCGCCCTGCCCTCAGATTCTTGGAGCCACAGTGCCCCCCTGTGATTCAATAAAAGTTAACATCAGGATATCGCTTAAACATTCATATGAACTATCAAACACATACCTATATTGCCCTTGTTCCTGTGGATGTTGTTTTGGTGTTCTTGTAATAAAGTATATATATATAAATATATATTTGTAGCCATGTGACTATGTCTTTTTCATTTTTAAGCTTCATTATGTGTACAGTTATGTTCAAAGTTATTTTTAAGAACATTTCAGCAGCGTTGACTCTACCTGTTTTAGCCTGCAGGGGGTGTGAGTGTTAAACTCATCTCATCTTTATAAATTCTGCTAGTTCTCTGTTAGAGCAGTATTAGACAATTAACACATAGGTGTGTGACATGTGTTATTTTCAACACAAACAGTTACTGTTCAGTGGATGAATAATGGATGAAAAAACAAATCTAGCTCTTATTTGAGACTATTTAAATTGGACTTTTTACATCTGACTCTGATTTAAAGTTTGTCTGTAGTCATAGAATTTCAGAAAGTGTCAACAATTAAAGGATGTTAAAAATTCAAATTTGTATATAACATATTTATAATATGTTAACAACTATTGCATTTTGCATTCAAACTGTGGATGTGTGCAAACTCAACAACACTAGTGTATTTAAATGTGTTTCTATGAACGTAAACAGAGGCCCTTAATTCAATTGACAATAGTTCTCCTCTGCTACCTGTTCCGTGATGTACTGGGGTATTTTTTGTATGCTTTAACTCTCATGTTGAGCAAAGATTGAGAGAGTCAAAAAGAGATGGAAACACTGCAAATGGATGGATAAATGAACTCAGAATAGGAGAGGTTTTTAGATATGATACAGTGTGGAACAAGACAGGATGTCATAAACATGTCTTTCAATGTTGTCTCAAAGGACACTCTCTAACACTCACTGATACAGTAGTGTATGTTTGTGTGTCTTTGTGAGAAGATATGCTTGTTGCACTCCAGGACCACATGTTTTTTGTTTAGTTTTTTCTGGGTAGTAAAGGGAATTCCAGGTGTCATTTAACCCAGAGGGAAAAAAGTATTTCCCTCAAACCAACCACACACACACACACGCACACACATTGATTCATGTAGTGGACCAAAAGATACAAATCAGTTACTTCTTCATCCTCAATACTTAATAAATACAAGGGGAAATGCAGGAAACCTCACTTAAAACTCAAGTTCCTCTCATGCTGACTTGTTGATATGAATGCCTCAAAAACAACTCCCACTTTGCTGATAAAAGAAAATAAATACTAATTTACATATATTCATTTAGCAGACGCTTTTATCCAAAGTGTCTAACAAAATGATGAACATAAGCAATTCATGTTGGAGACAGTAACACGAAAGTGCTGCTTTACAAACTTCCAACTGCATTATAGAAGAGCTAGCCAAGACAGAGATTAGAGTTCAACAAGAAATTATTAGTGTTATTATTATCATTATTATTTGTGTAATTATTAATTTGAGTGTATGGTCAAGTGCTCACGAATAGTTGTGTTTTTTAATTTAAGAGTGCCTGTGATCAGATTTTTCCTATAGGGGGCGATCAAACCACATTAGACAAAACAAGTCTAGGTTCTCATGTTCTTTAAGTTCATTAAGTAGCACTGTTTAAATGGTGTTTGAATACTTAACAATGTTTCTTTGATAGAATTCTGAAATAAAAGTAGAAATTTTTTGGAATTGATGTTATTAATGTGATAGCATCATAATGTTGCGGTGATGACATTGTGATAAGTACACTCAGAGCACCACTCAAGTCTTAAAACCTGAGCATGATAATAAATGTTTCATTTACAACAAATAATGGGGGGCTTTGGACTTTCAGATACGGGTCACAGGCATATCTCTAATCAGGAAGGTGCTTGTATGTGGCCTTGATTAATAATTATTGTGTCATATTCTTATGGGTACTAGATATCTGTCTTTATATTTGACACTTACATGATATTTGCACTGTAATGTATTTTGCACTGGTAAACAAAGGATAGCAGTTAAGAACATAAATGTTAATGTACATGTAAAAGACTATGCCAAATCCTGCTCATATTAACATAACACAATCAACTTATACATATACCCGCAAATAGACACTCAGTCTATTTATATAAACACACATGCGTACTGTTTTTACGTAACTGTTAGAGGAATGGATTTACCCTGAATATTGCAACACGTATCTCTTTTGAATTAAGTCTTTGAACTGCAACTCCGTTGGCTTGCTGTAGTCCATGGTTGAAGCTCTTATAGCTGAGGAATTTACCATGTCTGTCTGTGTTTAAAGACATTAATAAGCATTTTTAAACAGACCCCCATGACAGCATTCCTGTTGCTTGAATCTGTTATATGGCAGATGGGAGTTTGTGTGTGCGTGGAAGGACCAATCTCCAGGTTATGTAAGAAACTCATAACATGCCATGCATTGTTTACTTATAGTAATATTTTTTATGATATTGCCCAGCATTTGTGCACAACACTGCTCACACGCACGCACACACACACAATTGCACACTTAACTGGGCATTCAGTCATGTTCTTTTCACATTTTCGAAGAACCAGAGCAGTTTCCCCCCATCTTGTATATACAGTGTTTAAAATAAAAATGAAGCTCCCTTGAAGTTGTCTCATAGCTCAGTCAGGGCTTGACATTAAGGCTTGTCTGGAAAATTAGGACAGCAGAAATACTGAATTAATGTGTCAGTCTATGTGTGTCCTGTGGCATTATCACCAAATAATCTGTTATGTTTACAGCTATGTGCACAGTGGCTTTGTCAACAAATAAAATGTGCATTTTACCTAAAGTTGACTAATGCTATCCACAGTGGAATCAACATCAAATGATCTGCAGCATATACCTCAAGAAAGCTTAATATCTAGTTACTAAAATCCACACGTTGCCTGTGACATACATCATCGGTGAGTGATCTATGGCTTTTACCTCAATTTTTCTAGATGTCCAGCTACACATGGACAACAGTGGCTGGCATCATGACCAAAAAACACTGCCTTTAACTCAAGTATACTAAATGTCTAGCTACACATGCCCTGTGGCACTATCAACAAACAATCTGTTTTACTTTAAGTATACAAAATGTCCAGCTTCCCTTGCACAGTGCCATCATTACCAAGAAAAAACATACCTTTTATCTAAAGTATACTAAATGTCTGGTCCCACTTTATATTAGGTGGTCTTCACTACTATGTACTTAACAATTTGATACAGTGTACTTATTATGTATATATATGTTGTTGCATTGTAATTACATTTAAAATACTTTTACAATTTTTACATTTGTAGTTACACTGTTAATTTTACCCTTATCCCAACCCAGCCCTTACACCAAAACCTAACTATAACCAATTATCCTAACCCTAACCCTACTCCTACCTCGACCTCAGTATCAGCAAATATGGGGATTTTGCAGAACAATGTAGTTACACAGTTACACAGTAAATACAGTACATAGTCTTTTATTTATTTAATGTTAGTACATAGTAGTTAAGGCCACCTAATATAAAATGTGACCAAAAGTCTTGCTACACGTGTGCATTGGAATCAACATCAATCAATTAGCAGCTTTTACTTGTTACTAGCATTCTGTGTAAAAGATATGTTTGAGTGCTTTGACTACTGCTCATGCAGCATTAATTCAACAAATGATGGAGAAGAGCATTTTAACTAGGTATATTAGCATTCATAAGCACCAATTTGAGTAGCCGCAGTAGCTCTGCATCTTCTACAACCATCTGGCAGAGATGGAAAGTTTCTTTGTATGGGCGTGTGTGTGTGTGTGTGTGTGTGTGTGTGTGTGTGTGTGTAGGAGCTACATAGCGTGACCTGCCATAATTGAGGCTGTGTGCTAAAAATACTGCATACTGCCTTTGTCTCAGATCTATACTTCATATCAAACACGGCTGAAATCCCATATCCACAACACACGCAACTCCAGTTATGGAGGAAACAAACAATCTAAAGACTGTGCTAAACACTCAGCCAAGGCAAATTTGCTACAATTGGAACCCATTTTGTTTGGTGTGTGGAACTGTGTGTTATATGTTTTCAAGATAGAGAGATTGTATATTATTAGGGGTCACACACTGAAGGTCTGTAGCCTACTGTAGGCACTGACTGTTTAAGTTTTTTAATTCTTCTTCCTCCATAATGGTAGTCAATAGGGATGTGCCAGAGTGGTCAACTAATCGACTAGTCATTCAACAACCAACTAGTCGATAAGTGAGGTTGACTACTTACATTCATATTTTTAGTAGTGGTGATTTTAATGGGATTCTCATGTTAATTTGGACACGCAACTTCTCGGAGAGCGTTTTTGCATGATGATAGCTCAGAAAACCCCTCTGCAAGTAGTTTATGCTTTAGGTTTAGTCTTTTTATACATTGTTGTAATAGCAAAGCAACGCATCAACATATTTCAAGTCGATATATTTCACTCTCGGCCATTAAATCCTCTGCTGTGAGTAACATTCTCCTATTTGTGAGGTGCTACGGAGAGATTAAAGTCTTTTGCTGATTCTATCTGACACTGCTTATACAAATAGTTGCAGTAAAAAAAGGTTTAAACTGTATGATGTCATGAACTAGATGTTTTGTATGCACTGTGGGGATCGCCCTAAATCTCTCCGTTACATTGAAGTGTGTCGTTCTGCATTCAGGAAGTGCATAAGCGTTTCCGTCCCGCTTTGTATTGGGGCCTTTCTTATTTCTGACTTTTCATATTTTTATAGTTTTGTGCAATATGATGTTATATTTATTCATTCTATTTATTTGTTGAATATCCGTTAGTTACCATGTTGAATTGCTGCACTCTGATATGCATCTGATCCGAGTCACATGAACACTCCCACTGAAACCTTTTTCACGCAAACCTAGTAAGCTCAAAATTTTGTCTGCTTATAACTTTTTTACCATTTGGCCAAGAAATTTATTTTTATTTTTTTATCCTCTGTTTCCTTGGCTTATATCATATTCTCATTCCGAGTCCACCCACTATTGACATACACCTTGGATTTTCAAAACCATACTTTTAAAACACATTTAAACACATCAGTAACTAACACTGAAACTGATAAAAATGGCTTGATTTATTTTGTAGTCATTGCATTTTCACCATGTTCCCAATTTGTCGCTCACTCAACGTTGTGTCGATAAAGTGACACTAGAGGTCACCCTAAACACCTCTGATCTTTGAGAAAAGGCCAATGGGAATTGGCGAGACTGGACCACTTTAAAATATTAAAGTAGTCCAGTCTAGATATAACAAGATACTGAACAAGGAGTTGTGAGGCATCTACAGAGGGGAAGGTTATTTTATTCCTAATGTCGTAAAGTGTAAATCTACATGATCAGGCTTTTTATTTTTAAATGCGGTCAGTGAATGGCTGAAAAGATGAAGAGCTACATTTTCACTAATTATACTTTTGCATGCTTTTGTAGCTTAAAGAGTTGGTCAACATAAACAGCCATCAGACATTTTTGCATCATTTCAGGTGTGATCACCTTTACCTCCAGTGCAGAGCATTGCACTAGCAACCTCTAAGACGGTGCATTTTTTATCTAAATTGACATTTTTACTCTTCTGACGGTGTGGTTCAAGGTTGGGGTTTGGTTTGGGTTAGTATGTGTGTCATCGTGTGGGTGAGATGAGAGTGAGAGAGAGAGAGAGAGAGAGAGAGAGAGAGAGAGAGAGGGAGCTCAAAAATAGATTTCACTTTTTGCGCCACTCTGTGGACATTTCACCAAGAAACTAAAGCTCACATGTGCTCATATGTTTAAAAACACTTCCAGCTTGAATTTTGGCATGTGGAGACCAATTTCAGCAGTAGAAATTTGGACTTGTCAAATTCTGTGATCAGTCTGGTCAATAATACAAAAATAAAATAATATTCCAAGACATTTTCTTATAATGTGGCAATACATATGACTGTGAATATACCATTCAGAAGCAGGGCCGGATGTAGGCATGTGCAGGGGTGTGCTGAGCCCACCCAAATTTGAGTCTTGCCCACCCAATTAAACATTTGTCAAAAATGTTATTAAATATAATATAAACATTTTTACGATTTATGCATTGATTAATAGGAATTCGGTTTCAGGTTGTATGTCGCAAACATTGAAGACTGACTGTAACCAGCCCAACCAATCACAAAATAGCACGTTATATTTTCTATTTTTGTCATTTGCCGAAAGCAGGTGGCGGCTGCAAAACCAGAGAGTCAGAGACGAGAAGGGTAATAAGAGATATTTTTGTGCAATGCATTGGTTTTTAGTGTACATAAAAAGCCTGGTGGTGTCTCTGTGATGTGGCTTCTGTAACACAGGCTCCTTCATCCCACTTAACCAGCATCTCCCTATCTCTTCACCTCAGCTCCCCAAAATCACACAGCGCGTGTTCGCAAAATACTGGACCTGAATCGTAAAGCACTATCCCAGTCAATATTAGCTGATGGCTAGATACAGAGTTTTGCAGGACATGTGCTTCTGTTTACCTGTTAAAAGTGGGGTGTCACTGACGGTAGATAAACTGTCTGTATTTACCTTGCATCTTTCATCTCTTTCATCTTTTACAGTGCTGTGATAGTTTGTTGTTTACTTTTTGTCATTGTGCTTTAAACTACGCAGTTTTTGCCATCAAAATAACCTTTGGTGCTTACATGGCATTACTTTCTATCCATCCATCCCTCCATCTATGTAAATTCCTGTATATTTTCCTAAATTACTTAACACATGTTTAGTTTCACTGGTAAAAAAAATTCCAATACCCTTTACTACCCTACAAAGGCCAAAATCAGTAACTAACACTGAAACTGATAAAAATGTCTTGATTTATTTTGATGTGGATTTTGTATTCACTGCATTTTTACCCTGTTTCCTATCTGTCACTCACTCGACGTTGTGTTGATGTAGTGACACTAGGGGTCACCCTTGGGAGCCCCAAACACCTCTGATCTTTGAGAAAAGGCCAATGGGAATTGGCGAGTGGAATTTGCATGCCACTCCCCTGGACATACAGGTATAAAAGGAGCTGGCTCGCAACCACTCATTTGGATTTTTTCTTCTGAGCCGAGCGGTTGTGTTTCCGCGAGCTGAATTCCTCCGGGTGAAATAGGTCCATGCCCGACAGATTATGAGGATGTTCCCCTCCTCCCCCATTGCTGACCATTCAATTGGTGGGTACCTAGAGCCAGGTAAGTTCTTTGATGTCTCCCGACTCAGCATGGCCAAGAGCTCGGTGCTCGAGCCTCCTCAATGTGGCACCTCCGGCTCCACACTGCCACGAGGCCCCACCCGCTGGTACGTCCGATGTGATTTTCCCCTTGGTGCTCCTCGCCCGGAGCTTGGAGGTGTGGCTTGTGCTCCCCAACCCATCGAGATGGCTGACCAGGACCGTCTGACTCAGCTTTGCGATTCACTTCCCCAGGTGTCCGCCCGGGTTCAGCGGCATCCATTTTACCTCAGTGAAGTGCAAGAATGCTGCCGCCTTCTGCGGAAGGACGTGATAGAGCCGAGATGAAGGTGTTTTACAGCGTACCCAAGAATTACGGTGGATTGCGGCCAATGTTGGACCTGCGAGTATTTTACCGGGCCTTACACAATCTCCCGTTCAAGATGCTGATGCAGAAATGCATTTTAGCGAGCGTCCGGCATCAAGATTGGTTCCTGAGGGACCTGAAATGACACATACTTCCATGTCACAATTTTAACTCAGAACAGGCCCTTTCTGCAGTTCGCCTTCGAGGTGCCGGGCATACCAGTAGGAGGTCCTCCCCTTCTGTCTGTCCATGCCGCCTCGTGTCTTCACAGACAGCCTTTGGCAGCCTTTGCTCTGCTAAAGGAGGTGGGAATCCACATCCTCAACAATTTCGATGACTGGCTGATCCTTGCTCACTCTCGAGGGACCTGGTGCTCAGGCACCTTAGCCGGTTGGGGCTTCGGACCAACTGGGATAAGAGTAAGCTCTCCCGGTACAGAGCATCTCTTTTCTCGGGTTGTAGTTAGACTTAGTCTCTATGATGGCGCACCTCAAGAGTGAGCGCATGCAGTCGGTGCTGAACTGCCTAAAGTCGTTCAGGCGAAGAACAGCGGTCCCACTGAAGCAATTTCAGAGACTCGTGGGGCATCTGGCTTCCTCGGCTATGGTAATGCCGCTCAGGTTGATGCATCTGAGACCGCTTCAGCACTGGCTTTAGACTCAAGTCCCGAGATGGGCATGGTGCCACGGCACACATCGCATGGTCATCATGCTGATTTGCCGCCACTTATTCAGCCCTTGGACAGACCTTGCATTTCTGCGGACAGGGGTCCCCATAGTGCAAATGTACAGGAGTTACAACAGACGCCTCCAAGCATGGGTGGGGCACCATGTGCAATGGGTGTGCAGCTGCAGGCTCCTGGACAAGGCCGTGACTGTGTTGGCATATCAACTGCCTCGAGTTGCTGGCAGTATTTCTTACCCTGCAGAGGCTTTGGCCATTGATCCAGGGCAAGCATGTGTTGGTCCAGACGGACAACATGGCGACAGTAGTGTATATAAATCGCCAAGGCGGATTACGCTCGCGTCGCATGTCACAACACCTGCTGTCTCCTCCTCTGGAGCCAGCAGTGACTCAAGTCATTGCGAGCCACTCACATCCTGGGCCACTTCAACAGCACAGCGTATGCCCTCTCGCAGCTTGTGGTACTAAGGGGAGAGTGGAGGCTCCACCCTCAGGTGGTCAAGCTGATTTGGAGTCGATTCGGTCAGTCGCAGGTAGACCAGTACGCCCTAACCGAGACTCCCCTCTGCACAGATGCACTGGCACTCAGCTGGCCCCAGGGGATGCACAAGTATGCGTTCCCCCCAGTGAGTCTACTTGCACAGACCCTGTGCAAGGTCAGGGAGAACGAGGAGCAGGTCATCTTAGCAGCACACTACTGGCCCACCCAGTCATGGTTCTCTGACCTCACACTCCTCACAACAGCCCCCCCTGCAAATTCCCCTGAGGAGGGATCTTCTCTCTCAGGGACAGGGCACCATCCGGCACCCATCTCCATGTCTGGATTTGGATGGGACACAGAAGACCTAAGTGGCCTACCACCAGTGTTGGTAGACATTATCACTCAGGCTAGGGCGCCCTCTACGAGGCACCTGTATGCCTTGAAGTGGCATCTGTTCACTAAGAGTTGTTCTTCCAGACGCGAAGATCCCCAGAGATGTGCAGATGGGTCGGTGCTTTCCTTCCTGCAGGAGAGGCTGGAGGGGCGGCTGTCCCCCTCCACATTAAAGGTGTGCGTGGCCACTATAGCAGCGCACCACAATGCCATTGATGGTAAGTCTCTCGGGAAGCACAACCTGATCATCAGGTTCCTTAGAGGAGCGAGGAGGTTGAATCCTCCCAGACCACGCCTCATTCCCACATGGGATGAGAGCCCCGTTTGAGCCCCTGGAGTCAGTTGAGCTAAAGGTGGTCTCTTTGAAGACTGTTCTCTTGACTGCGTTCATGTCCATAGAGAGGGTAGGGGACCTGCAGGCGTTCTCTGTCAGCGACATGTGCATGGAGTTTGGTCCGGAATACTCTCACGTGGTCCTGACACCCCAACTGGGCTATGTGCCCAAGGTTCCCATGACCCTGTTTCAGATTTAGGTGATGAACCTTCAAGCACTGCCCCAGGTGGAGGCAGACCCAGCTTTGTCATTGTTGTGTCCGGTGCGTGCTTTGCGCATCTATTTGGATCGCACGCAGAGCTTTAGATTCTTTGGGCAGCTCTTTATCTGCTTTGGAGGACAACGGAAGGAGTGCTGTCTCCAAGAGGAATTGCCCACTGGGTCATTGATGCCATCACTTTGGCATATCACGTCCAGGGCATGCCGCCCCCCTTTGGGCTAGGAGCACACGCTACCAAGAGTGTGGCGGCCTCCTGACACTGACCAATGGCGCCTCTTCAGCAGACATCTGAAGAGCAGCAGGCTGGGCAACACACAATACCTTTGCGAGGTTCTACAATCTCCGGGTTGAGCCGGTTTCATCCCATTTGTTGTCAGGTACGAACAGGTAAGTTTGCGGGATGACTGGCCGGGTGTACCGCTGGCATATAGTGCCTTTCCCCTCCTGGAGTGAGAGACATGCGCTTTTTACCCCCAGCCATGTTCACAAGGTCGTGGACCCTTGATGTTCGATGCCAGCCCAGTACAAGGGCTATTTCTGTACCTGTACTGGGGTAGGTGCTACCTGTTTGTAACCCCATGTTATGTATCTTCCACAAGAAGGTTTCCCAGTTGGTAAACCCGTGTCTTCCTTGGGCAGAGTTCCCCTCTGCCACCAGTCGCCAGGTTTGTAGAGCTCCATCCCCTCTGGGTAGGACCTACCATGGGGAATTCCCCACATGTGACACTGCCGACAAGTACATGTGATGTATTTCAAAACAATTGCCTCCAAAATTGTAACTACATCAACACAACTTTGAGTGAGTGACAGATAGGGAATATCCTGGTTACTTGCGTAACCTCCATTCCCTTATGGAGAGAACAAGACTTTGTGTCCCTCAATGCAAATTCCACACGCCAATTCCCATTAGCCTGTTCTCAAAGATCAGAGGTGTTTGGGGCTCCCAAGGGCGATCCCTAGTTTCACTACATCGACACAATGTCTCGTTCTCTCCATCATTCACTCGTTCACTGAAAAGCAGCATAAGAGCCAAACTTGTCTGTTACAGGACAGAACATAGACCTGATTTCGCTCATAACTCAGTTTTGTATTTTATTTTTGAAGGGTGGTACGATGCTAATTACATTTTTATCAAACCAATTAATCAGAATAATCAAAGATAAAAAAGCGTCCTCATATAATGTTATGTCATTACTTCTTTAAGCCGTTTCAAATTACAGGTTCTTAATCTTATATGATATTGATCTCCCCATATAATATATTTCCTTCCACTCCATCCTTGTATTTGTCCTTGATATTATTTCTCTTCACTAGAGCTGCAACTAATGATTATATTGATAATTGATTAATCTAATGATTATTAGAATGATAATTTGACTATTCAGCGATTATTGCAATGGTTAATCATTTGCTCTTATCTGACTATTCAGCTTGTGCCCTGAGATAAAAGGTTGTATTAAGCTTGCTTACTAACAATAAAGAGGACAAAATCATCTTTTAAAAAATACCTCAAAATGACATTAAATGAATTAAACGAAAAATACTTTTTATCAAGTTTAATTCATAAAAAATGCACTGCAAAAAATCATATTGTTTGTTATCAAGTGTTTTTGTCTTGTTTTCCATTTAAAAATATAGACAAACAAACAATAAAATTGCTTTCAGAGAATGCATCATCAATATAAGTGTATTTTTTTCACTTTTCACTTCTGCCATTGCAGTAAAGACAAAATATACTTGTATTCAAGATATATCATATAAGTACATATACAATATATGAACAAGATCATATTCTGCTTCTGAGGTGAAATATCATTTTTTAAAGATTTTTAGATGTTTAAAAACGTATTATTTAAAATAATATATTCAACATTCTCAGAAAACAAATTTTTCTTCTGCAGTATAGCTTTCAAAGTAAATGTACAATTTTTTAAAGAAATGTTTTATATTTACATTGGAAAACAATAAAAAAAAAAACTTATTGTGTTGCTGTGTAAAACGAGGTGTATGCCAGAGTGTGCATCAGCCGTGTGCAGTTTCAATCTCTCCCCCTTAGATCGGGTTTCTTCACACGACTCATAGAAGCGCCGCTGAACACTCAGAGAAATGCCAGTTTCGGAGATTGTACTTATTTACATGATCTGCATCCTTATTATTTGAACTTTAATAAACGATGCAATAAAGATATAATGCCTGGGTGTTTCATTTAAAGATGCTCTGATTTGCAAGTTTTGCTTAATCGGAACGGCAGCTTCAGCTCTGCTTTATGTAACAACGAGAGTGCTTCAAAATTTACTTACTGTAAAATGTCCTCATTCTTTGCGATCTACATCACCTGAAGCTGTTTGGAGTGCGTCTGGACTGTGAGCTGTGTTTTCTACTTAGTCTTTTGTTAGGGCTGTTTTACATGAGCTTTGGCTGCACCCCAAAACTTTGGCAGCTTCCTAATAATTTAATGGTTTAAAGGACAGTGTGTTTGGATAAATGGAACTCTGGTCTCTGAACAGTTTAAAAAGCACCTTATTTCATCCTACCTCAGCCCCCTGAGACAGCATTTTCCCGTTTTTGGATGCAGTCTTTGTTTTCATGTGACAGCTTAAACTGGGTGCAAGAGCTGTGCACGCTGAATTTATTGAACAACATGTTGAAAGCACTATAAACCTATTTATCAACACAATCTTATACAATAAAGGTTTTTATGACTCAATGTAAATTTCTGTACTGAAATACTCACTCATTGACTTAAAAAAGAAATCTTGATGCAAGTTACCACACAGTACCAGACACACAATACTTCCCTCATGTAGACTAGATTTCATGATGGTTGAGTGTATAATAGAGTTCAATTACCCACTCTTGATAAACATTTGATTATTTATATCTGTCATCCCAGGAAATAATCAATGTATTAATCCAGAAATCACTTTATTTTCTGTATAGTCATTGGTGTGCTGACACCAAGAGGCATGAATGGTTGGCATCACACCAAAGCTGTGGCTGGTCTGGTTTAGTGTGTATGGATCTTGAATAATAATGAGAAGGGAGGCTCTGCGTTCAGACTTTGTAAAAAGAAAGAAATGCTCTGACTTATTCAGGGCATCTGTGTGTATTTTTCTTATGTAAGACCACTCTTTGGAAGAAACACTTGTCCTACATTTTTACCCAATTCATAACAATAAGACCCATAGTATTAACTTTGTGTGTGTGTGAGTGTTTGTGTGTGAATAGAAATAAATGTTTCCCCATTTTCATTCAGCAATGGCGGTGCTGAAATTTCACATGGCTCATTAATATTCTTGATGCAATATAAAAATACAAATAAATTAATCAAATCCCTTTATTGTCACTCAACCATATACACAAGTGCAACAGTGGGTGAAACGTACTGTAGCACTTTCTAGCCCCAGTCAGCTGCACGCAGTATAGTGGTGTATATTTCCTAAACAAATCATCTTTTTGAATGAATCTTTAAAGTGAACCAATCGTTCTCATTCACCTTTATACACAGACTCATATTTCTTGTTCACTGATGTCTCCTATTCAAAGCCAACAAGCTCTAGTTTGAGCATGTAACTGGTTTGATGGCTTTTCATGCCTGTAATGACTGACTAAAGCACGGGCAAATGGAATTTGAGTGTGGGCTGTGAAGGATCAAATCATTGGTTTGACGCACTGAACAAATATGCCACTTCAATGAACCAGTGAGGATCAGGATCTGTTGACTGACTGATGGAGAGGAGGATGTATGTTGTTTGTTTCCATAGGTAATCTACTTCAACAAGGACAGAAAGTGGCTGATGACATTACAATGACATCAGGACATATTTGAATCAATTTGAATTATTTATAGGTTAATATTGTTGTCTTTTTAGCATTGTAGGTACAGAATACATGTAATGGGATTATATATTTAAAATACAAAATATAAGCAACTGTATTCCACTACAGATACAATTTAATAATTGGTATTTATAATACAGTTACATTCAAAAAGTATTTTGATTACTGAAGAGATTGCTTTGCATTTTATTGTCATTTGTTTCATTTAATATTTAGTCCTTTCAGATGGAAAACATTTATACATACAGGGTTGGGAGGGTTACTTTTGAAATGTATTCCACTACAGATTACAGAATACATGCTGTAAAATAAATTTTTTAATGTATTTCGTTAGAATACTCAAGGTCAGTAACGCATTCTAAATATTTTGGATTACTTCCAGAGGGGTTGTGTTCAGTGAGCTGAATTACTCCGCCCATCCATTCACCTCTGTATCCAGTGAAGCTGTTGGATTTACGGCACATTGCAGCAGTTTCTCCTCCTCTTGCGTTGTGCAGAGAACGTCCCTGGGTGATTCAGCAGCTGAAAGAGTAAATTATTTCCTCATAAAGAGTATATTTTCCTTAATAAAAGAGTGGCATTTAAGAAAGCATCTTTTTCAAGATGCCTTTTCGTTTGTGTATTATTCTTGGTGCGATCACTATCTCTCCGCTTCTGACTCCCACGATCGCTGTCTCACGTGTCTGGCCATTACTCACACGGAGACATCTTTCGTGGATGGTTCATGTCCTCATTGCAAGAACATGATCATGGCAATGTTGTGGTCATGAATTTCTTTCGTCAGAGGCTGCAAGCGTCGGGCTGGAGTGGAATCCACTACCCCCAGGTGTATGTTGCCGCTATATTGGCACAGGACAGTAAGCATTTAGGGAAGCATGACTTGATCATCAAGTTCCTACCAAGGGAGTTCTCCACGTGAGATGCTACTGACAAGACTCTGTAAGATTATGTGACATATTTCCACTCAAATTGGGGACACCCCCCGAATGCGGACCCTGTATGACCCCCAGCTGAACAATTTCGTTCTTTTGGGAGATAAAAATTGAAAAGCCCGCGGCTGGGTCAGCCGGTCCCTAATTTTGGGCAGTTTAATTGTCCCCGAGGTGCAGGGGACCATTTGACACCTGTAAGAGCATTGTGGGAGGTTACATGATGGCCGGGTGTGCAAGGGTTCCGTCGTTCCATCGCCAGACAGCAATTCCAATTAAACTTTCCATTACATCACAACGTGAAGGTTGTACAAAGTAACATTTATCTTTAACACTTTCAAAGTTAATAGCAGGCATAACAATACAACATGGACACCCATCTTGATTGTTTTTGGTTGAAAGGATCTCATGAAAACAAATATGTAATTGTATTCAAATATCACAATGCGAAGACAGCTTTTCTATTTTATCCACTTGGGAGAGTGTTTTCGAAAAGCTCAGTTATTGCTGCCAAAAACGCTGTGTCGGTATGGATGGAACGCAAAAACCATGCGACAAAAAGATGTGTTTTCAAACTAAAATGTATTAGTGTGGACATGGCCTAAGATTGTTTTGATTTGTTTAACATTATTTTGGTCAATGCATAATTCTCACACTTCCATTTGTTTTATTTCACAGTTTTGAGTACTATTATTCTAAAATGTAGAAATCAGCAATAATTAAAAATTAGTTGATCTGTCCAAAATTTTGACTTGTAATGTACATTGTGTCATAGTCTTGGTTGTTGTCTTAACTGTTGAGAATGTAGACTATAGGTAGACCTTGAGAGACCTGGCTTGTATCATGTTCTTGGCTGGAGTCTTGATCTCAGTTGTAATCTTTAGCTACATGGTCTTGACCATAACTGAGTGGATGGCATGTCCAGATAAGGTCAGTGGAGTGCCACAGTGAAGCGTCAGAGTGCTGACGGTGTCAGATCATCAGTGCTCATGGAACGTCTCTCATCTGTCTTTTTACATTTAATATTGTGACATAACTTATGTGCTATTGCACAATTTTCTAGGTTGTTGGCAAGTAGGTTGTTCCAAGCATCTTGAAGAACATAATTATTTTATGAATTTATGCTGTCTCAAATGCTTTTGTCTCTCTGTTGCTTGCAAATGCACATTACCTGCCCATGAATACTTTTATGTCTTTGTATTGTAAAGCAGAGCTCACATATGTCATTCTTGCTTTCCTTTAAATTTTTTTCCTTTTTGTGTTCCTGTAGCACAACTGGTAAAGCATGGCAATAGTAGTGCAAATGTCATGGCTTCGATTCCCAGGGAACATACTTACAAAATATGTACCTTGAATGCATGGGAAGTCGTTTAGGTTACAAGCAGCTGCCAAATGTAAATATAGACAAAACCCTTCTCTATCTTATTCTCCCTCATCCAGCCAAGCTTGTAAAAGGATTATTATAAGTCTCTCATCAGGGCCAAACAGTTATGGTTTAAAGGATTAGAATAGCATAAGTAAAGAGGGTTGAAATGTTTCTGCCGGGATTCTACTCTTTCCTGGATAAAGGTTTAACTTCAAAGACCAACACCAGTTTCCTGTTGTTTTTTTTTTTTTTCTTTGTTCTTGATCTCAAGACAAGAACTTTAAGAACTATACAAAGGTGATCCTTGGTTTTGACCTTGTAATGAGGTGAAATACCAGCTGGCTGTTAAACTATTACTAACATAAATGTACACTACTAGTCAAAAGTTTGGACACACTCAACTGAATTTGTTTCTCATGATCTCAAAAACCTTTTGATCTAAAGACTTGTACGTCAATGTTTGAAATGGGTCTACTAATGAATACATTTACAAAACTTAAATTTGATTAACAAAAAATGTATGAGTTTAACTGGATAGTGAAGAAAAGGCAGCTGTCATTTTCACTGTTGTCTTTTGTTTTTGTGCTTTTATGTTGAAGTTTAGTTTAGTTCCTGTTTTCTGTTTGGTTTTTGTAGTCCTTTTGTAGTTTCTTTTTATGATTGGTTTTCCCCTGATTGTTCCTCCTTCCCTGATTGTTTCCCCAGGTGTTCCTCATTCTCTTGTTTGTTCTTTTCTGTATTTAAACCCTGGTTGTTTGTTCAGTCTCTGTTGGTCGTTGTTTGTGAATGTTGTTGGATGTTAATGTCATGGTTGTTTCTCCTGCCCGTGGATGTTTTTCATGTTCATGTTGTTTCCCCTCGTGGATATTTCTTTGTTCCTGTTTGTTTGCCCTCACTTTGATTTATAATAAAGAACCTGCATTTAGATCTCCACTCCTCCTCTGTAAATCATAACAGCAGCCAACAAATGGCCAACATACATGGGAACTCAGTCAGTACAGTTTCAAAAGCATCACAGGTGCATCTTATTTGTGTTCCGCTGAAGAATGTAAGTCAAACAAATTAGAGACAGCACAAAGGTTAGTAAATGTGAGAATTATAATTTTTGGGTGAACTACCCCTTTAAGGTTATCCTGCTTTGCAGCCCCTGAGCTTCCCGAAGTTGAGTAGCCCTGATCTAGGCTACAAGGGTCTCTAAATCTGCAAATTTAAGAAGCTCACATGTAAGGCTACATCCACATTAATCCAGACACTTTTTAAAACAGTGTATTTAAAATGTTTTCCAAAAGTTTTTCGTCCACTCTAAAACATATGAAAACTTTGAAATCCCCTTACTGCGCATTTGAAAAATCATTGTTCCGTGTACGGTCTGAAACACAATTTCTCCTCGTGTTCCGTCGCCGGACAGCAATTCCAATTAAACTTTCATTGCCTTTGAAGGAATGCAATGTGAAAGTTGTACAAAGTAACATTTATCAACAACACTTTCAAAGTTAATAGCAGGCATAACAATACAACATAGACACCCATCTTGATTGTTTTTGGTTGAATGGATCTCATGACAACAAATATGTAATTGTTTTCAAATATCACAATGCGAAGACAGCTTTTCTATTTTATCCACTTGGGAGAGTGTTTTCGAAAAGCTCAGTTTTTGCTGCCAACAACGCTGTGTCAGTGTGGATGGAACGCAAAAACCTTGACAAAAAAGATGTGTTTTCAAACTAAAATTTATTAGTGTGGACATGGCCTAAGATTACTTTGATTTGTTTAACATTATTTTGGTCAATGCATAATTCTCACACTTCCATTTGTTTTATTTCACAGTTTTGAGTACTATTATTCTAAAATGTGGAAATCAGTAACAATTAAAAATTAGTTGATCTGTCCAAACTTTTGACTTGTAATGTACATTGTGTCATAGTCTTGGTTGTTGTCTTAACTGTTGAGAATGTAGCCTATAAGTAGACCTTGAGAGACCTGGCTTGTATCATGTTCTTGGCTGGAGTCTTGATCTCAGTTGTAATCTTTAGCTACATGGTCTTGACCATAACAGAATGGATGCCATGTCCAGATAAGGTCAATGGAGTGCAAAATCATGAGTGCCAAGCAGGCTGTGATTAATTTTCCATTTAGTCAGATAGGCGATTTAACAGACGGTGCAGCCACAACCTCCTGGAACTGAACACACTGACGACAGCAAAGATGATTGTCGATGTAACAGAGGATGTAAAGAATTTTAATCTTTCCCAGGTGTAATAGCCCAGTTTACACAGCTATCATTGGGTCCATCCTCACCTCATTCATAATTGTTTGGTATGGGCAGGTCACGCAATGCTAGACTACAGTGTATCAGTTATTTAAGGAATCACTGGCTTCAGTTTGCCCCATCCAATCCTTTATAAGTCAGTGTTCAGGAGGCAGTCAAGTGACATGATTACTTCATTTCACACTTTCTGGTAATCACATCACATTTTTCAAGCACTGCCTCCAAGAAGAAATTCCAAGCAATCATAGCAAAAAATAACCAGGTACAAAATGTTTTTCTTTTTCCATTGCATAGGCACTCTCATCAAGAGCTGAACTATATGTGTCTTATAAAAGGACAATATTGCTATTTTGACATTAGAACTCTAGAAACACAGGCACTTTCCACACAGTCATATGCAGTTGTTTCCATACATTCCTTATGTTAATAGTTCTAGGTCTACCTGAGATTCACTCCAAGTAATGTGCAATATGCCAAAACATTCTGTACATTACACAACTGCAACAATATGTACTACAATTTACATTTTCATACTTTATTTCCTCTTATGTTAATGGTATATTTAATTTTAACCTGTGGAACAACACACCAGGTCAAATTACCAGTGCAAGCTTACTTGGTCAATAAACTATCAATTTTCAGTCTCCGAGGTCTAAGATTTGATCTTGCTGCCCATGCATAGAACTCCTTAAAGGAGAACCTATGGAAAAATCTGCTTTAAACTGCATTACAAGACTCTTGGTGGTGGTGAAGTGAAAAGTATGGAATGTTGGAATATTGTTTGCCACCTTTGGAATGCCAAATGGGAGCCAGCACTGCTGTTGATTATTTGGAGGTGTTGAAGACTCCTGAAGCCGCTGACAGAGCCGGTTGAATAACATAATATTGTTGCCAAGCTTATGGAATGTAGGTGGCATTATTCTGGGCATCTCTCAAAAAAGTGTGCCATTATTATGAGGATTTGAATAATTTTTCTGTGCAGGAGGCAGGAGATCTTTACAGGAGATTGTTTGGTAGAGCACTTTTCAATCACCTTAAGCCCATGCGCATCGTTGGCCCATACCATTGAATGTACCAAAAGAGTATCACAAAGCAGTTGTAGTGCACATGTGTCAAACATGTTCATATACATTCATGGTCAAATGAGTATTTTTTGAAAGTCAACCTGGCCGACCGGGCACAATCCAATCTGGAAAGCAGAAAAGCAAAGGATACCCTGGTGTTTAGTAAATAATATGGTATGCGCAACTATACATTTTTACTAGTTTGATAGTTGTCTAGCAAAGTAGTGGACTAGTCAGGGGGTCATTGATAATTCTATGCAAATAACTTGCAACACAACGTGCAGCTTCAGAGGTCTTTGTTGTTTCTTAAAAGTCCATTGTTGCGTTAACAGAGAATGTGTGAATCAAGAGAATTCACACATTCACACAGCTTAAATGATGAGGGCAAGCTTGCATTGTAATGTCATGTTCCATTGATAGTTTTTGTCAGTGTTTTGGCAATGCTTGATTAGCTCCAGGGTCTTTTTATTTAAACTCTCAAAATGAACAAAAAAACATCTCTTATGTCCAAAGCGTTAGTGCGATTCACTTATAACGTACTTTGTGAAGACTTTATTCTCACTTTAGCATAATTTCAAATATACAGTATTTGGCATTTGTTGACATTTTACTTTATAAAACGAATCTTCTATGGTTGGGTTTGAGTCCACCCTAGTTGAGTCTGAGTCAAGTCAGAGTCTTTAAACAATCAAGTCAGAGTCAAGTCCGAGTCCAAAAGGGGCCAGGTCAGACTCAAGACCGAGTCCATAACAGGCTGAGGCCGAGTCAAATCCGAGTCCGAATTAATCTGTTCATGAATCTGAATTAAAATTGTAATTGTAAACTCAACATCAATCATTCAATATTTTAACCTTCACAACTAAGATATAATATGTAACAAACAAATACCAGAATTGGGGGACTTGTGTTACATGACTTGACTCGAGTCTGACTCAAGTCGCAAATTTAAGGACTTGTGACTTGCTTGACTAAATGAAGAAAATGACTTGACTTTGACTTGAGAACCAGTGACTTGAGACTTGACTTGAACTGCATGACTAGACAATGACTTGAATGTTTTTTATTATTATTATTATTTTCAATAACTTATTATAAACAGTAATGAAATGTGTTTAAAAAATATTGCGACAATATTCAATATTCAATTCATTCATATGCAAAAATGTAAGCCCGGTGGTGCTTGTCCGCAAATTGGTGTTCTTCCCGATCTGAAGACCCGTAGAGATGCGCAGTCAGGTCAGTGCTCTCATTTCTGCAAGAGAGTCTGGAGGGGAGGCTATCCCCCTCCACCTTGAAGGTTTATGTAGCCGCTATATCGGCTCACCATGACACAGTGGATGGCAAGTTCCTAGGGAAGCACGATCTGATAACAAGTTTCCATAGTGGCGCCCAGAGGCTGAACCCTCTCAGGCCATGCCTGTTACCCTCATGGGATCTCTCCATGGTCCTTTCAGGCCTTCAGAGACCCCCCCTTCGAGCCACTAGAATCAGTCGAGCTCAGAGCCCTCTCCTTGAAGACGGCCATCCTGATCGCTCTCACCTCCATCGAGAGGGCGAGAGCGATCTCGATGCATACGTTCTCTGTCAGCGACACTTGCTTGGAGTTCGGTCCGGCAGACACTCATGTCCTCCTAAGACCTCGACCGGGCTACGTGCCCAAGGTTCCTACTAACCCCTTCAGGGGCCAGGTAGTGATACTGCAAGCACTGCCCCTGGAGGAGGCAGACCCAGCCTTTTTGTTGATGTGTCCGGTGCGTGCTTTGCATACCTATGTGGACCGCAGGCAGAGCTTTAGATGTTCTAAAGCAGCTCTTTGACTGCTTTGGTGGACAGCGGAAAGGGAACGCTGTCTCCAAACAGAGGTTATCCCACTGGGTCGTTGACACCATCGCTTTGGCCTATCACACCCAGGCCATGCCCGCCCTCTTGCGGGTTCGAGCACACTCGACGAGAAGTGTGGCACCCTCGTGGGCACTGGCCAATGCCACCTCCCTAGCAGACATCTGCAGAGCAGCTGGCTGGGCAACACCCAATACCTTTACGAGATTTTACAATCTCAGGGTTGAGTCTGTGTCGTCCCGTGTTCTCTCAGGTCCGAGCACGTAGAACTGGGGAATACGGAATGTCTGACCAGGTGTTCCGCTTGCACATAGCGCCTTTCAAAACGCTACTAAAAAATGTACACAGTTAATTTATCAAGCTATTATGGACTATTTCAAACTGACAACACTGTGTGGACCACAAGAGACTACAGAAGCCTACATCTGTGGATACATTAAAAGACTTAATAGCCCAATATTTATATTCATTTTCAGTATTTTTATTTCAATCAGTTTTTTTTAGTAAACTG
This sequence comes from Xyrauchen texanus, assembly GCF_025860055.1. Taxonomy (NCBI): domain Eukaryota; kingdom Metazoa; phylum Chordata; class Actinopteri; order Cypriniformes; family Catostomidae; genus Xyrauchen; species Xyrauchen texanus. The sequence goes on along the minus strand of NC_068303.1, from coordinate 22,833,117 downwards.
TTCTTGATTCAGTGAAGTTCTTGATTTGAAGTTCTTAACCATGATGAAACCACGATGCGAGCACCGTCTTGGCTGCACACATGCCCCGAGTGATTTTACCAGTTGTCAGGTCCCATGCTGCGTGAAACTGCCTTGTTTAGTTTTTAGTACATTGGCTACATACCTGTCTTTATGTTTTCATCATGCCAGCCACCTCGTTAATCGATGTTATACAGTAGTCTGTAACATCTGTCAGAGGATTTTGGAGCTTGCCCAGATGAATCAGGGAAAAATAGTGAAATGCAATAAGGAAAACTCAGAGGCACAGGATCAGGTAGTCCCACAAGGCTTTATAGATGTTGACATGAACACACTCTTCTCATACATGTCAAAGAGCGAGTATAAACAGGGGAAAGAAATACTCTGTTAAACGCTACAAACAAAAGTAGAGGTGAGCGCATATAGTAACAGCACTCAGCGGTAGAGCGGCCATCTCTCTCTCCACACAAGCAAATATGCTCTCCTCTCAGTGCATGCACGCTCTCATAACAACAGCATACACCTTTGGAGATGTCATCTTAAAGGCACATCAACATTCATGTCATAACAGTACTTAACATTAGGTGGCCGTTACAGATCCCCCCCAGGAAGGTAAAGGCTGCCCTCAGCCGAACACAACTGAGTACAATACCGTTTTGAACAACCTCATACATGGAAAGTTGTCATAACACAGTCTTACAGGAGTATGTATTATTAATGCATACACTGGCATACATGACAGTATAGATAGACTAAAATACATAGTCTGCAGCTTTTAAACAAAAAAAAACATGTAAATCCACTACAAACGCAATATGGGACATTTCTTTTTTTTTTTTTTACCTTGGAACAAACATGTCAACCGACTTATGATCATTTAAATTCTCACATTCATTTTACCCCTTTTTGAAAATGTTAAACCTTCACAACAGTGTTAAGCAATGTATATGAACTTTCAGGCACACTATTAAAGGTCTAATTTGTCTGTGTGGTACATATTCGTCCACCTATTATTTGACCAGTCTGAGGTAATTCTTGGTGCATGTCGAGGTCTTAAGTTATAGTGGTGCCCGTCGAGATCATGCTCATTAACAGACACATCGATGTTCTGAGTTTCAGGGTTAACCTGTAGGTCAGGCAACCAATTTACACTGTCTACACTGCCTGACAGGTCATGAACACTGGTTGTCACAGGGTGACCATAATCGTCCTCGATTAGAGAGTCCGATAGGTCCATGGCGGTAGCACCACTACCTATTTCCCCAGGCATTTCGTCAACCAAAGAACTGTCAGCTGATGCTTCCAGAACGGAACCTTCTGTGGGCACAGTCTCTTTTCCAACAAGTGAGTCCCAGGTACAAAAAGGCAACAGATTTACCACATGAAATACACCTGTGTCTGTCCCCGTACTCACATCTATTAGTCTGTAGTTTACTTCTGACAGCTTTCGTGCAATTCGGTAAGGGCCCGTATATACAGGTGCTAGCTTAGCTGTGAAGTTTGCCAGTGCATCCGAACGGGGATGAGTCTTTACCCTGACCAATTCATCCACGGAGTAAGATACAGGGCGACGTCTTTGGTCATAGTACTTTTTCCTTTTGGCATGGCTCTCATCCAAAATGGATCTAGAATGATCATGTGCTTCTCTTATTGATGACTCTAAACTTTCTGGATACAGAATACCAGGCTCATCCATACCATCACAGTTGGCTTGAGTGATAATGTCGAGAGGAGTACTCAATTCTCGTCCATACAGCAACATAGATGGGCTATGGCCAGTGCTTTCGTGTGGTGCGGTTCTTAAGGCAAAGCAAATTTTGGGAAGGTAACAATCCCAAGCAGTGTGCTTGTTACCTACATAAGCACGGATAGCTGTTTTTAGCGTACGGTTCACCCTCTCAGTCGCATTTGTTTGGGGGTGATAAGCAGTTGTGAGTCTGTGTTCTGACCCCAAGGTGGTGAGTACCCGCCTGAAGAGTTCACTCACAAACGGTGACCCTCTGTCCGAGATCAGGTAAGTAGGCGCACCATGTCGCGCAAAGACTTCGCTAAGCAACTTGCTGGCGGCAACCTGGGCAGTCGCTTCTCTCACTGCACTAACCTCCACAGGAGTCCATCCAGGATCACGTACTGAGACAACTCCTCATCGTTACTATCATCCTGTCCCTCCAACATCTGCAGAAGTTTCCCCGTAACTGGGTCATTGAGCTGAAGCTGCCTTAGGTGCTCCCGATCAGAAAAATTTACAGGAGGTAAGATGCGCAAGTCCAGGCTTCCAATAATGGCATAATCAGGGAGAATTCCCAAGGGCATATTGCAGGAAGGAACAGGGTTACGAGACAGAGCATCCGGCACTTTATTACTCGTCCCTGGCTTATGGACAATATCAAAATCAAAGTCTTGCAATCGGAGTGACCATCTAGCTAGCCGGCCAGAGAGGTTTGGGTGAGACATTAGCCATCTCAAACTGCTGTGGTCCGAAAAGATCGTTACATGAAGACCTTCTACATACGACCTAAAGTGTTCAAGTGCCCATATTACAGCTAAGCACTCCTTTTCTGGAGTAGAATAAGGTCTTTCGGTTTTATGTCGGCCACCACAACATCACTATCATTGTTGTCTTTTTGCATGAGCGCTGCGCCAAGTCCACTGTCGCACGCATCCGTATGGATAAAGAAAGGAAGAGAAAAGTTTGGGAATCTCAAAATAGGTGCGGAAGTCAGCTTTTCTTTGAGAAAATCCATGGCCTTCTGACATTCATTTGACCACACAAAAGGAACATCCGTCCTGGTCAACGCAAAGAGTGGCTCAGCATGGCGGGCATAATCATGGATAAAGCGTCTATAGTAACTGGTCATTCCCAGAAACTGTCTGACTTGTTTTACATTAGTTGGGGTCTTGAAATCTGTCACTGCCTCTACTTTGTTTTCATTTGGCAGGATACCGTTTGGGGTGACGTTATAACCCAGAAAGGTGAGTTCGCTCCTACAGAACTGACATTTTGCAAGCTTAATAGACAGTCCTGCAGATTCCAGCCTGGTCAGCACATCATTCAAGTCAACAAGGTGCTGCTCAAAAGTAGGTGATGCCACTACAATATCATCCAAGTGGACGGCACATGATTTATAGATGAGGCCAGCTAGGACTGTGTTCATTAGCCTCTGGAATGTGGCTGGTGCATTGCACAATCCAAAAGGTAAGACCCGAAACTGAAATAACCCACAATGGGAAATGAAAGCAGTCTTTGGCTTAGAATTTTCTGTGACCGCCACCTGCCAGTAGCCTCTGGCTAAATCAATGGTTGAAATAAAAGTTCCTCTAGCCAGGAAGTTGAGAGATTCATCAATCCTCGGTAGTGGATAGGAGTCTTTGACCGTGAGCTTATTGAGTGCACAATAATCAATACAGAATCTTGGCTCTCCTGATTGTTTTGGGACAATAACAACTGGGGAAGCCCAAGGACTAGAAGTAGGTTCAATTATTCCTTCTTTTAACATGTCCCTGATTTGAGACTCAATGAGGTCCTTTTTAGCTGGAGAGGTGCGGTAAGGGGCAAGGTGTACTGGCTTTGCATCGCCTGTAACAATCTCATGCTCCACTAGAGAGGTGTGTCCCAAATGTCCATCAAATAAACCATTAAAAGACTTGAGCAATTCAGTCAATTTATTTTTCTGCTCATTATTTAGGAATGCTTCTTCAACTTTCTCAGACAGGGCAGACGAACTGACCCCCATGCTCAATAAATCAGGACTAGGTATCATTAAGTCAGCTCCCTCCAACTCTTCAAGGGGCACCTGCTCATCACCCAGCACCACTGTTCTAGACGGAACATGGATAGTAACAGAAGATCTCAATATAAAGTCCATTCCCAATATCAAAGGAGAAGAAAGAGTATTTACAACAGCAAAGCGGTGATAGAAACGTTGGCCCATGAAACCCAACGATAACCAAACGACACCCAGCGGGCAACAGGGTGCTCCATCCGCAAGCTGAATAGGAGGTGCGAACCATGGTTTCATTTTTACGTCCCCCCAGGAATAGACTGGATAACCACTGATTGCACTGCAGAAAGAGAAGCACCAGTGTCAAGATTGGCATCAAAAACTTGACCATAGAGGTTAACCTTCACTCTGAATGGGGTATTCCATGAAGACGTAGAAGTAATATCCTCCACATGACCCAGAGTAGGTTGATCCTTCAAGGAAGCATTAGATACGTGAGGCACATTCATCTTCTGGAGGGAGGATTGCCCCGTCTGAACATCCTCCCTCCCCTGAAGTTTCCCATCTGGGTAAAGTCTGAGACCACATTTTGTTTCCCGATGGCCTGATCAGAGCTATCTATCCCCTCTACATCCAGCACTCTATTGACTGTATCTTTTGTGCGTTTCGGAGGATCATTAGGGGACAACTGCAACTGTGCTCTTGGACAACAGTTCGGGCAAGTACGTGTGGTGAATCCTGGCAAGGAGCATTTAAAACAGTGAACATCTCTTGAGGGCATACCGCTAGTATGTGTTTGAGGTGAAAATCCGCCAAGGACTGCATGAAGCTCATGAGCCCGTAAAAGAAGGTCCATGACTGACGGTATAGGTGTGCCATAAAGCGCGACTCTATATTTCTCAAGCACGTGTTTCCGAATCAATTCTATTTGCTCTTGTTGGGGTGGAGGTGTCTTTAGCTTACGAAACTCACCCAGCATGTGAGCAACGAAAGTCGGCAACGCCTCATTTGGCATCTGCATTCGGTCTAAAATGCCCCTCAGAATACGTTCTTGATTGTCTGAAGGCAGAAAGACCGTTCTAAAAAACTCACAGAACTGATTCCAAGTGGTCAGATTTGTACTAAGAACAGTAAACCATTTTCTTGGCTCTTTTGACAGAAACCGTGGGAGCTCCAGGAGAATTTGAGCATCTGTGAGATCCAGTGAGGTTCTGTATATATTAATTGACTGAAGTCATTCTTCAGGATTCAGAGAACCATCTGCCGCGAATATGGGTGGCTCAAGCCGTGATTGGTGAAGCATAGCAGTAAGTGAATTTGCGGTGTTGGTCATATCCACAGAGAGTGGCTGAGCAAATGTAGGTGCACTACTATAAGTTACATTGACTGGCACTGACCTTGGGGCCGTCGATGGGGTCTGCCCCAAACTGTAAGGCATTGAGCTGGCCAAGGGAGCTGGTTGCGGGTCAATAGGTACAGCACCCTTTTGACATGCCAAGCGGTCCATCATGTCTTTTTGCAGGTCAATCGAATCACGAAGGCACCGCTGCAGCACTTTCACCTCCGACTGTAACCTCTTTACTTGACTCTGCATGTCTCCAATAGTATGTCTTGACTCCATCTGTTGTGAAAAAGAGTCTGCGACTGTGGGCCAGCCAGTTAAGTCTGGATGAGTAGCCATCACTTAGAAAAACAGCCACAATTATCCAATGTAACCAATAAATTCAAAAACAGGAAATTTCTTGAAAATAGTAGTCAAAAACAGTACTAGCTCAATATAATGCGATTTAGCACATTCTGGTGAAAGAACAGCAGTACTTCTTTAAACTGTTCTCAAGTAGCATTCATCATGAATTTACCGTTTAACAACAACCAAAAATATGTTCACCAACAGTATAACACATCAACGTGATCCACATATAAAAAAATAACAACAAAAAAAATTAATTAATTTGGGATAAAACACTAATGATTTGCACAATAGACACAATAAAAATGTCACTCAACTCAAGTGTCCTCGCACGTAGCGATCAATTCAGTTCGCGCTGCCCTGAAACCAGCAGACATGCACACCACAAAAACGAAAAAAAAAATAAATTGTGTCCTGCTCATTAATTTCTTCTCACTTTCTCCAGGTTTCACAGTTCGTAGTTGTCACCGTTTAAATGTCTAATCAACGCAAACGTTTTTTCTTCCGTAATGTTCGGATGCAGCACAATATAGTTCGGTTCAATTAGTGCTCCACAAGGGAAAAACTTTGAAAAACATCCAAAAGTTTGCAAATATTATCGGAACAGTCGATATTCAGGCGATCCATGAAAAATGTATAAACAATTAGTCAAAAACACCAACAGTACCTGAACATCAGCTCCTCATTGACCGCATGGTCTCCATAGTTAGCAAGCTAATCAGCCAGGTCTCGTTGCCGCAACGCAATGAAAAAAACTCCATTAACGAAATTCTCTTTGAAAAACTCGAAAAGCCACATAAACAAAAGATTACCGGTATGAATCCAGTTGTTTCAACGGCAATTTTAAAAGATGACCGGTGGGTTTCAAGATGTTCGGGCGCCAATTTATAACGTCTGTCAGAGGATTTTGGAGCTTGCCCAGATGAATCAGGGAAAAATAGTGAAATGCAATAAGGAAAACTCAGAGGCAGAGGATCAGGTAGTCCCACAAGGCTTTATAGATGTTGACATGAAAACACTCTTCTCATACATGTCAAAGAGCGAGTATAAACAGGGGAAATAAATACTCTGTTAAACGCTACAAACGTCATCTTAAAGGCACATCAACATTCATGTCATAACAGTATTTAACATTAGGTGGCCGTCACAAGTCTCCAAACTGCCTCAGCTGCATGCAGACAGAGATGTGTTCATTTATTTCTGTTTCATTATTTTTTATTAAATTTGTATTCATCACAAATGCCATGGACTCGACTGGACTAAAAAAAAAAAATCCCAAATGCTCGAGTCTGAGTCAAGTCTGAGTAAAAATGACTTGTGACTTGCAAACTTGAGTATCCCATCTCTAATCTTCCTCATTCTGTCACCTTGAAGTGCATCTGAAGTCGTGTAATCCATAACTAGTCAACATAGACCCGACACATTGACTAAGTGGCAGAGCTGATCAACTAGGTGACTAGTCGATGCAACCCCTAGTGTTTAGTGTTGTGAGGAGTTTTGAGGAAGTTGAGTGTCTGTTATCACTGACTGCATAATTCTATTCTCATTTTCACTGACACACTCTTTCTCGATCCCCTCACTTGTATTTCTCTCTCTCTCTCTCTCTCTCTCTCTCTCACACATACACACACACAGCTTCCACAGCCACTGCATTTCTACTTTCAGAAACACATTTTTTCTGCATGTCATATCATGATTGTGTATCTGAATAGAGTTATATAATGCATTGTTAAAGATTAGAACTGGAAGAATGTTGCATGAAAAGGTGGAACTAAGATTCAGTGTCAGTATTAGCATCAATATGGGAATGTGTGGCATATTTCTGTCATTTAAACAGTTGCCTGAGCCAGACTTATATTAGGCTAGTCTTATGTTTTACGCTGGATAGAGATGCACCGATCGACCGGCCAGGGACTGGAATTAGCCGATTTTCCGCATGCTCAGCCGGACCGGTGACCGGCTGGTCAGCCTCACGTCTTTCCGATTCCAAGCCGGTCCGTTTTATTGCCAGCAGCGCAGGCAATAACGTCACAGTCACAAGTAAACATGTCATTGGCGTGGAAGATCATCACTGTGAAGAATACATAAAGTTCGAAATGTGTAATAATTGTAAGGCCAAAGTAAACCGTGGGGGAACCACCACAATAACTTTCGGAACAACAAACCTAATTAGACATTTAAAACACCATCACCCAGCTGAACATGCCCATTTTTAAAAAGAAGCTAAAAAGGGAAAGAGTCTAAAGCTAGCCAGAGCTCAGAGACAGTCACAAGTCAGCAGGCTCTCCTATCATTCCTTGGTATGAGCAGCGAAAAGACCAAAGCAATTACGAGGAAAATTATGGAATTCATGGCCCTGGATGACCAACTGTTCTCCATAGTTGAGAACAGAGGGATCAGAAATCTCATAAATAACAAAACGGGAGACTCCCAGGAAAACCGGGAGTGTTGACAGATATGGTTACAAGCCGTTCCTGAAGCAGCAATCAGTTTTACAACTGCTATTTGGACATCTAACGTAAGTTGAGTGTATTGGACACTTCAGTTTTTCAGATCTTTGGAATTGTTTTGTTAGACGAGTAATAAAGAGAAAAATGTCCATTTATAAAAATAGTGGAAAATGACATCTGTTATATAAAGCAACTCATTTGCAGTTAATTGTTATTTCTAACCCTTTCTAGTCACAGAGCACTTTATTTTGAGAGTTGTTTAAGTGAGAGAAGATCCTGTAACTTAGTGCAGTTTGGGGGAAAGTGTAATGTTTAATTATTTATTTTATTATGAAAATAAAATGTTGCATTGAAGAAAGGTAGATTTTATTTGTATATGCGGTCAATAATAGTTCTTAGAAAGAAAATCGGAATCTGAAAAAATCTGTATCGGCAGGTCACACTTGCAAAAAATCGGAAATCGGAATCGGCCAAGAAAATTGCAATCGGTGCATCTCTATTGCTGGATTTTGTTAAGGGGATTGTAACCCAAAGCTGACTTTTAACTTCAGAATAAAAATGTCTTAACCTCTCATATCTTTGATTTCCATGACTTTACTTTTGCTCATATCTTTGATTTCCATGACTTTGTGGACTGCATAAACTTTTTGGACACGTACAATGATAATACCATGGTATTATTTGAAGTACCTTGGAGCACCATGTACAGTATGCCATGTACCATGGTTCATGAATATGGTAATCGTTCAGTACCACCATGGTATATATCACTCTTTTGTAAGTAGCTTTGGATAAAAGTGTCTGCCAAATGAATAAATGTAAATGTAAAATAATGTAATATATAATATATAGTCAAATACTTTACACCCTCAAACAGTGTCCACCTCAGCATTCTGCCATTCACTTTGCTAACCACTGCAATCTTAATCTTCCTATCAATTTCTAACGGTGCTTTGTTTGAAATTCTTCGGAGCGTGCTGCTGAATTCCCAGGTCTGAGACAGAATTCCATTGTGGATTAACATTACACAAAAATGTTCTCTTTTTATTCCTGGGTCAAGAAGACAACACTTTCATTCACAGGACTCATACATAATAATGCATGAATACATACACACACACACACACACACACACACACACACACACACACACACACACACACACACAGGACACACATATTTCTGCTGTTCTTCACCTTTGCTGAAATATAATTTCAGTCTGATTACTAGATCAAGCATTGCTATTAATAGTAACAGATGCATTCCTCTGAAAGAGGCTAGAGACTGAATGCTTTGTGTGACTCTGTGAGGAGGGGAATAAAAGGTGGATTGGAGAAAGGAAGAAAGTTTATTGAGGTATCTACATTCCACCGAGGAACAGCTACCCGGAAATTTGGAACCATTTTTAAGAGAGTTGTCAGAGAGATGGCTCTGTTTAGTCCCATTTTATAGATTTAACTGGGAGTCAGTAGATTGTTTTTGAATTATTGTCTTTGGGGGGAATTAAATGGAATGTTCTTTTGTTCTGTCAAAACTCTTTCCACCAGTGGAGATTACAGGGTTTGTGATTAACCATTGTGCTATTTGAATAGACTGCTCATATCATTAAATGATCAGGCATACTATACTACAAGACAAATCAGATATATTCCGAATTTTTTGGTTTTCATTCTTCAAATTTCAAATATGGCATTTTGCACTATACCGTTAATAAATTAAAAGAATTACAGGGGTATGTTGTCATTGCACTAAATCACTAAACTCATGTAGTGCAAACACTGTGAAGACCAAATAGCTCCACTCTTCACTGACATCTTCAATCGGTCTCTGGCCCTGTGCTCAGTTCCAACCTGTTTTATAAACTCAATAGTTGTCCCAGTACCCAAAAAGCAAAGGGTCTCAAAAAACTAGAGACCAGTTTCTTTGACTTCGGTGGTCATGAAGACATTTGAATGAATTGTGCTTACTTATCTTAAAACAATCATGGACCCCTGGCTGGACCCCTTGCAGTTTGCTTACAGAGCCAACAGGTCAGAAGAGGATGCTGAGAACATGAGCCTTCACTACATCTTTCAACATCTGTATAATAATGGATTGTATGTTAGGATTTTGTTTGTGGACTTCAGTTCTGCTTTTAATACAATCATGCCCAAGCTTTTACAAACCAAGCTGGCCCAGCAGGCTTTACCAGACTCCATCTGTCTCTGGATCACTGACTTCAAGACAAATAGGATGCAGCATGTGAAACTAGACAAGCACACCTCTGACTCGCTGACTCTCAGCACTGGGGCACCACAGGGCTGTGTACTCTCTCCGCTGCTCTACTCTTTATATACCAACATCTGCACTTCTAAGGACCCCTCCATTAAGCTCTTAAAGTTTGGAGATGATAAAACGCTCATCAGACTCATAAGAAATAATGATGTGTCTGCGTACAGATAGGAGGTGGAACGTCTGGTGTCCTGGTGCAGTGCTAAAAACCTAGAGCTGAATGCCGTAAAGACAGTGGAGATAATTGTAGACTTTAGAAGATCACCCTCACTCCCCCTAGTCATCAACGAATCACCTTTTGCTGCCAAAAAATCCCTCAAATTTCTAGGGACAATAATCTCTCACAATCTAAAATGGGACAATATCACTGCCACCATCATTAAGAAGGCACAGTAAATTATGTAATTCTTGTGGCAGCTAAGAAAGTTCAACCTCCCACAAGCACTGATGATTCAATTCTATACATCCTTTACTGTTTGTTTTGGATTAATTACCACATGTGAAAGGATGATACTCCAGTGCATCATCAGGATAGCTAAAAAGATCATTGGCTGTAGTTTGCCTTCGATCCAAGATCTGTATAAGTCCTCTTGCATAAAGTGAGCAATTCAAATTTCAGAGGACACTTTACATCCTGCCCACTATATTTTCCAACCTCTTCCATCAGGAAGGAGATTCAGGTCCATTAGAACAAAAATAACAGTTTTTTTCCTAGAGCTGTTCCTTTGCTGAACACATAAGAACATAGGTGGTGCTGCACTCTCTAATATCATGGGCCATTTTTAGTGCATATCTGTAAGTCTACACTTGCACTTTTTGTCCATACATACATACATATTGATGTAATCGTATATATGCTATACACTGTTGCACACCTTTTTTTTTCTATTCTTATCTTAGCTATTCGCACATATTTGTATTTACTGTATTGTATTTCATGTCTGTACTTATAAGTAAGTTTGTCTATCTTAATGAATGTCCTCTGTCTGCAACTGCCAAGTCAAATTCCTTGTAAGTGTAATCTTGGATAATAAAAACTATTCTGATTCTATTCTGATATTAACACTAGAGCTATCAAAATGTAATTAATTTAAAATGCTTTCAAAATCTGCGATTAATCACGATTAACTATGAAAAACCATGCGATAAATCGCAAGAAATTTGAAAAAACATCAGATTATTCGAGATGAAATATTTTAATCAAATGACAGCTCTAGATAAGACCAATATTGTTTACATCTTGTGGCAATACTTTTGAAACAGCAAGTATTTAAACATTTACGGATTGGCCTCATTCACTTTAATTTGTGAAAAACTATTTAATAAAAGGTTGAAAAAAAAATAATAATTTAATTAACATTATGCCACAAATGATGTTGATTTATGCAGTCATAACATCAAACACTCTTGAATAATAACATAACTCCCCAATTTCATATTAGTACATTTACAGTTTTAAATACTTTTTTTGCACTTATTATCAAATGTTAGTAACATTTAGTAACAGTTAGTAACATTATTTTGGCAAATTGTATTAACATTATTATACATCTTGTGTTTTTGAGTGCAAATATGTAAAAACCTATGTAGCATTGGTTGGCACATTTAAATGCCAAAAAAATCTTGAATTGTCCTTTAATAAAACCAGCAGCACTACTGCAGTTAATGCATCATTCACGCTCACACATAACAAGCAAAATTCCAATTTCCGTGAAAAACTGATGCTGTTTTGGACACACAGCACTAACGGATGTCTCCCAATGGCATTTGTGTTTGTGAGGGTGTATGAGTGCCATGACTTTCACTACACCCCCTTTAACAGCATACTCCATTAAGAAGGCTGCATTACACATACATCTCAGTGGTACATGTATTCAGTAAAGTGAGTTCTGTGTAAGTGACATCTTGTTGACCTCTCTCTCTCTCTCTCTCTCTCTCATTAGATCTTGTTAGAAGTACACTAGTGCATATTTTACACACTGATTCATTTAACATAAGGTGTTTGCACACATCCATTCACCTTTTGTTCTGTGCTGTGTTTGGTTGACCTCTCTCTCATTAGATCTCATTAGAAGTGTACTAGTGCATATTATATTTATATTAATTTGCCTTTTCACTCTTTGGGGGTTGTGTACTCCATTATTTGGTTAAAGCAGGTAAGCATGCACAAGAAGATCTAGGCTATTTGTTTCTGTGTTTAAGTGAAGCTGTTCTCCTGTAGTTCCATACACAATCAGAAGTTATCACGCACACACACACCATCTTTATATCAAAGGGATGGGTTGCGTGAGAGGAGACTGTGGGGGATATGCACGTGCATGTGTTCTGTGTCTTTTCTCACACAAGCACCTGGCTGTCTTAGAATTTGGTGTTGTGATCACCATTACCATCTAAACCGCAGCCAGCACCCACTCATACCGCCGCACTGTTTCTTTTGGCACACGGTCAAACAACCATATGTGGCAAAATATAAACACGCACATGCATAAACATGAATGGTCTGTTGCAGTGTAGATCTCTTGCATTTTCTTTCTCAACAGCTGAGCAGTAATATGCAACTGGAGATGCAAGATATGAGTTTTGAGGAGATACTTTTATGTATTGTATGCATTATTCCATATTTTTGTGTTATTGCTTATGTCAGTTTTGTTTAATATATTTGTGTATTGGTGTTAGTGCTACAAAGCTCGATTCATTTTATCAAAGACTTTGTGTGGTTGGTTTGTTTCAATAAACTTGAACGAATGCATTTCAAAAATCTTCAAACAAATCATGAAACAAATAAAACAATGAATGCAATTATGTTGACACATAACACTGAGCAAGTTGTTAGGAACACTATGGTCCTAATTAAGTGCCAGACAAGTTCTTCTGCTATTGTAGCCCATCCGCCTCAAGGTTCAACGTGTTGGACATTCTGAGATGCTACATTCTGGTTGATGTGAACATTAAATTAATCTCCTGACCTGCATCTGCGTGATTTTATGCATAGCACTGCTGCCACATGATTGGCTGATTACATAATTTGATGAATAAGAAAGTCTACAAGTGTCCCTAATAAAGTGATGTGGTAGTGGGTTCGTGGTCGAGCGCCGGAATGCGAATGGAGAGCGAGATTTGGAAATGAGAACAGTAAGGATCATCACCTGTCATTGATTGTCTCTGACAGCTATTTATCATTGCACTGAGAGTGGAGACGGAATTAAGAGTGAGCCAAATGCCAGTGGAGAAGAGAGAGACATGCACACACCCCTGCTGAGCCTGAGTGTCATGAGAGTGCTGCGAAGAGAGTGTTTTTTGTTTGAGTAGAAAAAAATACCTTATTGAGTTGAAGTTCATTGGTCCTGATTCCTCCTGTTACAGTGCTCAGTGAGTGTATAATGTTTATGTAATGTGGCATTACTTTTAAAACAGTGTGTATTTTATCATTTATGGATTGGCCCCATTCAATTATATTGAAAGAGTATCACTGTAACCATGATTTTTAAATAAACGAGAGACAAGTAAATAAAAAATAATTGTGGTAATCACCATTACACCACAAATGCTGTCGAATGTTTTATTGGCAAAAACTTTTATTAGCATCATAAATGGCCCCTAGGGTAAACTAAATAAAAACAATTAAAAAAAATATGATATAATCCCATAACAAAATACATTTGTTTTATGAAATGGTTTAAACCTGCACTATCAAGTTAAAGGGGCAGTCACACAACATTTCGCACTCCGTTCACTCCCATTCAAATGACTAACTGCTTTTCACTTCAAGATGTCTTGATATTCCTCAGGCATGTAATATTTGCCGTGACTTTCTATCTTCCAAAAAAACAAACATTCACATCCGAATCTGCCTGCATCCCTCCATTCTTATCTCCCACTGAACTGTCAGAAGCACAAGAGCAAGAGATAAGAGGAGAGACTCAAGAGGCTAAATAGCATGGCATTTGGGAAAGAAAACAAGCAAACCAAAAGTTGTGATATTTGGGCTGACATAACACACAGATAGAGGAGATGAGAAGCTGACTCATGCAATCCTCCCCTTTTAATTGTGAGGTGTTTTGATATCTAGCACAAATCAGGATTTCTTGAACTGTCTAGCAGAGATTGAAAAAACACTTCTCCGTCTTTCAGGAACCAGGGATGACACCTTTGGCAATTTAAAAAGCACAAACTCAATAGTGTGGATCAGCTTCCAGCTCTCAGTATATAAATATTTATACCAAATGCAGATTATATCTTTACACAAACACACAAATATCCAGAGAGTGCTGGTTGTGTTGGGTTTTCACCAATAGGTATTTTTTGGATTGAGTTATATAACTGCAAGCACACACACACACACACACACACTGTGTCTTCTCTGAGCGCACAAAGAGTTCTCAGAGCATCATTTTACTGTGGCACTTTAGCAAGCTCATCAATCCACACAAAAAAAGACTGCAAGAGCCCTATATGTCCTGCTGCACTGAACACAGACTGACACGTTTACAGTAAACATACTGCATGGCTTAAGTGAGTATATGCAGAGACCTGCCATGAAGCCTACAGCCTTAGAAGCCTTAATTAATGGTAAGTCCTTGTCTTACAACATGCTGAGGTGTACTGCGTACTCATGCACTGTATGCAGCTAAGTGCTTTCACTCCTAAAATCCAACTAAATGTTCAGTTTCAGGCTGCAGATGATGTTTGTTCCACTTAACATATTTGGCACACATGGGACAAAGGTAATCAACAAAAAGATTTAGAATTTAAAATCTATTTTATTATAACATGGTCAGCAGTGATTGGATGATGCTGACAATTTCTTTGAATCAGAATTAATTATGCTAATGTTTTTTTTTTTAAAAAACATGAAAAAACAACACTCCTGGTAACATAAACAATTTGACTTTCTATAGCTTGGTATTTTTAAAAATGTCATAACTTAGTCCTGCTGTCCACAAACATGTTACCATCAATATTAGATCAACTATTTCCTTCAAATTATTATTATTAGTAGTATTAGTATTATTTGTTTACAAATCATAAAGGGAAATGGAAAATTCCACATTCGGTCTCAGGCGGTTAAAGTGGAAATTACACCACAACTGAGGGACAGTCATATTTTTGTAAAAACTGATATACATTATTTTGACATAATAAATGTTGAAATGGCTTTTGTTAATTTAACTCTTTGTTTAGATTATAAAGGTTAATAAAATGTAGGAATTAAGATTTGTAATATTGACTATTATAAGGATGAATGTCCGGGTCTGGGACAAGGGTAAAACCACTGAATCTATACATAAAAAACTTTAGAAAAGTAGCACAAATAAATGATAAAGGCAAGGTAAAAAGTTTCCAAGACAGCTTTAATGTGATCTTCATATAACAAAAAGAAAAACATTTAGATCTTTTAGTTCTTAAAAAACTAACTGCTTGTCTGTAGTTGATGAAACGCCCATTTATAATAATAGCACATTATGTTCTCTATTCAACATTAGCACATTAATACCCTAAAATTATATACTAGATCATAAACCAAAGACCATTTTTATTATTTACATCATACTTTAAGCAAACACTCCATATATTGCATTTCATCTGTGATTTAGGTTTTGGTACATGTTGGTCCCTTGTCTAAATCTTCCATCAGTCCTCTGAGCTGATTAATCACCCATAAGGTCTTTTCCATCCTGTAGTCTTACGTAAGTGTGCTGCTTCAGCTGGTTTTGCATCTGTGGTCAGGACTGTGGGTTTGGCAGTACTGTAGGGGTTTGACTGGCAGAGCTGAATGTCTTAGTCCTCAGGTGCAATTTGTTTAGATCTGGTTGAGGGATAGGTGGCTCTCTCATTACCAAGCATTCCACAGCAGCTTCAGGATGGTGTGCCAGCCTCACCCACCCATAACACTGAAGGCAATAGCACGCTGACGTTCCATCCTCTATTTGTCTTTTCAGAGTCTCTCTTTGCTTTCAGCACCATCAGTGATACTGGAATGACAACAAAGTTTGTTTATGTCAAAACTTTGCTCACGTTTTCTCCCCTTTAGTGAAAGTTCGATTTTTCATACATTGGTTTCATTCCCCAAACTCTGAGAGCAGGGTGCAAATTATGACACCCCCATATACATATGTTTCAACAGCTTTTTAAAAAAACGTTTAAATAAAACAAGCTAATCAAAATGAATGTTTTCATATGGTAATAAATAGATGTTTTCAAAATGAGATTACTCATCTGAGGAGGTAACCATAGCAACAGTACTCATATAATAGGTGAGTTAGATGCAGCGCAACTCAGATAACAGAACGCAGGTGTCTCGAGGCACACTTTTAAACGTTTTTTGAAGACATTTTATTTTTACCTAATACAGTGTCAAAAAACAGCACTCAAGATATTTAAAAAACAGTGGGATGTGGCGCAACAATCAAAGACATCTATCTAGTGCATGTTTACATAGAAAAACAATGGAAAAAGAGCACAGACAAATGCAAAATCTGTATGGTGTGAATGGCCCTTTAGACAGTACATTAAAAAAACATAACTGTCATTATTTATTATAGATTTACATATCACAAATATACCACAGTCATTGTTATCACACACTGAGTGAGTTCAGATAAAATGTTTATAAGTTGATGAGCTGTACCCTACTAAATGAAAAGAGCTTTTGTCCTCTGATTCCCCTTCACCAACATAATTCAATCTAATGTACAGCCAATGCTACCTCCTTACAACACACAAAATAGACTGTCTCTGTTTCTGTGCGTGTGAGAAAGACAAAATGTCTTGTGTATGTCTCCTCATTAGTTTTCATTACCATGAACAGTTTCTTAGACAATTGGATGTGAGAAACGGAAAGAAACCAGACACAAATCTAAACTCTCCATCTAAATCTTTAGATAAAGGACTGCCTGACTAAACAGATATAATGCCTAGTCTTGGCTCATAAAATGTATCAATGTGGAATCACAGATAACAATAAAACAGAACTAAGCTTTAATGTGTCAAGGAGATGCCACTGCCAAGCCTTAAACTACAGTACCATTGTCCCTGGTTCTACCCATCTTTATCAAGAAAAACTTTCAAGACACACAGAACACCAAGAAAAGGATTATGATTAGGTTTGACTTTGAATCTTAGTCGGCTAGAATATTTGACCACGAGTCTGAGTCTGGTTCTGTGTGTCTCCTTTCAAGAGAATGATTATACTTATGACACTATATGTGTGCGTGGGTCAAGTTTTGCCTACATTGTGGGGACAAGAAAATTATTAAATAAACACACTAAAAATGTAACAACAAAAAATATTGCAGAGGGTCAGATTTGGGGGACAGAAAATATAATTAGCTCAGTTTAAAAACAATATAAGTCAATGGAAAGTCCCCACAATTATAGAAAAATGAATGTGTGTTTTCTTGCTTGCATACAGTATGAAGTTACTATATCGATTTTGGCAGTCATTGTATATTTGAATATCTCCTCAATACACATACATTTATTTATGTGTAGACAGCAAGAAAGAGTGATTATTACATTAAAGGGATAGTTCACCCAAAAATTGTAAATCTCTCATCATGTACTCTTTTACAGTGCTGAGAGATTTTAGAAGAATATCTCAGCACTGTTTGGCCTTACAATGCAAGTAAAGGGTGACCTACCTTTGAAGTTCCAAAAATCATTTAAAGGTCACTTAAACGTAATCCATGAGACTCCAACGTTTAAAAAAATATATCTTCTGAAGTGATATGAAAGGTGTGGGTGAGAAACAGATAAATATTTAAATACTTTTTTAATTAGAAATTTCCACTATCTCTTTCAAAATATTAAAGAATGTGGAAGTGAAAGTGGAGTTTTATAGTAAAAATATTAACTTAAATATTGATCTGTTTCTCACTTACACTTATCATATCAATTCAGAAGACATGGATTTAATCACTAGAGTCGTATCGATTACTTTTATGCTGCCTTTGTGATTTTTGGAGCTTCAAGGGTTGGTCACCATTCATTTGCATTGTAAGGACCAAGAGAGCTTTGCTTGTGTTCTGCAGAAGAAAGTCATACACATCTGTAAGGCTGCACAATTAATCGTATTTTAATCACAATCACAATTTCTTTCTCTCACAGTTAGATTAGGCATAATCGTTAGGCATAATCGCTTGCGATATTAGTGAGCTAGCAAACAGAAAATATCTGCCAGGTGTAGTTGCAAATTGTTGCTCATTTTAATTATAGGCTGTGTCTACAGATGATAGACCAAATTATAAGTCTTTTATTATTTTTTTTATTAATATTTTCTCCCCTTTTCTCCCCAATTTAGAATGTCCCATTCCCAATGCACTGTAAGTCCTCGTGGTGGTATAGTGACCTCAGTCCGGGTGGTGGAGGACGAATCTCAGTTGCCTCTGCGTCTGGCGTTTTAAGCATGTTTATTTAATATTTATAATATTTATTTCAGATTTTTTTTATATATATATTATTTTATATTATTTATATTATTTAAAATTAGCTCATTATTTGGTAACAGACAGCAGAGGGTAGTAAATGCATTAAGAATTGTATTTCTCCTTTCTAAATAATTATTTAAAAAAAGTTCTAAAAGAATTACTGGAATCGTTACTGGAACGATTTAACTAGCTATTATCTAATGATAAACATTAACTAGAGCTAGCTACATAAAATACCACTATTGACTAGATTCATGAGGGGTCAGCTGATGAGTTAAAATGGAAAAAACATAATCCTGTCATTTCCGCAACTTACGCATTCTCCAATTACAACAGAAGTCTATGGCAGTGTCGTAACATCATGGTTACTGTCGTAACCTCCATTCCCAGATGGAGCGAACGAGACGTTGTCATTCCGTGATGGAAGGAACAAGACGTTGTGTCAATGTAGTGACACTATGGGTCGCTCTTGAGGGTGTTTCCCCTCTCATTCTTTGAGAAAAGGTCAATGAGAATTGGCGAGTGGAATTTGCATGCCACTCCTCCGGACATACGGTATAAAAGAAGCTGGAATGCTCACTCCATTCATGTTCTGTGCTGAGGAGCCGAGACAAGGTCCGGTCATTTCAGTGGCTAGTACAGTGTTGTAGCAAGAGGGACAAAACGTCTCATTCCCTCCATCAGGGAATGGAGGTTACGGCAGTAACCATGACGTTCCCCTTCTGTCACTCACTCAACGTAGTGTCAATGTAATGACACCTTGGGTGTTCCTATAGAAAAATGCCACAACAGCTGAACCGTGTTACGTGAACTGCTGATGCATTTGTAAGCAGGCTGCTGTGTGTGTAATAGCAGGTGCATCAGACTGCACGTAATCTCCACCAATCCCCCAAAATACGTCATGTAGTTCCCCACATCCCTGAGTGTTGTCTTTAAGGAGAGGGCTTTCACATTTACTGACTCTAGCAGCTCAAATGGGGCTCTCCAAAGGCCCAAGAGAACCACAGAGAAATCCCATGATGAGAAAAGGCATGGCCTGGGAGGATTCAGCCTCCGGGCACCTCTGAGTAACCCGATGATCAGGTCGTGTTTCCCTAGGGACTTGATGCGTCTCAGTCCGGATGCTCTGGCTGCTCAATTCGGATTTCAAATGGTCTTTTGCATCACTCTTAATGCGACACACAATAATGTCGTCAAAAATTGGTGACTGCTGTATGGAACATCACAATATTTACCAGTCTCCTCGGTCGGCGAGTTTTTCTTGTGCGATGGAGGAGTTCTGCACCGCCACTGGACTGGGCACTATTTGGAGAGCGAGATGATGCACCTCCATTTTTCCCACATCTGTTTTAAAAGCATCGCCATGTGGGTAGACCTACGTCGTTACCATGCAACCCATTCAGATAGGTTGGTTATGTCTGAACGTGCAAATCTGATTTGATCACTTGCAATTAATAGTGCAGACAGTCTGTCTGAAAAGATGTGATTTGAGAAAAAAATCGGATTTTCCTGCATTCTGAACATAGCTTTAAACACTTGAAGTCACATCTTAAAAATTCGACAGAAGAACTCACGGCTATGGTTAATAGTGAAAGTAAGAGCATTTCCATATGCACAATGCAACAAGAACTTACAGGATTGGGACTAAACAGCTGTGTGGTTACAAGAAAGCCACTTCTTAGTGAGGCTAATTGGAAAAAACAACTTCAGTTTGCTAGGGAGCATAAAGATTGGACTGTGAATCAATGGAAACAGGTAATGTGGTCTGATGAGTCCAGATTTACCCTATTCCAAAGCGATGGGCACATCAGGGAAAGAAGGGAAGCGCTGCACCAGTCATGCATAGTGCCCACTATTCAAGCCTCTGGAGGCAGTGTTTTGATCTGGGGTTGATTCAATAGGTCAGGTCTAGGCTCAGCAGGCTCAGCAACGTTATGCAGCAGTAAAATGAAGTCAGCTGACTACCTAAATGTACTGAATGACCAGGTGTAACAGAGTTCTAAACGTGTTCACAAAGAGGAAGTGGAGGATGGAAACGTCCACTCAAATGATCATTTCTATTTTTACACTCAAAGGATATATAGTTTTTCAGCTTAACAATTACACAGGCTCAGCAGGTGTGTGTAGGGCTCACGCTCTCTCCCCTCTACTGCCATCTGGCTCGCTTTTAACTCTGTCTCCATTCTCACTGCAATGACAAACAGCTGTTAGAGACAATCATTGACAGGTGATGATTCTCATCTCCCGATCTTGCTCTCCATTCACAAGCCGGTGCCAATTTTTTCTTTCCTGTTTTGTTCAAAAGGAATTGTTTTCTGGTTTGTAGTTTTAACAATTTGTTCAACATGAGAACAACATCTTAAATTGATATATAAGCAGTGGCAATAGAATTATTTTGTCCAAATTGTGCAACAATTTAATTAAATTAAATTAAATTATAATAATATTAATAATAATAATAATATTAAATTATCAAAGGGCAGAATAATCGTGATTAAAATTTCTGTCAATATAAACTTTATTATCATTTTAACCATTAGCATGTAGCCCTACACATCTGGCATGTTATCAGGGTTAATAAATGATGAGAGAATTGTAATTTTTGTGTGAACTAACCCTTTAATATTACTGTTGTGTGCAGACACTAACTCTCTCTTCTATATCTGTGTGCAGGAGTCTCCAGTCTTGAGAAACTGAAGAAACTAGAGAGGGGGTTTGAGACAATGAGGGGAATCAGTCATGCCATAGACCACCTGAAATAGTTCAGCTCTATGTACACTCCCAGTGATGGAGTATACCAGGTCACTGACCCCCATAGTGGCTGTTATATAATGTACAATTTATGTTTTCTCAAACACACAACGCCAGATATTAACATTCAGCTGGCCTCCCTATAACGTAAATGAAAAAGTGAACTTCACAAAACTAGATCCAGAACTGATATCTTCCTTGTCTTTCTGAGTAAAAACTTAACTGGGCAAGAAACATGTGGGATTCTTCTCGCATTAAGCCAAAATGAAAATATGAGGAATAAAAATCATAATGTGTATTCATGTTTTTGTGACAAGTGAAGTTTCACTAAGAAACAGAGACTGGCTGTTTGTCACACATTAGCAAGAAAAGCAGCTACTGTAAACAATCCCATTGGAATAAAGACAAAGATAAGTATGTATAATAAATATAAAAATAATGCAAAATACAGGTTCATGGCTGGTAAGAAACATTTATTGTCTGTAAATGTTCTCAGTTCATCTACCACTAATGTTTTGGACCCAGCTTATATCTGAACAATACTGAGCAAAATGCACCTGTGATTCATACATATATTATATATTATATTGTCTGTCCATCCTGTACTGACTTCATGTGACTGTCTTTGACTACTGTAAGCTGTCATGCATCAGAACCTTTTATCTATATTTTCTGTGAGAGAACTGAGCATCCACTCTTGTACCCCTGAGAGTGTTTAATGTGCTCTTGAGTCCATTTGTGTCAGACAATGAAAGAAAAAGAGCCAGACTGAGGAACAGGGGCTAAAAAGAGGGGATTATGTAACACACTAATGCACATGTGTGTTGCTTCTACTTTCCATAATCCAGAGAGCACTTTTGTCACAGGAAGACATGTGCTTCACTTAGAGGTGTACTGCACTGTTTCAGTAGTTTTAGTATTATTCATAGGCATTTGCCTTGATTGCTTTTTAATTGTATTCACAATATAATTAAATGGATTTTGAATATTGTGAGTTTTAGTGAAAGGAAACAGTCTAAATCTCATTGGCCATGTTTATCTGTATAGTAGATCCACTCAGCTGCTTCAGTTGGTTTTTACAGATGGAGTTTTATAAACCCATATGTGAGCATCGCATAAACTTTTATTAAACACTGTTTTTCAGTGTTTTCTGCACAACAGTTTGCAGACACTACCAGAGCATTATTCTGCTCTATTATATGGGTTGCCAACCGTCCCGTATAATACTGAATCATCCTGTATTTGAGGGAACAAAATTGCATTCCATATGAAATCCATACGAGGCGCCTTTTGTCACGAATTTTAGTGTATCACACCAAAACTGCTAAGAGAGAAATGGACATGAAACACAGACACCCATCAGGATGCAGAGGCTCAGGACCCAAACACAGAAATGAATTTATTAATACAAACATAAAGGGCAAAAATCAAACCAAAACTCCCACAAGGGGGAAAAATAAACATAAACAACCACGTAGGAGAACAACATAGGAAGTAATCCAGGCTATGGAAGAAGGTAAACGGGGCACAGGACCAACCGGACCTAACAGGAACAACGTAGGGGAGCAAGACTGACAAGGAATGTGAACAAAAACACATATAGGACTAAATCACAAGAAGGACTGACACTGGACATAACACATGAGGAGATTAAAATAGGGGAGAAATCAAATGGGTTGACAGGGGACAGGTGAGGCAAATGAACTAATAATAAGCAAACAAGAATTTAAAGCTGGAGTATCCCATATTTTAGTACCGCCGTTCCCTACACGCATACTAGGCAGTCTACGTAGGGCATCAAATCCCTAGGGGGGCACCATCTTATACTAAGAGGGCACCAGAAAGTCCACCAGCTGCCATTAGTCACACATTACATGTTATTCAAGGACCCAAAAGCAGTTGTGGAACACAGACGATCGCTTCATGCTCATATCATGTGAACAACCCCCCCACCCCCCCCCCCCACCCCCCCACCCCATCTGTATACTGTATTACTGTATAATCTCTTTCAGATAAATCTGTCCCTAAATGCCACATAAATACAATCAAACTGTTTGGTCACTTTACATGACACTCAAACAGTCTCTTCCTGTTTGGGGAGAGACTGTTCCTGTTTGGAAGGTTCTTGGCCAGAATAAGCTGCAAAGAGGACAAGACTTTTAGAATTTGAAAATTCAACGTGCTGTACACAGTACACCTAATTGTGAAAACATTGTTACATTTTTGCTTTATAATTTTTTTGGTAGCATTAATGTTTAACATTTTGTTCTAGTGTTTTCATCAAAAATAAACATTTTTGCTATGTTGCTTTTGCTCTGGGTGGGGGAAACAAAACAGTTGGCAGAAATTCTTTGTCAGTTTTCATCAACATATTCAACACTGCTGTGCTAGAATGAATGTGCTAGAATGAATGTGCTAGAATGAATGTGCTAGAATGCGCTAGAATCTCGGGAAAAACATTGTTGGAAAGAAAAGCTGTTTGGCAGTTGTAGGCCTCTGATTGCTTCTTTAGATATTCTTACCCTTACAAAGGCTTCGAATCGCACTTAGTGATACAAATGTAAAACCAACAGTGGAAAACGCTATAATGACATTGGAAAAACGTTTAAATGAATGGAGCATGGACAAAATGTATGTACAAGGAAAGAAATGTCAAAGCGTTTTGGTGCACTTCAAATCTGTGTGTCTGTATTGATGACAATACAGACACACTGTACTCCCTTGATAACATCTCTTAATGTATATTGTAATGTTGTTTTCTTAGCTATGATTAGCCACAGGTCAAAGATGAGATTGTTCCATAGAAAACTGCAACAGAAGGCTTGTGACTGGACTACTTATCTTGGCACTGAACAAACAGTTGTATGGCCATTTTTGTTTTCCATTGAATTTTTCCGTAGAAACATTACCCACATCAGAGTAGCAATGCACCCACTGGGATGCAGATTCAAGCGGTTTCCCAATCCTTTCTGCCTATCTCTCACCAATAGTTTTTCCTGTCATTCTTCAGTGCCCTATCTAATAAAAAAGGTGAATAGGCCAAAAATAAAATAAAAAAGGATAGTTTACACAAAAATGAACAGCCTGTCATTATTAACTCATATAATTCTAAATCTGTTTGCTTTTTTTTTCTAGAAAACACGAAAGTATAAACTTTTGAAGATACAACAACATAGTGACCAAAATAATCATAAAAGTATTCCATATGACTTGTGCACTGTATAGCCATACAATAGCTTTGTATGAGGAACAGCTTGAAATGTAAGTCCTTAATCTCTGGTTATCTTGCCCATGTGCCCAATTAACAATGACAGAATTTTCATTTTGGAGTAAACATTTCTTTAAAAAATATCACCCTCTCTCTTTAGGATTCTCTCAAGGTGTGTCCCAAACCACACACTTTTGCACTATTCCATGCCATTTTGATGTGTAGTAGTGTGATTAGTACTGTATGTCAACACTGAAAATTTTGCAAAAAGAATTGTTCTTAAAGTACCCTTATGATGCATTTTTTCAACTGTAAAAATGGAGTGTGGAATGTTGGACACTTCATGCACTCAGCACATACAGTTGCCATACATAGCAGAAGGGGCGGAGTTACCTGGCTGTGCTGCTGAACTGAGAAAACAGTTGTAAATAATGAAGAATGTAGCTGTTTGCGAAACTTCAGTGGATGCAGTAACTTACATATGTGAGTTGAAGGCTTTACCATCACTCCAAGGTGTGTGAATATATACGTTGTTTAAGATACAAGTGTTGAACTGAGGTTAGCTAATGCGCTAAAGATAGGGGCAACGCATCACGTGTGCTTAATACGTCACTTCCGTTTGCTGTGAACGCTTCATTGTAGTGTTCTATTTGGACGAAACTACACTTTGAAAATTCATACCCTACATGGCTGAGTGCATAGTATATTTTGGACTGTTAGTGCATATTGTATAGTGTGTCATTTGGGACACAGCTTTAGTGCATTTTTATGGAGCATTTGCTTTGCAACAAAGGTAAACTGAGAAAGAGTGAGAAATAAGACAAGAGGGAACAAGGATTTTGTCTTTTTGTGTCACTTCATTGGTGGTCAGATTTGTGTTTTTGACATCACCGATAAAAAGATCAGATTACATACTTAAAGAATACATGTACTGATAAACAGACTTGACAGCTTTACCACTCTCATACACAAAGGCACAAACATAACACTAGAGCTCAAACATTTAAATGTGAGTATTTACACAAATACACACACCCCCTCTCTAGTGGTGGATGCTAAACAGATGAGGTAAATTGGAGAGGTTCGGTACATTGCGTGACTTTGGCAAGACACACAGTCCAAGAATGTTACTTGCTAATAAACTCTGTCATCATAACTCAGTTTATATGTAGTTTGAATCTCACAAGTGAAAGCTATTCATCAAGTCACTAAGGCAAAATGATACATAGTAAAAACACATACCCAGAACAAAGCATTTTCCACCGAACTGTGCACTCATACATGTTCTCAGAATAGCATACTACCATTCTCTTGATATTTCTGCTGTATAGAGTACTGTGCAGATGTTCTATGTTCAAATGACCTACATGCCAAAATGTGCAGTAACAGCCTCATGTGCTGGGCACACTGTATCCCACAACACACAAAGGAATTTCAAGGAGATCTTTGGGTGTCAATTAAACTTAACATTTCCTATTTGACTCTTGACCTTTTACAGAAAGTTGGATTTAAAATGCAAAATAATGTCAAAATGTTATGTAATAAGAATGTATTTCAGAGATGATAACCAGATGCCACTAATATAGAAAGATATGTATTATTTAATTTGAAAATTAATATAATAAAAATATAGTATTAAAAAAAATGGTTGAATATTGAATACTGTTTCACATACTATTTAAACAAAATAGTATGCAGTTTACTGCGGTAAACAGTAGACTAGAATTTAATTTTGAACTTTGCCTTACACATTTACACACACAGATATGTACAGATGCTCTTTAGATTTTCCTACTTCTCTGTGACTAAACAAATGATGACACAAGTAAAGATATCAGAATTATGTCTTCGAGCAGAGCAGTAGGACCGAGTCTCTTCTCAGTTGGCTCTCTGATACCCATAATCCACCTCTCTACCAGACACTGGTAAAGTCCAGGCAAATACATGAGTCACTTAACTGAATAGCAAGATTTTTCAATATGCTTTTTTTAGCCTACTAATTTGATATATCTTTTATCTAACACAAGGTTTATTTTAGAGCTATGATTGAACCAATGGGCTATATTTATCTGAGCAATAGGTGAATGTTTTTTAGTTTGTTTGTTTTTTGTTTGGTTGGTTTGTTTTTTTTGTTTGTTTTTGGACACTAGCAACTCATAATGCAATGCTTTGTGTCTGACTTATGAAGCGCCATGTACCTGCCATATTTATAGAAAGGATTTGGTGATTTTATTCAGTAGTATCTGTCTTACAAATACATCTGTGTATGCAGTATGCTATTTAGTAGCATTGAAGTTTAGTCTTTACTGATAGTTATTCTTTTTTGTTTTGGAGACAATTTTTAAGACCACATCACCATACACCAATAGGGTAGTACTTCAAATAAACACAGAAGAAAATTAAAAAATAATTTGTTACATTTCTTGGGTCAGCAGTCCCAGTTGCTCATTGTAACTCACACATACAGTACACAAACAAATTAACACCCAAACAGTGTAAATAGCTTCAGCTGTTAAATGTGTTAAATGCTCCCTATTCAGTGAATGACTTAAGCTCCAGTGTGCTGTCTGTCTGAACAGGTCTCAGAACAGTTTTTGGTGGTCGTGGTGGTGGTTTCTCAAATGACTCATTAGATGACTAAACATGACAAAGGCTGTGCATAGTCAGTGTTATTGGAAATGTGTGTCTTTTTTCCATTCAGGTTGTGTATCACAACTGAGGTGCATACGTTTGTGTTGAACAGAAGTTCCTGTGTGGTTGAATAGTGTGCTGTTTGAGTTGTTTTCCCTATCTGATGTGGGGGAGTTTAAAAGTCAAATATAATTTTTTTATCATTTATATGTTCCTGTTATAAAACAATGTGCCTCCTTTACTATCTGCCCATATATGGACAAATCAAAAGTGGGAGGGGCAACATTTCATTTATTTTAAGAGCAGAATTGTGACAGACATTGTCAATCATCCCTTTTAGAAATGTCGAGAAATGCTGTCTCCACAGGTACTTGTGTGTGTGTGTGTGTGTGTGTGTGTGTGCGTGTGTGTGTGTGTGTGTGTGTGTGTGTGTGTGTGTGTGTGTGTGTGTGTGTGTGTGTGTGTGTGTGTGTGAGCGTGTATTTATCACTTTGTGGGGACCAAATGTCCCCATAAGGATAGTAAAACCTGAAATTTTTGACCTTGTGGAGACATTTTGTTGGTCTCCGTGAGGAAAACAGCTTATAAATCATACTAAATTATGTTTTTTGAAAATGTAAAAATGCAGAAAGTTTTCTGTGAGGGTTAGGTTTAGGGGTTGTGTTAGGTTTAGGGGATATAATATAAAGTTTGTACAGTATAAAAACCATTATGTCTATGGAAAGTCCCCATAAAACATGGAAACACAACATGTGTTTGATGGCTAAAGACAGGTTGCAAGGTTATGACAAATTCACGCTTGACTCAAGAACATGCTGAAACCTGCAAGGCAGAGAGCACAGGTGAATTTTGTAAGCACATTAATAAAGGTGTGTCTCTGTGTATGGGAGTTGGCATGTGTGAGATCAGGCATCAAGGCCAGGCATAAAATATTTTGCCCTAGGTGTGGATTTCAGGAAAAAGCATAAGATTCGTGAAATTACTGGAAATCTGAATGTGGGTGTATGAAGTTGAGCAGGTCATGTCATGTTAACCTTCTGGAATGCTGGAGCATTTCATAAAATTCATAAACCTTACAATTATGATGCTGGTGTATAAAAAGCATTGGGCACAGAAATTAAACTCAAGTGCTCAAAGGTGTATATTTTGAATCACAATAATTTGTGATTTTCATCCTCCAGTTTTAAGATGTAGGGTGGCTGTTAACAGGGAGGGCCAAACTCACGTCACATAAAACAATACTCATATTAATACTGTTGATAAATGTGCAAAAAGTAATATTTCCCTTATAAAAGGGATATATATAAGACCTAAGATAGGAAGTTTCTTCTGCTCCCTTAAACACACTCACACACTTCTGCATAATCATCAATACAAACATCTACTTAACAACCCCCTCATTGTGAAACACACATTATCAACCCCCTTATTGTGAAACACACATACACAAACAAATTAACACAAATTAATTAATATGTAAATAGCTTCAGCTGTTAGATGTGGATCCATTTTGAACTCAACAATAGTGCTATTTATGTGCAGTGTGCATGGAATTTAAACAGTAGATTAGATGATTAGATGAGTGGACTGGTGCTGTACGTTCATATTCAGGGAAACCATGAATCATCACATTACTTAGTGTTCAGCTCCGCAGGCCCCTGCTGTTGTATCTGCCACAGATAATAACTGTCCTAAACAACTCTCACTTTTAAACCTGCCTTTGTCAGCTTCCACACTCACTCACTACACAGCAAGCAGAAAATTACAGGAAAAGTAAATGAAGAGTGGAAATATAATTTTTCAATTTTCTGGTAAGGTAGCCCAAACAATCTTGCTCTCACAAAGTACATTTTTGGGTAATGTTTGTTTTGGGTTTCATTGAACTAAGAAAAATAACAAGCTAACCTTTATTGGTGAGCATAATCTTTTACAGTGTTGGTATACCTCAATGTTCAATACTGGGCCCCCCTCTTTATTTTAGGGTTGCATTTAGGTTAGCATTTTCATTAGGGGTGTAAGATTAATGGCACAGTCACAGGTATACAGAATACCTTGAGGCTATATGCAAATTCATGTGTATTTTATCTGTTATAATGTCAGTACTCTAAAGCACCCATTGTAAACTGCTAACTGGAACTTTACACAGCTAGTTATGTGTACTTGTGTGTATATATAT
Organism: Xyrauchen texanus; assembly: GCF_025860055.1. Classification (NCBI taxonomy): domain Eukaryota; kingdom Metazoa; phylum Chordata; class Actinopteri; order Cypriniformes; family Catostomidae; genus Xyrauchen; species Xyrauchen texanus. Next base: position 22,803,774 of record NC_068303.1, on the reverse strand, counting down.
ACAGTATATTTTCCTATATTTAAAGCTCTATTGTCTGGAGCACTGTATACAATGGTCTGGGGGGGGGTATAAAATATTTTAGGTTATTTTTTTATTATAATTATTATTATTTTGTATTAATAACAACATCAGAATATGTTTGTCCCATACAGTTATCCTCTAGCGCTCTCTGTTCTTCCAAAAATGTGTCTAAAACACATTGATACTGATGTACATGTGCATGCTGTTTCCTTGCCCCCTCTGGGATGTGTGTGTCTGTAAATGTCAGGTTGCAAATTCAATTTGTATTCAAGTGTGTTGCCTGATAATGTACTTTCCTTGTGTACTGCACACATGGCTTGACCTACCATTTGATTTGACTTACTCTGCATGCTGGTGTCATCCATTGAACACACACATGCACTTTCAAGGTGAGTGTGAGTGTGTTATGCTGATTGCTTATAGAATAATCAGGTAGCCTCAAATAAACTGGAAAGAATCACCAAGGTCTCTCTCCTTTTGTCTGCACACACTTGTAATGAGATTTCTCCTTCATTCATTTATTTTTCTGCATGTACCTAAAATCACACACATTCTCTTTCCCCAGAGCACATTTTTATTCTTCTCTCTCTCTCTCTCTCTCTCTCTCTCTCTCTCTCTCTCTCTCTCTCTCTCTCTCTCTCTCTCTCTCTCTCTCTCTATTGCACATGTTTGCCCATGCCAGTTTAGGGTCCAGAGTGGCACATGGCAGCACAGCCCGGTTCTGAGCTCCGCCCCCATGGATGTGGCTCCCTAATTGCCTGATTATTATTCGAGGCTCACTTATTCATTCAGCCAATCACAGGCTACTGTTTTGTCTGGCCAACCAGTTACAATAAGCAGCACTCCATGTGCCTCAGCAAAACTCACTTAAACTGAGCATCCGCATGTGTGCGAAAGCGTGCTGGTGTGGATGTATAACAGTGTGTCCAGGTGCCATTTGTAGCCCAGTGTTGCAAATATGTGTGCATCTTCTGAATGATAGGGTCCTGCTGTTGTTGTCTGAGCTCTGAATTACCTAATACATTCACACACATATACACATAGACAGAGAGAAAGTGAATGACCCTGAATATTAAAGAGATGTGGACTTTAAATAGGTTCAAAGGAAACAATGGAGGTACTAAAGTTTCATTAGCTAATCCTTTGCATGCATAGTAATATTATGGAGTTCAAAGAGCTTTGACTTCATTATGCTTCACAATTTCAGTTTGGCCTGAAAGCCTTTGTGATCCTCTGTATTCCATGTTTGCTGGCAGGTATGTTGATTAGCTAATTTTTCATTTAGCTGAGGAGTTTATCCTTAAAGGGATAGTTCACCCAAAAATAAAAAATATCTCATCGTATACTTACCCTCATGCCATCCCAGATGTATATGACTTTCTTTTTTTCTGCAGAACACAAACAAAGATTTTTTGAAGAATATCTCAGCTGTGTTTGGCCTTACAATGCAAGAGAATGGTGACCAGACCTTTCAAACTCCAAAAATCATATAAAGGATTCATAAAATTAATCTACATGACTCCAGTGGTTATATCCATGTCTTCAGAAGTGATATCATAGGTGTGGGTGAGAAACATATCAATATGTAATCCTTTTTTTACAATAAATCTCCACTTTCACTTTTACATACTATCATCTCTAAAGATATGGATTTAACCACTGGAGTCATGTAGATTACTTTTATGTGACCTTTATGTGATTTTTGGAGCTTCAAATGTCTGGTCACCATTTACTTTCATTGTATGGACCTACAGATCTGAGATATTCTTCTAAAAACCTTACTGCAGAAGAAAGAAAGTCTGGTAAACTGGTAAAAAAGGTCAATTGTTAAATTACCTACCATAAGTTACTGACCATACACTTTTACCTGTAACAACCTACTTTAAAAGTCATGCCCAAGGGCATAATGTTGATAGCGCATAGATCATCCCTTGTGGGATTCGAACCAACAAACTTTCTGTTACCAACCTAGAGCTTTAAACTCTAGGCAACATGAACATTGAAAACTGCAGCTGAAAATAAAAAAAGAGATTATAGATTAGTTGTAAGAGACTAAATACAGTATGTCATTCTTCCTTTTCATACTTCTCTTTCCCTGCAGTTCAATCGGCCCCACCCAATTGATCACCCTCTGTTGTTTCGCTTCCTGGTTGGTAGAGACACGCCTTCAGAATTCCGCCTCATTCGTGAAGTTGCCGCCACCCATAAATCAGGCACTCAGATGGGAAGACACACCATTCTTTCCCTATTATAAATATTATATAGCCTAAAATATTAACCTCTCTTGCCGTATTGGGTTATTGACACTCTTGTGAATCAAAAAAGCATCATTGAATTGTGTGTGTTTTAAACATTCTTTGTCTATATCTTCCATTTATTCATTGGGGTATATTAAAAGATCCCACATTTATCTTTCAGTCTTTGCTTTTCTTGTTCATTTAATTAACTCAGACAGGCAGTAAAATGACTATATGTGTATCTGTACATGTGTGAGCTTGAATGAATAGAGATGTAACTGGGGCGGGCGAGTCAGTATGAAAGGGGTTTTGTTGATCAAAGTGTGATGTCATCAATAATATAAAAATAATGAAAGCATAGAGAAAACCCTTATAGAATAGAAAGCCCACACATAGCCTGAACCCAGCCAACAGCTGCAGTGTGTGTGTGTGTGTGTGTGTGTGTGTGTGTGTGTGTGTGTGTGTGTGTGTGTGTGTGTGTGTGACCGGGTTTGGGTGGTTTATGGGGACATTTTTTTAGGTTACAAACTGGTAATTACAAGGGTATTATGCTATAAATGTGGTTTATGAGGACATTCCTTGTGTCCCCACAATTCAAGTTGCTTAAAAAACATACTAAACGATTTTGCAGAAATGAAATTGAATGTAGCTCTAGTTGTCAGAAATGATGAGACAAAATAATCAAGTGTGGAGACAAGGAACAGTTTATTGCATAAACACAGTTTAAGCTGGTGAAGCGTCAAAGGCACCGACTGCAGCGTGGTGATGAGAGTGTGTTCTTAGGCTTGTGTGCGTAGTGGAAGTGTAGAGCGTAGATCCGCGAGGAATCCTCTGAAGAGCAGTGTGTTTGTAGGTTTGTGTGCATCGTGATATTGTGCGGAGCAGATCCAGTGCAGTGAGGTAATCGCTGAGGGAAACTCAGGAGAAGCATTGAGGGAAGCGAGACAACAGGCTGAAGATAATTACAATCCTGGTTCACACAGCGCAGACTGGCAACCAATTCAGGGAACAAGATACAAGACTGACTAGGGAAGAGGGAGAGAGAGAGGTAAGTAACAGGACTCAAACAACAATTGAGTGACAAAACACAAAAGCAAAGTGAGGTAGATACAGGCAGGGAACTCATAGTGATCAGATGCCGCTTTTAACAGTATAAGCTGGGGCACCCTACACCAGGCGAGGCAGGGGTGGGACCGTTGCAGAGGGATGAACATCAGACCGGACATCGGGCTTGAAATGGGAAACTTGGAATACCACGACTGAGGAAAGAGGCCGATTTGAGATGGACCGCCACTGGGCTAATGACCCTAGTGATGGGAAGTCGGAGAGGAATGTCTTTATTAGACAACCAGACCTTCTGCCCGCAGATGTAAGCTGGAGGTTTAGACCGGTGGTGGTCTGTCAAAATTCTTCATGCGAGCACCAGTCCGGAGGAGGTCTTCATTGGCTATTTGCTAGGTGTGACAGCACCATATGAATAAGGAATGTGCGGAAGGGACCTGGGCATCAGGTTCTTGGGCAGAGAACAGAGGGGGCTGGTAAATTAGGCAACAATGGAAAGGTGATAGCCCCTTAGACGATGGAAGGGAACCGTGGGCATACTAGACCTAGGCCAAATGAGAGCGCAGCGAAGATGTATTTCGGGAAGTTGCACAACGCAGGGTCTTTTCAAGCTCCTTATTTGCCTGCTCCACCTGCCGATTAGTCTGGGGATGGAACCCAGAGGACCGACTTACAATAGCCCCCAGCTGTCTGCATTATTCTGCCCAAAACAGTAACATGAACTGGGGTCCCCTGTCAGAAACCACATCAACAGGGAGGCCATGAATGAAGAAGACGTGATTAATGACTTCAACCACTGTCTCCCTCGTTGGAGGTCATTTGGGGAAGGGAATGAAATGAGACACCTTTGAGAAATGGGCCACCATGGTCATGACGACCATGTTGCCATGGGATGGGGAAGACCGGTGACAAAGTCCATTGCAATGTGGGACCACGGACTCGAAGGGACTGACATTGGTTGGAGGAGCCCAGCCAGAGGCTAACAGGAAGTCTTATTAGAAGCACAGGCAGGGCAAGAGTATATGTACCAGCGAACATCCTGCGCTAGAGATGGCCACCAGAATCACTGTCTAATGAGTACGAACGGCCCCTAGATGACAGGCGATGTTGAACAAGTGGCCCCACTGGAGAACGTGTGTCCGGACTGACCAAGGAATGAATGGCAGACACGTTGGGCACCCGGTGGGTGGAGATGCAGCGTAGAACAGTCTTTAGCCTCCACGTCCCAGGACACCATGCCCACCACCTGGGAGGCAGGGAGGATGGTATCTAGAGGGGCGGCGGAGGTTCCGACTTCAAAACATCATATCAGGCTTGGTGTTTTTAGAGCCCAGACAGTAAGACAAAATAAAATAAAAATGGGTGAAATATAGTTCCCAACGAGCCTGTATGGAGTTAAGATGTTTAGCACTGTGGATATATTCCAAATTCTTGTTTTCATTCCAGACCAAGAAAGGTACCCCCAAACCCTCTAACCAGTGATGACACTCACCCAAGGCCAGCCTGACAGCCAACAACTCTCTGTTACCGACGACGTAATTCAGTTCGGCTGGGCACAGGCGGTGAGAAAAAAAGGAGCACGGGTGCACCTTCCCATCTGAGGAAGAGCGCTGTGACTGAACAGCACCGCCCCCGACCTCCGACACATCCACCTCAACCACGAACTGACGTGAAGGGTCGGGAGTATTAAGAATGGGAGTGGAGGTAAACTTTTCTTTCAATTTAGAAAATGTGGCTTCTGACTGCGTGGAACAACAAAACTTGGTACGGTTGCAGGTGAGATCTATCAGGTGCACGGCGATCTGACTGGTTTCTAATGAAAAGTCTGTAAAAATTTGTGAACCTCAGAAACCAGGAAGAACGGATGAGACCGGATGTCAGAGAATCAGTAATATACTTATTCATGGCCTCTCTCTTGGGAGCAAAGAACGATAACAACCGACCTCATGGAGAAGTCCCAGGGAGCAGATCGAATGCGCAATAGTACAGGCAATGAGGAGGAAGGGTTGCGGCATGGTATTGACTGAACACTGCCCCCAGATCATAGTATGCTACAGGTACACTGGATAAATCCACTGGTTCATCCTGAAAAGACACACAGGACTGGACAGAAGAGACAGCAGTGTTAAGACAATGTTAAAGACAATAAGGACTCCAGGCAAGAACAGAATTGGTTGACCAGTCAAAGTGTGGATTGTTCATTACCAACCATGGATGCCCTAGTACCACCGGTGCAGAGGGAGTGCGGACCAGCAAGAAGGTGAGCTGTTCAGAGTGGTTACCCGCAGGGGTGAAAATTTCATCAAAATGTTGGGGGGGACAATAAACATAACAATTCTCAAGAGCAATTTTTGAAGGGGACACCAAGGTTCTTTGCATTAGCATTCTGTCTAGCATCTCCTTAAAGGAATAATTTTCCCAAAATTGAAAATTCTTGCATCCTTTTCTCACCCTAATTCCATCCCAGATGTGTTTTTTTTTTTTTCCTTCTGCTGCTGCACACCAAGATTTTTAGAAAAATAACTTAGCTCTCTTAGTCTATACTAGATTGCAAGTAAATAGGTACTAAAACTTTGAAGCTCAGAAAACACATAAAGGCAGCATTTAAGGAATTCAAATGAAACTGGTTCAATCTGTCTTCAGAAGACATCTGATAAGTGTGGGTGAGAAACAAATCAATATTTAAATCCTTTTTTACTAATAAAGCTCCACTTTCACATTCTTCTTCTTATGCTTTTGGTGATTCAATTATTTGTGTATATTGCCACCTATTGGGCAGGGAGGAGAATTAATAGTAAAAAAGTACTTTATATATTATAAAGTTTTATATATTTTTCTGTTTCTCACCCACACCTATCCTATTCTAAAAATCTTAATTTGTGTTCTGCAGAAGAATTTCAGAAACATCTGGGATGGCATGAGAGTGAGAAAATTAGAACATTTACATTTTTTGGTGAGCAGGGAATAAAAAGTTACGTCAGTGACGTTTCGTCATGAGTGTGTTGGCAGCGAAATTGTCAGGGGGGGGGATGACAGAAAATTATTAGAAACTCACAATCTTTGGCAAATCCAGTGACTAGTTCTTCCTCAAAGGCACTCAACGTCACATTCTTCCCAGTTGCCGTATACACTTTTTGGTATATTTAAGTGCATATAAAAATGTATATATAGTTTCTACCCACAGAAGTGTTGCCATAAGTAGCCATAAGTTGCCAGGAGTGGTGGTGGCGTAGTGGGCTAAAGCATATAACTGTTAATCAGAAGGTCGCTGGTTCGATCCCCACGGCCACCACCATTGTGTCCTTGAGCAAGGCACTTAACTCCAGGTTGCTCTGGGGGGATTGTCCCTGTAATAAGTGCACTGTAAGTCGCTTTGGATAAAAACATCTGCCAAATGCATAAATGTAAATGTAAGTAACAGTTGTTCTCTTGCTTTTGGATTCAGTCCAACCTAAGTTTGTCTGAAGTGTCTGAGGCTGGAGTATCTGAGTTAAAACATTGGATAGTTAAGAGAGAGATCATTAGGAGAATTTAAAGGAATATTCAATAAACTTCCATTGTAAGTGTCTCACTGTAACCCAGATTTTTGCTTTTTTAAAGAAAAAGAGGGACAAGTAAAAATTTATTTTGGTGGTAATCCACATTATGCCAAAAGTGCTGTCGATTGAGCTCAACTTGTATTGAACCTGGAATAATCCTTTTATATATGGATTTATACAAAACAAGCTCCTGTTTTAAAATAAACATGACCACATCCAATTCCAATATTTTCCCATTTCGTTGTATGTGACCAATAATCCTGAATTTACTTGATGGCCCTATACTCGTCTGTAGCTTAAAAGCATGAGTGCACACACTCACATACACAATGCAGTGTGTAAGGGCGTACTCACACAAGGCTCTGTTGCCTTGTACCATGCCCAAGCACGATTGTCCCCCCTCCTGCACTCACATTGCACTTAAAGTTCCGGGCCTGAGCACCCTTACATCATTACGATGTGACTTTTTTTTTAAAGAAAACAGGAAGAAAAGCACTCTCACAAAGCACAATGGAGTACATCACTGTAACGTTACTTACTTTGTGGCTTATTTTTAGTCATTTGGGGCACGGTGACACACGGTCCTCTCACATGCCTAAATGTCGACAGCATCGTACCACAGGAAATTATCCTTTTTGTCCAATAAGCTGCCAGATGTACGGAGTGCATCCCATATCTTCAGATATTGAACCCGCAGTTTTTTCAGCTTGTCACGTCTCAATGGTTTTTTTGGTATCCACGAGCACAAAGGTATATAAATATCTTGTAGTTCTTGTGTGTTGTTCCTGTATACTCTCGTCTGCCCAAATTTCAAAAAAGGGTGGGGATATCTTTTAGTGGATCTCTTTACCTCTCTCACTTTCACACAGATATTTTTCTATCATAGGGGAGAATTTCTTTCAACTTCTATTGTTTTTATTCAAAGCTAAAAATATTTTCTATTCCCTACCCCTAAACTGAACACTCACATAAACTTTTAAATTTTCATTAAGATATTTAGTATGTTTATTGAAGGAATATTAGGAACTCAATACAAACTTAGCTCAATCAACAGCATTTGTGGCGTAATGTTGATTACCACAAAAACACCATTTAAACTCATTCCTCCTTTTAAGCAAAAATTGAGGTTACAGTGGGGGCAATTAGAATGGAAGTGAATGGGGGACAATTTATGTTAAAAGGTTTAAATTTGAAGCTTAAAGCTTTTATAAATGCAATTGCATTAATTCTTTTGTTAGAACTCGAGAATTATTTGAGCTCCAAATTAGTTTAAATAACTTTTGGTTTTTAGGATTTACAGCATTATAAAATTGATTACAATCTTACACAGAAAAAGTTGTGATTTCACACTAAAATCATGTTACCACTCATATAGTTTGTCTTATGGCTATACTTTTGAAACCGTGAGTATTTTAACCTTTACAGATTACAGGCCCTATTCACTTTCATTATAAATGTCTACATAAATGGTACTCAATTTTGCCACAAATGCAGTTGATTGCGCTGAACTTGTATCTGAACCCAGAACATTCCTTAAGCTGGTTCCTACAATGATGGGTATTTCAGCGTAGACAAAACCTTCCTCCCTGTAAATGGGGAGTAAATTAATTTATTTTATTTAATTAAATGTTTAAATGGTGTGGCCAATTGTAGGTCAATTTACAATATTAAAACTCAATGATGTGCATACTGGTGTTTTGGTTGAATTAATGTGACACTTAAATTCAGAACCAATAAAGTACTTTTTTTTTTTTATTAATCTTTATTTCAAAAATCACAAAATGAACAATTAAATAAATAAATCTGAGCTTCAGCCCCTTGGAATTTTTTAAAGTGCATTTACCAAAAAAAAAAACACACCCACACACACCTTCTATTCCACTGTAGAAAAGTGACGAAGCACAGTTTTACACAAAACCAGGAGAAAAATTCTGGCCTTGTACACAAGAATAGGACTGGAGACAGAGCGAGATAAACACACTTTTTGCTTTGCTTGAGTGCCTTGTCCTTTAACAAGGCCTGCATTCAGACGGTCTCTGCAGTGAGAGTTTGAAACCTTGACCACAAGGAAAAAAAATTCCCTCCCTTGGCTTTCAGAAAAGCAATTCTTAAAAGTCAGTTATGTGGCCCTCACTATCTCTGCTGCCATGAGAACATGTCTAAAAGTTCACAGGTAAGGCAGGGTGTACGAATGCATGAGTGTTTCATTCAGTTTCGTTTGGTCTTTGCACTGTCCCTCTTCAATGCGCCAAGACTACATCTCTCCCAGGCTTCTGAGGTGTCCACATGGATCTAAGTGACAGCATCAAGTGTCCACTAGCACTGGGATGGTCAAGTGGAAATTTAAGAGTTCAGCAGCCCTCAAAGTCTCTTTTTTCAGCAACCATAATACAATCAGAGGTCAAGGGTTTAAGGGCCTCTGTTTGTAGCTGGTATGCCGATTAACAACGAAACTCATGAACTTCAAAAAGGAGCGAGAACTATACATTCAAAATCACGGTTCCAGAGATCTTCTCCCTCCTCTTAGAGCTTCCTCTCTCAATCCAATACTTTTTCCAGCCGATTCTCCAGCTGTTTTCAGGCCACCACCTCCCACATGCCTTCACACAGACGTGACAGTCCGGACCTTGGCAGAGAGCACCTGTTTGAAGCGCCTCTTCAGGTCCTGCATATTAGGGGATTTGGGCCGGGGAATAAGGGGTGATCTTTTCTTCTCTGTCCCAGAAGTAGATGCATTGATGGGGGTCGGAGTCTGCATGGATGGAGGCTGCAGTTTGGCCAGATCCATGCACAATCTGTGGAAGGCACCATGAACCTGGTTATAGTCCTCACTAGCAGACACCTCATAAAAGGAGCAGCCCAATGCAGAGGACAACAGTGGACCTTCTTGAGCATCCACCCGCCTCACATGGAGGAGGTCAGCTTTATTGGCTACCAGGATTATCGGCAAAGTGGTGGACCGATCCACATGGGTGCGGCTAACAAGCTGGTGGAGCTGACCGATGAGGTCAAAGCTTCGGCAGTCAGTCACAGAATATACCATAACTACAGCGTCAGCCCATTGGATGGAGCGAGCCAAATGGTCAGTGCAACTCAATCCATTACCATTCATCTGGAGAAAAAATAAATAAAATTACAATGGAATTAGCCTTTTGACAAATGTTTAATTTCTGTAGAAAGTTCCCATTTTTAAAACAAAATATGGTCCATATAGCATCACATGTTCCCTCTGTGCACGTCTGATTAGTCTATAAATTCTTAAGTAAAATATAGACATAAATAAATTTAAAAAAAAACAGCATGCACGTTCTGTTGAAAAAGAGGGAAAAAAATTATTTGTCTTTGACGGACATTAAACGAAACCTGGAGAATACAGCAGTGACATCAATTTGTAGGTGAACCCAGAAGGCTAATTTGCCATAGGTTTTTAGAATAGGACATTTCAAACTTTGGTCAGCAGGTTTAGGGCTATGAATAAGCACCTCAGAACAGTAGAATGGCTTTTTTACTCCTCCAGACTGGGACTAAGACCAAAAACTCTCGCGAATTCTCTACTGGGTTTTTGGACTTCAACTGGTCTTGGGTCTTTCATCCCAGTCTGGAGTAAAAAAAATCCATTCTACTGTTTTGATTGACTTCCTGATTTAGTAAATGAGCCTTGCATGCCAACTGGGCACTAAAACCTCTGACTAAAGACGTTTTGAGAGAAACCCATTCTCAAATTTTGAAAGCGGGATTATAATTTAGAAGGGTTGGTCTACTATTCTGAGGTGTTTATTCATAGCCCTAAACCCGCTGACCTATGCTGAAGCAGCAAAACGCCCTAACCACTGCTCGAAAATATCCCACAGAGCTTCCCTCAAGAGACTGCCCCCACACAGAAGTGTACTAAAAGGCTTCCCACTGGCAAATTAACCAAGAGAGTTAAACGAACCCGGAGAACACAAAAGGCGAAGGCATGAGAAAACAGCAAGGCAAAGATGCTGATAATTTAAGGTTGACACGCTTTCTTTACCGGACAAGCGCAACAGCGCGACATGCGACGCAACAGTCAAATAAGTCCGTCTCGCGCACGTTAACAAACGCAACAATTGAAAAAAAAAAAAAAAAACGGCTCTAACGGACGTAAAACGTGGCATAAAAAATTCTCTAAAAAAATTTACAGTTTCTGTACCGAGCACACTTACTTGAACACCAGGTGTATCTTGAACTTGAATGGCCACTTGCTCGCCGTCTATCTGCACCTCTCTGGAGTACAGGTTGCCTGCAATGCAGCAATGCAGACTTTAATATTTTGACACCACCGCTACAGTCAGTGTTTTGCATTCAGAGTCTAGACAAGGCTTACTCCGTATCAGAAGGAAATAAACTCACCAACGTTTCTCTCGTAGTCGCCGATGAACCGCTTTGTGAGGAAACGAACCACCAGCGCTGTACAAAAGGGAAAAAAACATTATTACCTAGGATACATATGAATCATTAAGATTATTATAAGCTATATGGGTGCCACTAAGCTTTTCACGTGCTGTAAAATTTGTTGACAAACGTACCGGTTTTCCCAACCCCACTGCCTCCGATCACTGCGATCTTTATCACCCGGTTGGACTGGCATTCCGCGCTCGGGTACTCCGCAATGGTTGACATGTTCTGGATCAGACGCATTTTGTCAAAGAAAGTTTACTATCCAAACTACAACGAAATATCCAAAGACACTGTAGAAATAATGTCAAAGACGTCAGCCAACGACTTACAAGTAGATCTTGCCTTTCGCTGACGATTAAGTCGGTAAATATTCCAAAACTCCTACAAGCTTACCACACCGAGATTGTTCCGTGGTTTGCTGAACAAAGACTGAAGCTGGGGTGTATTTATAATGCCAAAGAAGCGCTCGACTCTGATTGGCTACTGCAGACAACGGGCACATTCCCTGGCCCCGCCCATTATTTCACGTGGATTTGCGATCTGTGCTTTACAAACGAAGAAAGGGAAGAGAGAGACAGGTGGTTCCAAGCGAGCAAACGGACAAAACATCCTTCCCTCTGCAAAAGCTGCCTTAAAAGTGGCAGAGGAAGAAACGGTATGTTTACCAAACGATATGTCTTGCCGGTGAAACATGAAACATGGAGGCTTTGAAAGTGGCTTTTGAGAATAACGGTGTGATTTCAGATCAAGAGAATGTCGCATAATAAATGAGTGACTTCAAACGCTTGTAATGAGAATGTCATCTAGACCCAATGATCTATAAGCGCTTAGTGTGACATTTGCAAAGTGTTCTTTTGTTTGTTTGTTTGTTCTTTACCCCATGCAAACGAGCTATTGATCAGCATCTCCATAGACTCCCATCAGGAGTCTTTACTCTCTCTCTCTCTCTCTCTCTCTCTCTCTCTCTCTCTCTCTCTCTCTCTCTCTCTCTCTCTCTCTCTCTCTCTCTCTCTCTCTATCTCTGTCTCTCTTAGATTTTCCTATTCAAGTAACATTATTGTCATGGTACAAACACATTGCATTGCTAAAGTATCAGTACTTTATTTACGCAATTTACAAAAATAAAATTTTATATTTTGATTACATATTAATTCTAAAAGTTATTTGAACCCTTATGTAGTGTTTGGGTCATTTTAACCCGAATAACAAAATATATATATTAAGAATTTTCTTTTTCCTTTATCCAACTGGAATAAAATTCCTTGACTTTGTTCATATATGGTATCTGAAAACACACACACACACACCAATGGACCATTTTCTTTACATTTTATTGGTTTTATTTCACTTTGTTGTGTTCCTGATCATGAATGGATGACTACAGAATACAGAAATATCACGTGTTCAGCAGCATCCCAATCCTTTAGATGAGCATTGTATGTGGATGTGTGCCCACACAAAGTCCTTTGACATGTGCATGCACACACACACACACACACACACACACACTCACAAACGCACGCATCGTTAGTGCATCGTCTTTCCATGAACACACTTTGAGAATATTTAAAGATGTACTTATCATGTTATGTTTTGTTTGGGCTTGTTTGAATCGGGATAGTTTGCTGTAAGTTACAATATGTCATTGTCTATGTTATATGTATGTTTCAGGAAGTAATACATGACCAAAGGTGACACTCCTGTTTATTATATTTATGTGTCCATCCATCCATCCATCCATCCATCTTCAACCACTTATCCGAAGTCGGGTCGCGGGGGCAGCTGCTCCAGCTGGGGGTCACAAACTTCCCTATCCCGAGCCACATTAACCAGCTCTGACTGGTGAACCCCGAGGCATTCCCAGGCCAGTGTGGAGATGTAATCTCTCCACCTAATCCTGGGTCTTCCCCGAGGCCTCCTCCCAGCTGGACGTGCCTGAAACACCTCCCTAGGGTGGCGGCCAGGGGGGATCCTTACCAGATGCCCTAACCACCTCAACTGACTCCTTTCGACGCAAAGGAGCAGCGGCTCTACTCCGAGCTCCTCACGGATGACTGAGCTCCTCACCCTATCTCTAAGGGAGAAGCCCGCCACCCTTCTGAGGAAGCCCATTTTGGCCGCTTGTACTCACAACCTAGTTCTTTCGGTCATGACCCAGCCTTCATGACCATAGGTGAAGGTAGGAACAAAAATTGACTGGTAGATCGAGAGCTTTGCCTTTCGGCTCAGCTCTCTTTTCGTGACAATGGTGCGATAGAGCGAGTGCAATACTTCCCCCGCTGCCCTGATTCTCCGGCCAACCTCCCGCTCCATTGTCCACTCACTCGTGAACAAGACCCCGAGGTACTTGAACTCCTTCACTTGGGGCAAAACCTCATTCCCTGTGTGTGTAATATTTATGTGTGTCAGTGGGAATTTCATACACTACTATTCACTGCAGTTTGGTCACTGGCATTTTACTAATTGAGGCATTTCCAACGATATGTAGCACATGACATCTGATCTTTTTTATGGTTTTACCAACTGAAAATAATTGTTGTCCAAATTATGAAAACAGAATAGTTCATAAAATGAATTATTTAAGAATTTGAAGGATCAGCTATATACATTGTAAAGTCCAGATTCTAAGCTTTAAAACTACACACATTTTGCAGTAATTCTTGCTTAAGGAGCCCCGACCAATATTTAGTGCATAAATTAACATACTTTACAGAAGGTCGACATTTCTCTATTATAAATTCTTTATTCTAATATTTTGAGTTACTGGATTTTTTATTTCCATGAGCTGTAAACCATAATCATCAAGATTACAACTTTCCATGATATTCAGATTTTTTGAGATGTACCTGTATATATATATTCATACGTGTGTGTGTGTGTGTGTGTGTGTGTGTGTGTGTGTGTGTGTGTGTGTGTGTGATCTAATGCAATATCTTGGGATAGTATATGCAATATGAGAGATTTATTAACAATCTTATTTGGCCCGTAATTTTTGACCAGAAACACAAAAGGTGTTAGAACAAACACAACACAATTGTTAAATAATATCAATAATCAGGGTTGGGAGGGTTAATTTTGAAATGTGTTCCACTACAGATTACAGAATACATGTTTAAAAATGTAATTTGTAATGTATTCTGTTAGATTACTCAAGGTCAGTAACATATTCTAAATACTTTGGATTACTTCTTCAGCACTTGGCGATTTTTTTACTTTTTTTGACTATTAAAAACTCAAGTAAGACAAAATATACAGTACTTGTTAAAAATACATTTTCTGAAAAACCTAAATATCTTATGCAGTGTTGTTTCTAAAACAAGATTAATCAAATCGATCTTGTTTTAAGGATTTGTAGATATTTTTACAGGAAAACAATACAAAAAATTTGATCAAGAATATGATATTTGCCCTAATATCAAAGATCTTACTAGAAAAAAAAGAATTTTCTTGATAAAAAAATGTGATCGTGTCTGGTAAAATGTGCATGTAAAATGGCTAGAAATAGCATTTTAGTTTAGCATAAAGCTGAAAATGTACACAAGTTTTATTTCTATTTCTTGTGCTCCAAACTTACTTCTCTGTTGCTCTTATGAACACATCATAAGAAAGTGTTTCACCGCTGTTGAAATGCACTTTGGATCGCATCATTTATATGTATAAATGTTTTCCATCTGAAAGGACTAAATATTAAATGAAACAAATGACAATTAAATGCAAAGTAATCTGTTCAATAATCAAAATACTGTTTGAATGTAACTGTATTATAATTACCAATTATTTATATTATTTATTTTAATCTCTGAAGTGGAATACAGTTACTTATATTTTGTATTTTAAATACTGTACGTAATCCCAATACATGTTTTCTATTACTCCCCAACCCTGTCAATAATAATATAAGAGGTTTATGTTTAAATATTTAGTTACAAAAAAAAGTCTAGGAGTTTTTGCCTGTTGCACTGGATATTTCATTTATAATATCACATAAGAATGTACATGTATGATAGGTACATTGTGTATTATGTAATATTGTGACTGTTATATAGTACTTTCAGTTTTATTTTCTCATCTGTATTTTCTGAAGTATGTGTGTTTTTTCCTTTGATCTCTGTATTCTTTAAAATTGCATGATTTCCATAATAAAACACAGTACATTGTGGTAGCTCACTGTACATACCTGTAGATTGGCCATCATACAATAGTAAAATGTTTGACATGCAATTTTAACCCGTATTTACATGAAGCAGAGTTATAAGACTCGGTGTACAGCCAAAGGATTTGTTATTGCATTTATCTTGGGGAGTATCATTTATCATTGTCTTCATCCAGTTCACCAAGAGACAGAGCAGAAGCATATCTTTCTTGCATATTTAATTGTCCTAATTTAGTACAGTGTGTTTAAGTGGTGGTAAACATTATAAATAGAGGCTTTGTAGAGTATATACTCTCAGTCTGTTGTTTATATGGCCAGCCTGTATTGAAGGGCTTGAGCATCACAGAGAAGTGTTTAATTGTTGTTTGTCCCTGGTCTGCTTTGGTGTCTTCAGCATGTTCTGACTTGACTTGGTCCCTCGGTAGTAGAAGTAGGGGGGAGTATGAGAGTGTTTGTTATTAGGGGGATGCTTATTGACATCTCTCAAAGACCACGTTGACCGTTGACCCCCAAAAACGTATACGTGCAACTACACCCATTCTGAGTATAATCATTCATACAGACTTAAAAACAGCAATTATAGTGAAATCATTAGACGTCATTTACAGCAAATAGTCATATGTAAAGTGCACAGGCCTGCTCATTCATGATGCTTTTGAGATAGCCCCTCTGTTAGTGGGAGGGCTGTGCATGTGTTTGTGTGTGCCGTGCTCATGAAATGTAATGTCTGACTCCATGAGACTAATTAAGACACTGTTTCTCCTCCTGTAGCCTCCCTGATGTTTGATCTTGCTGGGTTTGTGCGAACATGTTTTATGTCACTGTGCTGTAGTGTAACCATCTATTTGAACCCTTCAGCTGCATTCATAATGAATATTTTCTCTCCTCTCCTAAACCTCGTTGAATGTTTGTTTATGTATTATTAAAAGGGCAAGGCAATCTTAAGTGTGCAGCATTAACATCTTCCAAGGCCTGTTTTGTATCAGATAAGTTTTGTCATTGGCCCTGAGTAACCCTCATGATTTCACCATTCTCTCTCTGTGTGTTTGTGTCACTTTCTCAAAACTCTCCTCGACCCCCCATCTGTCTTTCGTCCACACTCATGCGTTAGCCTGTGCAGGTATACTGGCAGTGGGCCCTGTGTAATTATGAGCTGGTATGTATATATGATAAGAGGTATGATGACAGGAGGCCTTTGCTGAAATATGAAACTGATGGTGCTGATTCTTCAACAGACAGGCCCTTGCAAGCAATGGGCCGTTAACACAGAGAAACACAAAAACACTTTACCAGCTCTGTTAACCACATCAGAGTCACTTAAGTTAGTGTATGGTATGTGGTTTAATGGGTGTATGGCATGAAAAGGAAACTGTTACAACTATGTGAGTGTGTGTCTGTGTGCATGGATACATTACTAAAATGACTGAAAGCATCTCTCCTGTCTTTGTCCATGCAAGAAAAACAGACTTTTACCTAAAGGTACTTCTTTTGTTAGTGATGGATCAGTTTTTAGGTTACAAACTGGTAATTACAAGGGTATTATGCTATAAATGTGGTTTATGAGGACATTTCTAGTGTCCCTATAATTGAAATCGATTTCTATGGAGAGTCCTCATAATGATTGCCCCACCAAATTTGTGTGCATGTGTGTGTGTGCACATGTCACATGTCAGATGACTTTGTGTGGGTGCTCATCTATTGGATTGGGATCCTACTTAACACTTAATATTTCTGTATTTTGTAGTCTAATTTTTGACTGGGAACACAGCAGGTTTTACAAAGTGATATAAATCACTCAAGAAAATGACCCTATGATTTTGCGTGTTTTCAGATACCATATGTGAACAAACAAAGTAAAAGAATTGTATCTCAATTGGATTAAGTAAAAAAAAAAAAAATGACCGGAACACAACATAGGGGTTAAAACCAATGCTCAACATTACAAATGCATTACTGCTCCTTTAAACCTAAAACAAGGGTTAAAATGTTCAGATTTTCCTCCAGACACTTTTCTCCAGATGTGTGAGTGCATTTAGTTAATTGTAAGCTACATTCAGAAGCTACATCTCACTTCTGTGCCAAAATTCCCACTCTTGTAGCACTGTGTTCTTGCAAGATCTTTTCTATGATGCTAATGTTAGCATCGGCTCTCCACTCACTGTCAACGGTAATAAGCTTGTGTTAACTGTTACTATGATGTCTGATTACAAAAGACCCAGGTGCAGCACAACAGGAAGTGTCAAAGCACTCGTCATTGGTGAGGAGAGAGTGTGATGTTAAATTATTTAACATGTTGTTGTGGACACATCCAATCAGGCCTTTCATCTAATTGACACCTAGTTAGCATAGTGTGAGCTGGACATGAACCAATGTTGTCAGGTGTATTTTTCAGATGGGATTATGATCTTGAATATGCATTTCTCAGTATTTGTCTGTGTTTATAAATCAATAGGGGCTGGTTTGTAATTGAGTTGAACCCTCATGGAGCTATATTTTGCATTACCTAATTAATGCTTTAGTCGTCTTCCACAATAATGTAATGTCTTTGAATTATCTGAATTATATTTATTATATATAACCTTTTTTTTCTTCTTTTTTTTTATGATTTCACATAAGAAAGAAAGTCATGGGTTTGGAGCAACACTAGGGGGACTAACTAATCTGTCTTTTTTTTTAACTTTTCCTTTAATACCAGATTTGCTGCTGAAGTCAGACGTTATACTGCTTTTTATTATATTTTAATATTATTACACTTCTTAGAGAACTACAAGTTCTGGTGACTCTCTCTCTCTCTCTCTCTCTCTCTCTCTCTCTCTCTCTCTCTCTCTCTCATTCAAAAAGAACAGAAAGATATGGTGAAAAAGGTAGTAGACACTTGACATGAAGAATCCACATCAGGAGAGGCCCAGTTGCCTGGAGATGAGAAGGGAGATGTCACTCACAGTCCTGGTCAGGGGCGTATCTACCGGGTGGCAAGAAAATGCATTGCCACCCAATCTGTCACCCCAGCATATGTATCCAAATGTATTAAATATAAAATGTATGTATATAATGATTGATTTTGACATTGTGTAGGGGTTTATTCATGTATTCAAACTGCCTAAACTGTCACCACACGCACAAACAACTACAGACCCATTGAATGATTACAGCTACAAACAATCCCATGATTGTTTACTTTAGCAGCCAATCACAGCATTGACCAATTACCTACCTACTGTTGCAGTGTGTGTATTGTTAGGCTCTCACGGGTAGCTGAGCTTATTTCCTCAAAAACAATGACTACATGGACAAATACATGGGAACAAAAAGAGGTAAAAGTTGAATTTCTTAGTTATTTCCAAATATACACTGAATGATTATTAAATACATCGCTGACAGTTATGGATTGTCATTGTAGTTATGGAGATGTGTCCTCACCACTTTTGAAATAGCTTTCGTGAGCTATGTGTATAATCCAGATAAAACTTCTCCAGTTCTTGAGTTGGAGTTTCTAATTCATCGGTGTGTGTTTTGACTGGCGTTGGGGGTCACATGATACAAGTAACACATGTTAAGTAATCAGATTACTTTTTCATGAAAATCACAGCAAGAAATGTGTTCTCATAAGGCAACATTTAGTCAAAAATTTAACATTCAGTAAGTAATACTTTGATTCTCATTAATTATTCATGCCAGACACCAGGTTTACTGGTTTCAGCAAGGACACATGGAAGGAATTAGAGAAGTGGTAGTTAGCAGGAAGCTGTAATCGGTAAGTAACTGGGTTTATTTGATGGATAATTCTGAATTGACCCACATACATTGGACTGAGCTTCCTGCAGGGTAGCCGCAGCTTGAGATCCTTTGTGGATAACCAGACCCTCTGTCCAGGCTGATAGTTGGGGTGAGGTCGCCTCCGCCGGTCAGCCTTAAAGCGTTGTGCTCAACCCGCTCAAGTTTTGATTCCAAAGAGAAAACAAAATCTAGTTTAAAAGAATAGAGCAAAACAGTTTAAAACATTTAGTGTGTCTTTTCAGTTGCTTATTCATAATTACTACAAGTGTTTAACATGTTACATTTGCCAGAATGTCTCCCTCACCCAGACATTTGAACTGTTCTCAACAATATGATCAAATGATGAGGGCCACAGATTTCTATGAGCACCAAGGCTAACTAATTTTGACCCATTTTAATATTAGCTTATTTTAGCTAACCTAGCTAATGTGATATCTGTGTGGCTCTTATTATTGTCACATTTAATGTGTTTTGGTTCATGTTTTGAGTTCATGTCTTTTTTTTTGGAAGTCTAGTTCCCATTCTATAGTCATGTGTTTCCTGGTCACGTGATATACTGTTTCCCTCCATGTTCATGTTTTTTTTTTATTGGTTTATTGTCTTGTTAACAATATCATCATCTTCGTCTGCCTGTCATTGTCAAGCTACAATGATTGCCCAGCAGTTCAGCTCATGCGCTTGTGTCAGGAGGAGTACGTAGAAGACTTCTGTGCTTTGGCCAACCAGGTTGGGTTTAATGGGGTCGCCCTCAAACACATCTTCCGGGCAGGCTTGAATGAGCCGGTGTTCTCTCGGATGCTCCATGCCATGTCACATGTTCAGGCCTGTGCCTGCCACGGTCCACGAGCCAGTGCCCGTGCCTGTCACGGCCAATGAGCCAGCGTTGCAAGCCTCGTCCGTAGCAGAGCCAGGGTTGCAGGGCTCAGTGGCCAAGTAATACATGGTTTGTGTACGCAGACAAAATGTCTTAATTTCTTAAAATATTTTACAATTTTGTTGTATAATAAACAAGTAATTTGAGTCGTGAAAAAGTTTTGAAGACATTTTGGTAACAATAAAAATTATTCCATTCACGTTGTATCAACTTGCATTTGCAGTTGTATGTGATGAACCAGTGCCGTCTATATGCACCGTGGATCAGCTCAAAACAAGCGTACACTGAGAAAAATATTAATTTATTCATTAGACTTATTCCTTGAACATGTTAAGTTGGCATTTGGCATTTTATCCTGACTTTTGAAAAACATCTCAAGTTGACTCTGGCATGGTCGATGGGCACCGCATATAATGACATATATGATGCAGGTTCAAATGTTGCATTTTGCTTCTTTAGGTGGTTATTCTTAATTATTCATGTTGGCTGCCATGTCGATGGGAAAACAATTCATGCATACTCCAGTTATTGAGTCTTTATTAAATATGTTTATTATTATAAGTGAAGATTGTCCTACTATTGTAGACTTTCTAAATATCTGTTTGTTTAGTATGTTGTTTTTACATGAGTATTGTACAGTAGCTAGCATGATCTGTAATGTCTCTACATATCTCTTGTATTTGTATTGAATGCACAGCAGAAGAGAGAGTGGCGGTGAGAATGCAAAAGTAATGTATTGCTTTACTTTCCATAAAAAGTAACTTTTTAATTAATTTAGTTACTTTTTAAGGAGTAACACAATATTCTAACGAGTTACTTAAAAGTAACGTTACCCAACACTGCTGGCGATCCGGTGCTGGAATGTGTTATTTTGAATGTTATGATATGTGTTTGTTGTGGCTGTTATCAGTGTCGTTTAGTGTCAGCATTTTTTCCGCAGCTCGCGCTCTTTTCCGTGTCCCCCAATGTGATGGCCTTCTTGACCGTATTGTTTGTGGGTATATAGTGTGTGTGTTTGTGTGTTGTCTTTTTTTCTTTCTCTCCCTCTCTCTTAATCGTTCTCATGTGTGGGGTAACCAGGTGAGCTTATTGTTGTTGGGGTGCACTGGTGAGCAGTGTGTTTCCTCCCATTTGGAAATATCTGTCATGTTATTAGAAAATAGGCAAGTGACAGAATTAGTTTATAGCAACCTCTACTTATTACTCTTATTGACTCTAAATGTTTCAACATTGGCAGCTTTTGGCGGCTTATCGTTACACCCTATATCACCCTATAACAGCACATATTCATCCAGATCTACCTGCCATCACCAATGTTAGTCTAGCTGATAACAACAACTAAGCAGAAGTGTGGAGCCTCTGAGAGGAAGTCTCTCGCCGTTATGGCGCCACCCATGGATAAGGTCAGGAGTGTTTCATGGCTGGGTTGTGTGATGGGAGACGGTTGTTCGTGAACTTTGTCATCTTTTTCATGGGCACTCAGGCTCATTCCGTGTTCCCGCTGCTGGAGCTGAGAATTTGTGGTTGTCTCCGCACATCTTTTATTGCATTTTATTTTTAAAGTGTAACACCCATCCACTGATGAACAAATGCAATCTTGTTTTTTTTTTTTTTTTTTATAAAAAGTTATATTTGGGCAAATTAGAATCCATAACCTCTAAAAACTAAAGGAAAAAGTTACCACTAGATCAATCAGACATGTTCTTAATCAAAGTGCTGATCTAGGTATTCATCTACTGATTAACAAAATCCAAAGACTGATAGATGCAGATGTAGAAATGAAATTACCATATTATGTGAAATATTTATTTGGGTTCTTGAATCAGTCATTAAATATGACTGTTGATCAAAACAGGTAATTGAAAATAATCTTTTACCGTGCATAACATAATTAATATTCATGAGTTTTGCAGCATGCTCCCCACAGTAAATTTTTCTGTGCATAAGAACATATAGAATTTGTAAATGTGTTTAATAGACAATGTCATGGTGCTCTGGAGATTTTGTTACTTATTTTTATTTATGCAGAAATATAAAACATTTTAATTTTGGCAAATCAGTATCAAAATGGTTACTATATGGTTCCTGTGGAAATGCAGTTAAATCACAAATGAATGGACATTTATAATTTGATAGCGACTCCAATTAATGAACTAGTACTTGTTGCAATGAAGCTTGGTACCTTAATCCATAAGAACTATGTGTGGGGGGTTGCTTTAGTGTTGCCACGCCTCATAGTCTGCATACCACCTTGCCGTCCCCATAAAAAATATCTAGATCCACCCCAGGTCCTGGTGGAAGGCCAGGTCAGTAGTGGGGTAACAGAGCCTCTCTGTAGGGAGCCAATCAGTGAACCTGGGGAGGTCCGAGTGGTACAGACATGTATTAGATAGGAAGAGAAACAGTATGGAATGTGAAATAAATGTAGCCACAGAATAAGAGGGTTTTAGCATTCTAGGTTATGTATATGAGGTGTTGAAATTATTTGGAGTCCACTTAACAAACTGGAATGACCTGAGTCCCACCTGCCCCTATTTCTGATTTACACACACTTTCCTTCTCCCTCGCATTAAAGGAGTAGTTCACCCAAAAATTATAACTCTCTCATCATTTACTCATACATTTATACCGTCTTTTATGACTTTCTTCTGTGGAACACAAACAAAGGTATATTCATAGATGTATGATGTATTCATACAATGCAAGTCAATGGGGTCCAAAACGTCCAAGCTCCAAAAAGGAAATAAAGGCATCGAGTGGTTTAATCCAAGTGTGTAGAGCGCCCTGCGTATGCGTCAGGCATGAGGCTGTGTAACTGAGCTTCTCTCATAAATGCTCAGAGGAGCCATCTGTTAAATTTGGTTCTATTCCTGACTGAAAACCATTCGTATTACTTCCAAAGACATGGATTAAACAACTGAAGTCATATGGATTAACTTTATGTTGCCTTTATGTCCTTTTTGGAGATATGTTGGGGATCAATGTTACTAAATGGTAGTGTTAGCCTCAGTCATTGTATGAAAATAAAAGGTGCAGTGAGTGATTCTAATGTGATTCTTACATTTTGCCTTTTGTGTTCCATGAAAGAAAGAAACTCATAGGGGTTTAGAACCTTGTAAAATGATATTTGTTGGTATAATCTAATGTATTCAGGTTGATTCAGTGGTGTTAAATAATATGTTTGACTTGAATCAAACCAGTTAATTTAGATGTTTGCATGTGAAGCAAAATGTATTTATTTCAGTTATTGTCAAAGTTATAAATGGAGTTTAAAACATTACACTATTGTTCATGATGAAGTTTAGCATATCATTACATTAGCAATTAGCATTAAGCTCATCAGAGCACTATGTAAAGCTGAAGATGTTGCTGTTGTTGTATTTGTTGTTGATAATTGATCACTATCAGAACAAACATTTTGTCAGGCAACTGAACTTCTTTTCCCACAAAACTTCCTATAAGAAAGCCTAAGATCAGCAGATAACTCTATTCTTCCACGCTGTTTACCTCACTCACAAGACCGTTAGCATCTCAACAGCTTTTGGAAATTCTTTCACCTAATTGAGGTGAATTTTTCCCCTCCACTCTGACAAAGGATGAGAGATGTTTTTTTTCTCATTGAAATGTTAACACTCAAACATGTTTACTCTGTTTGCATTTGTCTGCATGTCAACACACTGAAGCAGGCTGAGGATTTGAGGAGAAAAAAGTGGGTAGGGCGGGGGTGCTCTTGTTGCTTTCTGAATTACAATGCTCCACAAAACACACACACACACTCAAACACACTCTGAGGAATGTGCCCCAGGCTTGTACAGTATTGTGTCCTGGGAGCTCAGCAGGACAGTACTGCATTTACATACCTGAACAGAGCTGAAGCGTAAGATAGATTGGGCTAATAGCACTTACCAAATTTTATAGGATTCACTCAACCTCTTCAGCACGTGTTACACACTTTACAAAACTAGAGTTAGAATGATTTGTGTTATTCTTTTTATCTATGGCATGCATTTATTTACAAGATCTTGTGCTGATTTAAGAATGTGCATGACTGTTGCCTTATTACATTTAAGTTTTAACCAAAGTCATTGAACATTGAACATCTGGGATTCAAATTTGAATTTAAACCTGGAAATTTTAAACTGTGAAAAAAATTAAAACAAAGAAATGTTATTTATGTTGTAACATTTATAGGAAATATTGAAGATTCTGTTCTATTAACAGTAGATCACTGATAGCTCAAGTACATCACCCAGGCATCTCTTTAATATGTGTTTACATCTGGAAGATATATATATATATTTTTTTATCCCCAATTTGGAATGCCCAATTCCCAATGCACTCTATGTCCTCATGATGGCATAGTGACTCGCCTCAATATGGGTGGCAGAGGACGAATCTCAGTTGCCTACACATCTGAGACAATCAGCACATGCATCTTATCATATGGCTTGTTGAACGGTTCACCGCGGAGACATAGAGCATGTGGACATAGAGCAGAGGCTTCATGCCATCCACCAAGGCATCCATGCACAACTCACCATGTGCCCCACCGAGAGCGAACCACCAAGAGCATTGGAGTGACTCCAGCCAGGCCTCCTAAGCAACCAAATTGGCCCGATTGCTAGGGAGGGTAAAGTCACATGGGGTAACCTCCTCGTGGTGATTGTTATCATGAGGAGGTTACCCCATGTGACTTTACACTCCTTAGCAACTGGGTCAATTTGGTTGCTTAGGAGGCCTGGCTGGAGTCACTCAGCACACACTGGTATTCAAACTCGTGACTCCAGGGGTGGTAGACAGAGTCTTTACTCACTTAGCTACCCAGGCCCCCTGGAAGAAATATTTTTGCTCATCTGCAATACGTCTAAAGACGTATGTCAATTAGTATGTCTCGGATGTCAATAAGACATTCAGCAGATGTCTTTGAGACGTTTATGTTTGTAAATCTAATCTTTTTAAGATGTTTAGCAGATGTTATTAAGATTGTGATACTTTCCACATGAAAAGCTCTGGGATGTCACTAATCAAATAAGCAAATATAAAGCAGTTCAATGGAAAGGAGGATGCGAGAACCGGCTTGACAATATAAATAATAGTTTAATGAAGAAATAAACCAAAAGACAAAAACACTCACATAGGACGGACAGCTGCCCATAAACGCTCTCTCTCTCTACTACTCTCTGCAGTTGGCCTTTATCCCTCTCGAAGGCTTGATTAGCCTGATAAAGGGCCGGGTGTGTAAAATCCCGACCCGGCCCTGTCCTCCGCCCTGTCACAGCAAATTTGTGACATTCAGCATATTAACTTCCTTTTACAAAAGGTCAGATTTCCTTGCATCCATTGAAGCACACAAAATGCTCCTTGGAACATTCTCATGCTGGGATAACATGGATCATCAGGTTTTGCACAAACTTGTGGTCAGCTCAAGTGTATGTGATCATTAAAGGAATATTCTTGGTTCAATACAAGTTAAGACCAATCAACAGAATTTGTGGTACACACAATCTTTCAAATATAAAAAAACAAGGTTACAGTTAGGACTTTACAATAGAAGTGCATGGGGACACTTTTGGGATCGTTTAAAGAAAAATAGTCAGAGCTGTGGTGCAGTGGGCTGTGCTGCGGTGCTCAGGACATATAAGAGCTGTTTTCTCACGGGGACCCAGCCTTGAGTTCGACCTGAGTCATGTCCTGATCCAATTAAAAATTTTCCTTTTACTCATATTGCTAGGCTGAAAAAGAATTTGTTTAAATAGAAGCATTTTCACTAGGGGTCTCAGACCCCACTACCTGTATATATTGCAAGAGAACAGCATATGTTGCATTTGTTATCACTTTCAAGTTCTGTGCATGCTAACTGCGTGTGTTCTGGGAGGGAGAGACTTAAGTGTTAAACACTGGGATTATCTTTTTTTCTTCCTCTTTGAAGGTTTTGCCTCAGCATGTGAGTGGATGGCATATGAAACGGATTTCCCAAGAAAATGACAGAAAAATGTGCTTCCACTGAGAAATTACACACTCACCCCTGTAAATAATAAGAACATTCCGGAAAGATTTAGGATTGCTCAGTGGAAATTCGCATTAGCACTAAATCAGAAATACATAAAAAAACAACAGTCAAACACTCGTGACAGTAATCCCCCAAATTCTTGTATACAAACATGCAAGCCTTTTCACAATGGCACGATGCAAGTGTACATACTAAAGGAGAAATGTTATCATTCTTTAATAGTTGTGACTTGCCCTTTATTGGAGCTTAGAAGCTAAAAACACAGCACTTTAAATGAGCTTGTTTTGCTTATTTGGAAGTTGAGCTTGAAATAATTAGCTCCACAATCAGAGACATTCACAAAGACAAAAGAGCAGAGGTTGAAAACATTCTTCAGTGCTGCTTGAATTAGATGCATACAAAGGATTATATGCTGGTAATCATCCATATAGAAAGTTGTTAACACTTCTACGGTACAAATATAAAGCGTGGATAATTTTCTGTGATTCTAATTTAACTACCAATTTAAGCCATTTTGTGCACGAGAATCCTGATTGGCATTTAACCATGAGAGCTCTGTTTTCATCATATCAAATGGCGTAGATTTTGCATGAACATTGGGGTGAGTCATTTCCATTGATCATGATATAATAATGGGGTGGGGGTTGTACTTGCTTGTTTTGATTATTGAGGTGGGTCATGGTATAATAATGGGGGAGTTGTACTTGCTTGTTTTGATTATTGAGATCCACCCGGAATCTACGGCCCTTATATCAACCATGATAGTGTTGTGAATAACGGTCAAAGGTTATCTGCATGGCACATATTAAGATACAATCAGAGACAGTAGGTTGTGCCGATGAGCCACACATTCACATTTTCATTTTGCCATACAGAGTGTTTGCACTTTCTGTTTTGTTGTTCTTTCGCTATTACTCTCTCCCTTTGTATTTCCTTGTAAATTAAAATACTGAAAAGGATGCTCCACACACCCGCATCCTGACATACGTACACAAGCATATGGCCTGCTCAGCTTCTGAAACTCATATTTTCATATTCTGTGTCAGACACCCTTGTTATTTGGTTCAGCCTTCAAGAGTTGATCATCAACTTAGTTTTTACTACACCAGCTAAACCCACACTGCCTGTAGTTATGCCACTGGTCACACTCTACATTCACCCACAGAATCAGGACAGGTGTAATTAGGCTTATGCAGTTACTTTTACTGTGTGTGTGACACAGAAAGCCATTAACATGTGAATTATACATATGGGAAAAAAGGTTTTGTGTACCAGTCTATCAGTGTGTACTATACAGTATGTGTGTTATGTACCCCTGTGCCACTCTAAGGTCAACACGTTATTCTGAGCTGCATGTAAAAGTCTGAGACTGATCCCAACGTGAATTCGGCAACAGTAGGTTGGAAGTTCTTCAGATGAAATCTGTCTGTGCTTTTTGAAATTCAAACTACTGCCCCAGTGGCTGATGCTGGAAATTTTGCTGAATGTATGAGCATGTGTCAGTTCCAGTTTCCAGGTGAAATATCCACGGAGTTGTGCCAAAAGTGAGTTGTAAAGCGAGTTGTTTTTATTTGTAAATTATTTAATACTATCAACAGGATGCATGTTTTAAAGGGCTGTCAATTTAACACTCTAATGTTGTGTGATTAATTAACTAAAAATTATGCATTAAAAATGTACTCAATTAATTATGCCTCCTGACCCATTCAGGGATCTCGAAACAGGATTATTAGTTTACTTTTAACTTGACACAACTTCATTAAAAACACAGCCTTTATGATTCTGAAAACCAGTGAGATGCTCCAAAAGCATACAAACATTTGGCAACAATGGACAATTTGCCGCAAAGCTCTTTTGTGGAAATGATCAGTTGCGAATTTGCGGCAATTTGGGGGGGGGTTATATTTCAAAGAATATTCAGTGTTCAATAGATGTTAAGATCTATCGACAGCATTTGTGAAATATTGTTGATGATAACCACAATTCTTTTTTTTTTCTTTTTACTTTTCTTTAAAGAAGACAAAAATCTAAGTTACAGTGAGGCACCTAAAATGGAATTAAATGGGGCTAATAATGGATCATTTTAAGACCGAAATGTGAAGTTTTATTATTTTATAAAATCTCTTCTGTTAAAACTCATGTATTATTTGAGCTGTAAAGTTGTTTAAATCATCATATTTATGTGTCTTTTAGGGTTTGTTGACATTACATCATCATGGCAAAAAAGTTGTAAAATTGTCTGTAATTTTACACAGAAAAGATTCGTAAGTGATTTTATTACACGGTGTTAATACATATTGTTTACGTTTTGTGGCTATACTTTTTAAATAGTGAGTATTTTAAAGTTTACGGATTGTTCCCATTTAAGTGTCTCACTGTAACCTAGGTTCTAGATTTTTTATAAACAAAAGGATGGGCAAGTCAAAATTAATTTGTGCGATAAGCAACATTATGTCACAAATGCTGTCGATTGAGCTTAACGTGTATTGAACCCCGAATATTCTTTTAAATCTAAAAATACCGTATATGTAGATATATATTCTACATATTGTAAATATTGCATTTATAATTATTTGAATTACTGTGTAAGTAATGTAATTCATTCGATTAACATTTTTTTTTATTTACAGCTCTAATATTTAACTAATATTACGCACAAACCCAAACCCTAAACCTAATTACCAGTTGAGTAAAAAATGTATCTTAGAGAGGTCACTGATTAGGTGATCACAAATACTTCCTGGTTTCCTTAGAACAGGACCCATGTCTCTGAGGCAGCTTGCACAACACATTATAAGGTACACTGAAAGTTAGAAGAATCTTGTTTGTCAGAGATGAAAGACACTGTAGAGGCTGCACAGACTCAGGAGCCTCCTCTCACTGTGAGACATAAATCAGTCTCGGAACATTATGTTAAAACCACACAAAAAAGAAATTGTAGCTAAAAAGTCGTGATCATGCATATGTATGATTAATTTCTCACAAATGGACTTCCACAGGCTTTCCAAGTATTGACATCCTCTTGTGTGTCCATTTGGTTATGTGAACAGATTGTGAACAGTCACAAAGTGCAGTGCACTTAGTCACTTCTGGGACATTGGGGGGGTTTACAATATAAGCTTTTCCAGATGAACATGAGTGTGTTCTGTGTGTATTGATTGTGAAAGAATCCTCAAAGGATCATAGTCTGAGATGACAGAAGGGAAATTAATTAAGATTTTTAAAGTATTTATATTGTCATTTATACAGGCTATTAGTCACTTCATGAGTTTTGTTTGCTGTTGAATTGGGTATGCACATTAGATTTACAATTGAATACTAAAATGTATCTCTATCAAACAGATATAAATCTGATATTCTATAGGGCTGCCACCCATCCCATAAAATTCAGAAATGTACATATGAAATTATAGGTTTTGTATTGATTAAATTATAGATGATATTTGTCCCACATTTAAGCTGGTCTGATGGCAACATGGCAAAATTGTTCAAGATCATTAATTTTAACCTTGATATTCATTGGAAATTTTGCCTGCAGTGGGTAAGGGACTGTCTGTATAGTCCACACATTGTGCTAAAGCATACTAAAACTGTTGAGGGTGTGGTAAGGGACTAACTGAACATATCAGCCAGCACAAGATTAAGTTACATTCTTGTCTTTTTCTCACCCAAAAACAATCATATCACTTCAAAAGACTTGGATTCAACCAATTGTTTTATATTCCTATCACCAAAAAAAATGAATTGTGTACGTGAGCACACTTGGCAATTATGCTCATTCTGAGACATATGAATTACCTTTATGCTGCCTTTATGTCCTTTTTTGGAGCTTAAATGTTTTGGACCCCATTGACTTACATTATATGGACAAAAACACTCTGTTAGTGTTCCACAGAAGAACGAAAGTTGATTAATTATTGAGAGAATTATCATTTTTAGGTGAACTAGTATTTTAAATGATTAAAGGGGTCATGACATGAGAAACCAAATTTGCCTTGATCTTTTGGTATATAAGAGGTCTTTGTATCATTAAAACGTCCTGCAAGTTTAATATTTTAAGACGTCCTCCCCATTCTAAATGAATCATTTATTTAATCAAGCTCAAAATACAGCTCGTTCTGGATTCATGGTTAGAAGTGACGTGACGGTTAGAAGTGACGTACCAGCGTTTGCATATGACCGCCTCCAGCACAAGATAACTACGCTTTAAGCGCAAGACAACTACGCTCATTTCAGTATCGCCGTGCGCCTCACAAGTGTTCAGTCGATGGACAGCGAGCTCTGACAGAGACTACTTGTGCACAGGAAAATTACGATGCCACACAGATGTGCTGTTCCTGGCTGTGGTCAAACAAAACCTCTGAATAAGCTGCCGAAAGATCCAGACGTCAGGGAAAAATGGATGCAGTTTATTTTTTGCGGACGTCCCAGTCACGGCAGTGTTAACTTAAGCATTTGTTCTGTACATTTTAAGGATGACTGTTTTGAGAACAAATCTCAATATGATGCTGGCTTTGCCAGAAAACTGTTGCTCAAAGATAAGTCCGTGCCGACTATTCTGGGAACAACGACGACGCAAACTGTAAGTAATCTATTTTAAACTTTAAACTACTTTTTAAAGCGCAATTTCATTCATTATGGATAATCACAGTGTTTTTACTTAGTTTACTTGCATATTGTTCTGGCTGGGAGCGTCAATAATTGATACATAGGCACTGACGTTAGCCAATCATAACAGTGGGCGTTAACACTGAAGTCTTAAATGGAAAACGCCCCCAAAACAGACTGTTTGAATCAGAGGATGAGAAACAGGGTGGGAAAAGGTCATAAATCACTAGATTTTAAAAGTTTTTCTTAAAAAAAAATATATTAATACTATAATTGCACCTAAGGGAACATAATAATACAATAAAAAAACCCATGTCATGACCCCTTTAAAACCAAAGAGTTCAATGTGAGAGAGCGCAGAGTCAGCACTCTGTGGTTTAAGTGATCAGATTTCTATCCCTTTCATTTGCGTCTTTGTGGGCTTTTTACACTTGGTCTTTACATGATCAATTCATAAAAATGCATGAACTAACCAATTGTCAATACCCTCTTTGTTCCGGTCCTCTAATCTCATTGGACATTCATTATTCCAAGAGTGCTAATATTTAGCATAACAGCAGTTGAACACTTTAATGTTTGTATCACTTTGCTTATCAGTCTTTTGTTTGGCAACACATAATGGCTGATCCTGCTTTGGCATCTTTTGGAACCATTTTTGTTTGAGAGGAAACTATTTTCTTCCCTTAGGATAACATCTATCTTGTTTTCCACGATAATGGAAGTAAGTCTAATTGCCCAATATGTTACTCCATATACCATGTTGCGTAAATGTAATTACATGTTATTCACTTACCTATCTTGTTGAACAGGCTCAAAAAATAAATCACAAGCAAAACTGTTTCTTTTTTACTCTAATGTTGATGTTAGGTACAGCTTTTAATCACAAACTTGTTTAAAATGTGTTCATTCACTCAGAATTGGCTGTGGTAAAAGAAGCTACACATCTGAACACCTAATGGCTCACTGAGTCTCTGAGAGTTTCCATTAGTCAATCTGTCTTCATTTTCCTTGCAGGGCACATCCCAGCTGCTCCCTGTGGGTCTGTGTTTACTCCTCACCTACTAACTCAAATTAAACTCAACTAAGTATGTTTTTCAAAATCTCTCTTCGCTAAGGTCATGTGCACTTGTCAAGCTCTTTAAGATGAATTGTGCCTCATTTTTCTTGTCTTAATGTAGGTGGCAGAGAGTGAAGACAAAGTATGATCTGTGTTGACAAGCCTCTGAGAAACATTCATTTGAAATAAATGAATATAAGGTGATAAAATTGCCATTGGGGCAAATGTGCAACAGTAAGGTGTGTGGGGTCTTCTTTGTGTCTGGGAAGGTAATGATGGGGCAAGCAATGTAGTGGGCCGGTAGGTTTGGTATTTGGTATTCCCCTTTCATGAATGACTGCACACACTCTGGCTGGCATGGACTCCACAAGTTTGTGCAGAACCTGATGATCCATGTTATCCAGAATGAAATGAGAATGTTAGTTGATTAGTCACTTAAAGGGATAATTCACCCAAAAATGAAAATTCTCTCATCATTTATTCACCCTCATGCCATCCCAGATGTGTATGACTTTCTTTCTTCAGCAGAACATAATCCTAAGATTTTTAGATGAATATTTTAAATCTGTAGGTCCATACAATGTAAGTGAATGGTGACCAAAATTTAGAAGTTTCAAAAAGCACACAAAGGCCGCTAAAATGTAATCCATATGATTCCAGTGGTTTAATCGATATCTTCTAAAACAATCCAATCAGTTTTAAGTGAGAACAGACCAAACAAAACTCCTTTATCGATGTACATCTTGACATCTGCTGTCTCCTTGGCAATCATGATTTCAAGCTCACTTTCTGCATGTGCATGCTTCCTCAAGCTTGAAATCATGACTGTGCCTATTGACTGTAATGGTAAGATGTACAGTGAAAAAGTAGCAGTGATGGGCAGTAGCTTCACTACAAATAGTGAAGCTAGAAG
Source organism: Xyrauchen texanus (assembly GCF_025860055.1). Classification (NCBI taxonomy): domain Eukaryota; kingdom Metazoa; phylum Chordata; class Actinopteri; order Cypriniformes; family Catostomidae; genus Xyrauchen; species Xyrauchen texanus. Next base: position 22,771,101 of record NC_068303.1, on the reverse strand, counting down.
CTTAAATACAATTCTGAGTAGCAAGGTGGTAGCTAGTTTTTAAATGAAGTAGCTATTTTAATCAGAACTAAAGATCACGTGCATGCTGCTGAATCATTTGGTGCACACACTCTCTTGCCAACAGTCTCACGAAATATTTTAAAATATGAAAAATAAAGATAACGCTGGTTGCAGTGGATCTACAATAAAT